>NC_085843.1:287238771-287563771 GCF_035594765.1 Anolis carolinensis | reverse complement strand
CATAACTCTTTTGGAATTAATCTTAAGCAAGAGTCAGACATGCAACCTCCATGGAAACTGGGCACATTGCTAAGATCTCACCGTGGATAAGAACCCTCCTTAGTGGAGGTGGACACTAAGTGGAACCCACTTCATCTGAGATACAACATCCATGGATACGAACGTACGCTAGTGGTAAATCCAAAGGGACTTACTGTTGCTCGTAACAATACAATATCGGCCTCCTCCAGGTTGCAGGGAACGCAGTTGGCCCAGACGTCCCACTCCGGCTTCCAGTAGAAGAAGAGCAGAAGGGCTCCACAGGAGAAGAGGTAGCCAGAAATGCAAAGGGCCCTCCGGAAGACTTGGGTCCTGTAGCCAAATATTTCCTAAATGGTGGGAAAATATGAATGCCCATACATTCATTAGAAGGGAACTTCAAAGACCACCCAGCCCTCTTCTCTCTTGCCCTTGTAGGAATGCACAATCCAAGCTCTCCCGACAGATAACCATTTAGCTTCTGCTTAAAAACTTCCAGAGAAGAAAGGAGACTCCCTAAGAACCCCAATCTGATCAAAGCAGAAGGGAGTGGGACTATGACTTCCCTTGATCCAGGCACCCGTATATTGATGCAACCTAGATTTTGGCTTTTGGCTGCTGCATCACAATGTTCAATATAACAACAACAACAACAACAACAACAACAACAACAACAAGCAGAGGCATAATACTGTTACTCAGATTATCTGTTGGAACTTGTACCACAAAGACCATCTGCCTGTGACAAAGAACTGGTGGGATCACAAGCCTGAAAAAAGTTACAGAAAAGGAACACGTCAAACTACTCTGGGGCTCCCAAATTCAGACGGGCAGGGTTTTGGAGCACAGCTTGTTTCCATTTGATGTTCTCAGCAGACAAAGATTCAGGCAGACTTCTTTAGGAATAACATGTTTGTTTTACTCATAACTTCATGTATTCAAATATACGGGTACATTCCTTGTCAGGTTAAACTTTTAAACATTTCAGTTTGTATCAGTCTCTTCAAAACTATATTGCTCTGTACAGTCTACTTCCAAGGAACTCAACCCTCAACTGACTTCTAACTTCTAAACAGACCCATGCCTCAACTGTCATTCCCCAAATGCCACCCTTTTTAAAACTGCATTCTAAACCTTCACTGAACCAGTCACATGGTTTGCAGCCCCTCCCGCTGCCTCAAGGACATAGAGCTAAGAAAACTGCAAACCGAAGAAAACATAAGGTAGGTAAAAGTTTTCTCCTGACATTAAGTCTGTTGATGTGGATGATGGATGCGAGGTGGATAAATTGAGACACTAACAGCCATCTGTCTCAACTTTCCCCTCCGTCCGGCAACTCAGCATCTGCTTAGTAGCATGAACAAATAAAACTGCATAGCTGTCAGCCGATCCTGGCGGTAATTAGTTTATTTACAAGTATTTACATAAACAACAGCCAGAGCTGCTTGCACATGTTTCTCCAACAGCTAGATTAATGGCAACTAGTAAGAACTCTTATCAGTGAAGAATAATTCCTCCCAAATTCCATTATCTGTGACATGTCTTCCTTCTACGTATGCAACAACAGAAGTATCATTCCTTTTCTCTCTAGCCTGTAAATCATTGCTCTGTGCAATTAACTATTTCAGTACTAGATTGCTAACCGAAGCAAACTTAAATTGAAACAATAGATTAAACATTTCACTACATTTAACCATTATCTTGACAAAGTCTAGTTGTGTCCGACTCTGGGGGTTGGTGCTCATCTCCATTTCTAAGCCAAAGAGCTGGTGTTGTCTGCAGGCATCGCCAAGGTCATGTGACCATTAGCATGACTGCATGGAGCGCCATTGCCTTCCTAACGGAGCAGCACCTATTGATCTACTCACATTTGCATGTTTTCAAACTGCTAGGTTGGCAGAAGCTGGGGCTAACAGCAGGAGCTCACTCCTCTCCCTGAATTCGAACTGCTAACCTTTCAGGCAGCAAGTTCAGCAGCTCAGCAATTTAAAGTGCTGCATCACCTGGGGCTCCAAAAGAAGACAAGGCACTTCAGGAAATAAATTGACACATTATAAACAGGCAAAGCATTAGATCGAGGAGGCTTGAGAAGGTTGCTGTCTCCAAATGATGAAGGTGTATTGGGAAAATATAATACTTGTATTGGAAACCATAATGTAAGCATATTAGAAATAGGAATAAGAATATCTGTCCTAGCAATTACCTAGTCTCCTCATAGCAGAGACCAAAGTTCACCCAAAGTTGCAGAGACATCTGTTAAAGCGTCAACTAGACCAGATAAGCCCTGTACCAAGCAAGGGAAAATTAATCAAGGCTTTGAGGTTGTCAAGAGGGGGCTTTTAGGTAGCCTGGTGCCATAAGGGCATAATGCGAAGGGGTGTTAATGGAACCCTAAAACTTAGATAGGGAAAGTCCTCAGTTAATGGAACCCCAGAAAGCCTAGATAGGGATTCCTTAGATAAGACCTAATGGAGGGTCAGAGGTCTTGAAAGTAGCCTATGTTTTAGAAAAATGCAAAAGTAGCTTTTAGTAAAGTACAAAAGTAATACTTTTTTGGACACTAATGGATGATGGATAATGCCCATATGACGTATGTAGATGGGTGCAAAATGGTATAAAAAGCCCTGTGATTCTTTGTTCATTACCCTTTTTCCTGGAGACAGGAGGGTCCTTTCTATGCTTATTCTCTGTGGCCACTGAGAATAAACGTAATTTTTCTGCAGCACCTGGAACTCTCTGTCTCATTACCTCAAACTTTTGTCTGCCGTTTCACAACAATCTGTGCCTTTCCTTTTTGTTGCCAAAGTATATCACCAACCATACATTTCTCCCTGCTGAAATCCATTTTGTTAGTTTTGGCCCAACTCTCTAATCTGCAAAAAGCCATATTGGATTCTGATCCTGTTCTCAGAGGTATTTGCTACTCTTCCTAATTTGGATATTCATTAGATCTCCACTAAGATGCCTTGTGGTGCGTTGTTGACTCAGGGCTAGTCCTATTGCGTTTTCTGTTTCCCATTTCCACCAAGTAATGGTGTTTGGAAGAAGACACTCTCAACACAGATGGACCATCAAGGGTCACCAAATTGAACAATGCCAGGAATTTAAGTACCTTGGAATCCATTTCACAGAAAAACTATCTTGGAAATCCCATATAGAACATACTAAAACAGTGGCTTTGAAAACTATTGGAGCAATCCTCAGATTTTACAACACTGCAGTGGGTCATCTTGTTGTCCCAGCACTCAAAATATTCCAGAGTAAAGTCATAGCCCAGATTTTGTATGGTGCTGCTGTTTGGGGATGGGATGAGACTCAGACAGTGAAACTAGAGACCATTCAAAATACATTTCTTAAGAAACTACTGAGGCTCCCACCAGGCACCCCAGCAGCCTTAGTCCGGGCAGAGGTTGGTCTCCCTTCCATTAGATCACGTATTCACTTCACCCCATTTAATTATTGGAGAAGTGTAAAAGATTCATCAGTTAGGGTCCTCCTCAGGGGATGTTTTGAACAGATAGCAAAATGCAAAGTCTGGAATACAAGATGCCAGAAGCTGCTTGAATTTCACCCCACTCTGACCAATACACCCTCCATCTTGAACTCAAGGGATATATTTTCAATCACAGTGTTCACCTGGATAGGCAGGCTATTAATAACTCAAAATTTTCCCACTGGTACAGACTGTACAAACTGACCATGATCTACCTGACTAGGCTCACATTTCCAAAACTTAGGCAAGCCTTCACAGCCCTTCGTTTCCAAAGTATGCCCACAGCTGTGATTGATGGTAGATATACAGGCATCCCTCTGGCTCTTCGTTTATGTGTGTGTGGGGCCCCAGAAATTGAGGATTTGCCTCACTACTTGTTTTCCTGCCCTCTGTATTCTGAGCCAAGAACTAAAATTCTGGGACCTATTCTTTATTCCCTCCTAATGAATACGGTGTCAGAAAGGATTTTCTACCTTCTGTCCGACACTAAGCCTGCAGTCACTCATAAGGTGGCCCTTTTAGCCCTGGCAGCTCAGAAAACCCGGGCAAAACTGATCTCCGGTGTCGCGGTCAACTGTGCTGGGGATGCTTTTAACTAATAGTGGTTTTTTATATCCAAGGTGTTCACTGTTTGGGTTTTAATAATGCTGTACTTACTTGGTTTTATCTTGTTTTAAATTATGTTGGTGCTAATCCATGACATATGTAGTACTTGAAGGGCATATCCTGACATTGATATTTGCAGCATTTTAATGTTTTAATGATTTATATAGGGTTTTAATGACATTTTTATATTGTATTTGAAGGTCTGGCTTTTGTGTATTTGTTTGTTTGTCTTGCATGCGAAAGACCTATGGTCTAAGCATTAAATAAATTTGGAATTTGGAATTTGGCACTAAGATGCCTTTGCTCTGTTTTCAGGGACATTGTGGTCTGAAATATTATTATGACTATTGTTTGCTTAATGTCACTATTCTTTACGAGGTGAGCTATCATCCTAGGCGTTCAGAAATGATCTATTCTGGAAAATGAATTGTGAAAATGAATTGCATAGTCTCTAAAGCAAGCATGGGCAAACTTGGGCCCTTCCTCCAGGTGTCTTGGACTTCAACAGCCGGAATGGTGGGAGTTGAAGTCCAAAACACCTGGAGGAAGGGCCCAAATTTGCCCATGCCAGCTCTAAAGTCTGCCAGCAAGCATCTTCCACTGTCTATTAATGCAAAGTATTCTATACATGGAATGAAGGTTTCCAGGTAGTCTTTCATAACCTTCTCATCTTAATGAGGATCAACAACTTTCGATACCAAAGGATGAAACCAAAGAAGAGGTGTAGGCAAAGGTGTAAAGAAACATGAAGTTAATTAGGACTTTAAAAGGACGATCAGGAAGAGAATGTGTTTGGAGAAGATTGTGACATCCAGATTTTGAAACTTCGATAGTAGCTTGAGCCATTTTGGAGTGTAATTGTCTAATTCCTCTTGCAAAATAACTGAGAACATTTCCTCGAGTTCATCGACTACACTGTAAAGTGACACATTTTCACCCCACGCTAATGACCAAGGCTCAATGTGAGGAATAATGGGAGTTGCAGTTTTGCAAGGGCTTCTGTCAAAGAGTAGTGGGACTTCACCAAATTACATCTCCCAGGGTTCCATAGTATTCAGCCATAGCAGCCGCCAAAGTGGGGTCAAACTGCATTCATTGTACAGTGTAGACGTGCCCCAAGGCACAGCTAGAAGAGGACATGAATAAAAGAAAAGAAAGATTCTTATTTACTCTACTAGCTGTGCCCAGCCACGCGTTGCTGTGGTGAAGTATGGTGGTATGAGAAATAAATTATTGAGGTATTGGTGGTAGTTAAGGTAAAGGGTAAAGGTTTAGCCTTCTAACTGGCAGCAATTGGATAAAAACAATTATTCCTCTCCCTCTAATTAGGACTTTATTTTTCTTTTCTTTTTGTTGTATGAATGTAGAGGCATGGATGAGGGGTTGTGCTGCCAAGTTTAGTGTTTCTGGGATGTGTAGTTTTGTTGTTTTGTCCTAGGCCGAAATTTCATTACCCTTTTATATATATAGATTGTATTGTATTGTGAGATTGGTAAGAAATAACAACAACAACATAAGCAGGAGATGTAACTGGGGTTCCCACATCACATGGAAATTGGGGAGATGCCAGTTGGCAACTTCTGAAAGGCACCTCTGACTATGTTGTGCAAATGCAGAGTAGGGAAAGGGGTAGCGCAGGAGCACATTGGGTCACAGAATGCAACCTGGCTCAATGCAGATAGCAGTAGATGAACTCCATTTTCCCCATTTGTGTCTCATGCAATTTAAGCATTCATACACTTTATTTCCTTTGCAAACAAACCCCTTTTGTGTGTCACGGTCCATCCATTTCCACCAAGAAGCCATGCGTCATTCCTTTGCTTTGCGCATATCCTTGGGAGAAATTGCATACTTTTGGAGCACTTTTCCTCCTTTGTGGGTCTGCCAATGCTATGGTTCCTTGTTGCTCCAATTCTGTCCAAGAGTCAATAGATGGAAGGCAAAGAATGACCATCGCCAGCCCTGCTTTCCCTTGGGATCCACTACATCTCAGCCTACTTAGCGGTTGCTATGATGTTATTGCCCACTTCCAGGCCATTTCTGACCTATGGTGACCCTAAGGCTCTCATGGGGTTTTCTTAGCAAGGTTCGTTCAGTTTCCTCAAAGGCTGAGAGAGCGTGACGTGCCAAAAGTCCTGCAGTGTGCAAATACTTTGTGATGATGTTGTTCTGTACTTTTCTGGGAAAGGCAAACATAAAATACTTGCAATTTATGATGATATGAAAGATACCCCTATATTTTCCATTTCAGAAAAGGTAGAATAGCAAAGGAACAGAAAAGATGTTTGAAATGATTCCTACCACTTCATCACATAACTTAAATTCCACCGAGTTCTATACTTAAAATCTGCTATTCAACTGGTCCACTACATTTGTTTTAGTCAAAGTGCAGGGGTTTTTTAAGTCTTTTAAATGTTGAGGGCAGCAATTTTTTTCCAGCATATCAAGAAGAGGTGAGGAAATGGAAATGGATGAATGGTTCAAGGATTTTATACTGTACTAGCTATGCCCAGCCACGTGTTGCTGTGGCAAAGTATGGTGGTATGGGAAATAAAGTATCTTATATTATCTGCTTAGAACTGGATTATCTGAGGCCCCTTCTACACAGCTGTATAAAATACACACTGAACTGGATTATATGGCAGTGTGGAGTCAAGATAATCCAGTTCAAAGCAGATAATATAAGATTCTAAATGGGTTATATAGCTGTGTGGAAGGGCCTTGAGTCTACACTGCCATATAATCCAGTTAAAATCAGATAATTTGTATTTTATAGGCAGTGTGGAAGAGGCCTAAGTGAGGCCTAACTCTGCCTGTCCCCTGGGCTGAGTGGGTTGCTAGGAGACCAAGTGGGCGGAGCTTAGCCTTCTAATTGGCAGCAATTGGATAAAAACAATTATTCCTCTCCCTCTAATTAGGACTTTATTTTTCTTTTCTTTGTGTTGTATGAACGTAGAGGCATGGATGAGGGGTTGTGCTGCCAAGTTTAGTGTTTCTGGGATGTGTAGTTTTGTTGTTTTGTCCTAGGCCGAAATTTCATTACCCTTTTATATATATAGATGGTTTTAAATGTATTTATTGTATTTTGTTAAATTATTCAATTGTTTTAATTGCTTATGTTTTATCTTCTTGTATTGTATATTGGCATTGAATTTTTGCCAGATTGTGAGCCGCCCTGAGTCCCTTCAGGTGAGAAGGGCGGGATAGAAATGAGGGAAATAAATAAAATAAATAAAAGGTATCCAATGGGTTTCCATATCTGAGCAGGAATTGAAACCCTGATCTCCAGAGTCCTAGTCCAGCACTCAAATGACTATACCTGCTTTCCCAATGCAAATCTACTCATATACAGTAGTTAAGTGGTGCACCTGGGAAGCAGGTGCATGAAGACATTCGAACCTGCAAAAGTTTGTGTTGCAAATGCCTTTTCCTTTGTTTGCCTCAAAGATGCTGCAGGATTCCTTTCTGCCTTTTTGTGCAACCCTGATGCCTTTGGAGAATTTACCCCAGAGTTACACTCTTCCACTTTTCTTTTCGAGGCTGGTCTTGTGTATTTTATTTATTTATTTATTTGCCACATTTATATCCCTCTTTTCTCACCCCGAAGGGGACTCAGAGCGGCTTACAAATCAAATGAACATACAATATATTATTAGCATAGCACAATATAAGCATTAAATTACTATATTGTAATATATCATTATATGGTAATATTATGAGTAATATTACATTTAACATATAATATATAATTAATATTATATTGTATTATTAGTAGTATAATATTGTAGTCCATTATAATATTATCAATATTATATGTATATACAATATATTATATATTTATAAATTATTATAAATTATATATATATATATATATATATATATATATATATATATAATTTTATTTTATTTATTTCAATTATTTATACCCCGCCCTTCTCACCCGAGGGGACTCAGGGCGGCTTACAAATCAAATGAACATACAATATATTATTAGCATAGCACAATATAAGCATTAAATTACTATATTGTAATATATCATTATATGGTAATATTATTAGTAATATTACATTTAACATATAATATATAATTAATATTATATTGTATTATTAGTAGTATAATATTGTAGTCCATTATAATATTATCAATATTATATGTATATACAATATATTATATATTTATAAATTATTATAAATTATATATATATATATATATATATATATATATATATATATATAATTTTATTTTATTTATTTCAATTATTTATACCCCGCCCTTCTCACCCGAGGGGACTCAGGGCAGCTTACAAATCAAATGAACATACAATATATTATTAGCATAGCACAATATAAGCATTAAATTACTATATTGTAATATATCATTATATGGTAATATTATTAGTAATATTACATTTAACATATAATATATAATTAATATTATATTGTATTATTAGTAGTATAATATTGTAGTCCATTATAATATTATCAATATTATATGTATATACAATATATTATATATTTATAAATTATTATTATATATATATATATATATATATATATATATATATATATATATTATTTTATTTATTTCAATTATTTATACCCCGCCCTTCTCACCCGAGGGGACTCAGGGCGGCTTACAAGTGGCAATTGATGCCATTACACTGATATTGTGATGTCTCATGGGCCTTGTAGTCCCGTTCCTAGTGCTATTGTGGCAGATGAGGAGGAAAACATGGGATTTCCACCGTTTCAGCTTGAAGCAGAGTCTCTCCACCTGGAGGATGTTTGTCCTCAGGAAGTTAACCAAACAAGCCTTGGGCAGAATTCTCCCCCGTTTTCCCGAAAGGACAATTATAATAGAGATAGAGGAGTCAGGGAGGCTAATCGCCGGAGTCTCAGAATCGCTGCCAAACAACTAGCAGTCATGCATCTGGACAGAGTTGGGTTTCGCTTCTTGTTCTCCAGGGAAAGTGTTCTGTTGGCGGGAAAACAAGACCCTATATAGGGGTTTTGCCACAAGGGGAACCTTGCGGAGTCAATTGATCAGCTTGAGAGAGAGATCGTGTGTGGACTTCGTACTCCTTGTTCCCTGCTTCCCGGATCTAGTTTCAAGTCTTGCCTTGTCTCACGTTTTGCCACGGACCTTGCTTCATGCTTCATGTTGCCACGTTTCAAGTCTTTGATCCAGCCAAGAATCAAGCTCATGTTCTAGCCTTGTTGTCAAGCTTCAATGGACTATAGACCTTGTCATCTCCCCACACTATTGCTTGGCAAAGTGTGTGTTTCGGTTAATGGATTATAACTTTGGACTCTAATATCTTATATTGGACAATATTTTCCTGGACTATATTTGGCCTTTCCTGAAAGGTCTGCTTCTGAACTTTATTCTACACTTGTTTTTATTGACTTTATATATTTTTTTAATAAAGATAATAGATAGAATCTGGTCTCTGCGCATGGTTATTGGTGCTCTGCAGCCTGGGTCCTGACAGATATACAATAAACTAAAATGATTAAAACAGTTAAAACAGTCATAAAATAGTCATAAAATACAATATACAAAGTTTAAAACAATGCAAAGTGCTTATGCCATTCATCCACCAGACGTTACACAAGAGCCGTAATTCAGACCGCGTCGAAGCCAACACATGCTTATTCTTCAAATGCCTGTGTATCATGATGGGGAGTCACACGCAGTTCCCACCTTTCCAATGAAGTAAGTGATACTCCAGATAGTTGCACCCCATCCAGGAATGCACACCTTGGCACACAACAGAAACACTAGTTGGATTGCAGCCACGAAGCTGTCATTTGAATGCTGATGCCATGGCATGGCCAACAGAACTATTTAGTTGCTTGTGATTTCCTTTATTTTATCACTTTTAAACTTATTTATTATGCAATGCTTTTGACACGAAATAAATAAATGACATGCAAACTGGAATTTACATGTGTGTAAAACAACAAATTGCATGTGTGCAAAACACCAGCATCCTGAGAGTCGGAGTTTTGAAAAGGCTCAAGACTAAATGAAGTTTGACCCTCACTTGAACTGATGTAGCTCAATGCTATGGAATCCTGAGATTCGTAGGTCTGCAAGGTCCATAACTTTCTCTGACGTGGAAGAGTGAACGCAGTTTGGTCCCACTTGCAGCTGTCCTGGCTCTATGCTATGGAGTCCAAGGAGTTGTAGTTTGTTGAGGCACTATCACTCCTTGGTAGAGGAGCTAAAACTACAAGTTCCAGTATTCCAAAGCATTGAATGGTGTCAAACTGCATTCATTCTGCAGTGTCAATACACCCCCCAGAAACCCTCTTCCGCAAAGGATGACCATTAAAGAGTTTGCACTCAAGCAGAGAGGAGAGGACAGATATTGACCTTCCCAGGAACAAGCATCTGAGAAATGTTGGAAGTTCAGTACATGGAGGATGCATATTTCTGGTTGTTTTTTTTTTTTTTTAAACCACCTCTCTGGAATGAAATTTCACAACTGGATCAATCAGGGCTGTAGCCAGAAAAAAATTTCGGGAGGGGTTTTGAAAATTTCGGGGGGGGGGTTTAACCCCTAGCACACACCCCTCCCTGCTACAAACCTGTCAATATCTGCTTGAGATAGTGCCTGGAGGGACTCTTAATGTTTTGTGTCTCATAGACTTAGCATGGGGATTTGGTTAACCAGTTAAAATTCATGAGTAAACCAGGTTTTTTTTATAACCTGAAAAAATTTGGGGGGGGGGGGGTTGAACCCCTAAAACCGCCCCCTTGCTACAGGCCTGGGATCAATCAATTTGGGAAGCTGCTTTATATATTATTATAGATTTTTTTTCCAATTTTGACATGCTATTTCCACTAGCAAAACTTTCTCAAGTTTGACTTTGACATGAACTTCAGATAACTAAAATGTATACTCCGTAACCACTCGAGCATGTTGTAAGTCCTCTTCATAGTGGGAGAGCATTTTTAAAGGAAGCTTAAAAGTTTTAATTGTGTTTTTATATTTCAGAACAACCTACTAACACAAAAATACTAGAAAATTGTAAACACGGTAATTCCAAATATTTATGTGACATAAAGAAGACTTGCTTTGTTGTTCTTTGGCAGTAAGAATCACTTATTTGTCCTAAATTTTCTCTATGCTGCTTGTACTTGGAAGCAATATACTGTAATTTTTAATGTCTTTTCTGTATTTTTGGTCTTTGTTTTGTTTTTTGTGCTTGTTTACTTTTCCCAGAAATATATTGAAAGCATAGTCTGAAGGTAAGTTTATCCAATATTTTAAATAATTTTATGCACGAAACAAGGTTTGTATACATCGAACCATCAAAAGTCAAAGGTGTCCACTGCATTTATGGACTATTTTGGACTATTTTGGATTTTGGAATTTTAGATAAAGGATGCACAATCAGTACTGGAACTATGTACGCTGGAACTATGTATGGAATTATGTACGCTGGAACTCAATCGACAGACCCAGTCTTTTGAACTGAACATGCCTATCTGTATTTTATAATAATTTTTATATTTTATATAATACTGATGTAAGTTAATAATAATTTTTTTAACTGATTTATATTGCACTGTATAATTTTAATATACGTGTGTTTATTGTAAGCCGCCCTGAGCCCTGTTGGGTGAGAAGGGCGGGATATAAATATTGTAATAAAATAAATAAATAAAGTGCCTCTCAATGCTAGCACTGGCCTTTGTTGTGTTCTTCTGGACTGACTGAAGGTCCCAGGGTTCTTGCAAAGGCAGCACCACTTCAAGCACATCACCGTCATGCAAAAGCCAGGACGTTTCTCCCACCCAGTGCCCATCTGTGGCTCTCCATTCAATTAAAGCTGAGCTTCCTCACTCATACTTTTGGGGTCCTCAAATATTCCTCAGGTGAGATCTTGTCCCTTAAGTGGGAAGGTGAGCACAGCCAAGAGTTCTAGCCATAAGCAAACCATGGCTGATAATGGCCAAAGCCATGCAAGGGGTTTGGAAAGGACCTCAATGGCTGGGCATGGAAACTCTGGAGAGACCACAACCATGGCTTGATGGAACTGGTCTCTCCCTTTTGGTGGGTTATTGATGCCCATCTCCATCCATCCAATAATGCTAGTTCCTTGTTCAACACCCGCAAGAAACAACTTTCTGGGCTATCAACAAAATTAGTCCCGAAGACCATTTCCATCTTCCAGTTTCCATCTTCCATTTGCCAATCTATTTGCATGTGGGTAAGGATGCATCTGCACTGCATATTTAGTGCAGTTCAACAGCACTTGAACTGCCATAGCTTGACCCTATGGAGTCCCAAGAGTTGCAGTTTTGCAAGTCTTTAGCCTTCTGCATCAAATAGTGCTCATACATCATGGAACGAAGACTCTGCAGCATTGAGCCATGGCATTGAACCACATGCCTCAGACGAGGACCTTGTCCCTGAAGAGGGAAAGTGAGCACAGCGAAGACTTCTAGCCATAAGCAAACCATGGCTGATAATGACCCAAGCGAGAGACCCTCCTCATGCCAAGGCCATGCAAGGGCTCCAGAAAGGACCTCAAGGGCTGGGCATGGAAACTCTGGAGAGACCACAACCATGGCTTGATGGAGCTGCTCTCGCCCATCCATCCAATAATGCCAGTTCCTAAATCAACACCTTCAGGAAGCAACATTCAGGATTACCAACAGAATTGGCCCCTTAAGTCCATTTTTATCCTCCAGTTTCCATCTTTCATTTGCCAATCTATTTGCATGTGGGCAAGGGTGCATCTGCACTGCCTATTTAGTGCAGTTCAACAGCACTTGAACTTTCATGGCTTGATGCTATGGAGTCCCAAGAGTTGCAGTTTTGCAAGGTCTTTAGCCTTCTCCAACAAATAGTGCTTGTACCCCATGGAACGAAGACTCTGCAGCATTGAGCCATGGAAGTTAAGATGATGTCAAACTGCCTTTGTTCTACAGTGTAGATGCACCGCAAATCTCCCTCCCGCAAGAGCCAAAGTCACTAGCAAAACAAGTGCTTAGAAATGCCTGGGAATCTCCTGCCTTTGGGAAGAGCCTCTTACCATCTCCTCCTCGGTCCCTTGGCCAAGCAGGGCATGGTGCCGGTCCAGCAAAGGCTTCCCTCCCATCCTGATTGACAGCTGTCACTCACTCTGGAAGACTCTCTCTGCCTCTGCAATGGACCTGAACTCAGGGCGGCAATGACCTCCCTCATTGATGCACCTGTGCCTTTAAGGAGAGAGGAACACGCCTTTCCCCACAAAACCCACGGCTGAGAAACCTGTTCCGCCTCCCGGCCGGCTACTCAAACATTCTTTCTTACCTAAGTCTCTTCGTTGTGGCTCTTTTCCCTTTCTCTTCTCTGGCACCATAAGCTGCGCATCGAATGTGAGGCTGCTTTCCTCCATTTCTCATAATGGTAGGCAGTAGGCAAGTGCGATCCATAAAGAAATGGTTCTAAACCGTGTTCTAAAGGAGGAGGCGCTGGCGCTTCATTTCTAAAGCTCTGTCCGAATTTTTGGGGCAAAAAATTCGGAACTCTAATGAAACTTACGAACCTTCATAAGTACTTCGTTAATGGTGGTTGCGCATGTGCAGTAGGGAAAACATCAATGCCAGTGGGGAAAATTCAGGGCCGTCTCTCTCCCTCATTTTTGAGCTTTCCTGATGAAACTTGCTACAGTGGTAGAACACATTAACTACTGTTAGCTCACCAAATTTTAGAACATTTGACTTATCCATGGATTTTTGGTGAATTTTCAAAGTTTTTAAAATAAAAATATTTTTAATAATACAGTAGAGTCTCACTTATCCAACATAAACGGGCTGGCAGAACGTTGGATAAGCGAATATGTTGGATAATAAGGAGGCATTAAGGAAAAGCCTATTAAACATCAAATTAGGTTATAATTTTACAAATTAAGCACCAAAACATCATGTTATGCAACAAATTTGACAGAAAAAGTAGTTCAATACGCAATAATGCTATGCAGTAATTACTTTATTTACAAATTTAGCACCAAAATATCACGATATATTGAAAACATTGACTGCAAAAATGCGTTGGATAATCCAGAACGTTAGATAAGCGAATGTTAGATAAGCGAGACTCTACTGTAATGCATTCTGTTCCTGAAACATATCTGAAACTGGACCGATAAGTTTTGTACCTGTGTATGCTGAACACATGAAGGTTGTAAGGAAACCAAATATGTTATTTTTTATCAGTCTACTTCATTTTTGTCTCTTGAGTGCATGATATAAAATATAAAACAAGTAGTTTTATGGGAGAGAATATATATATTTTGAGCACTGAAAAACACTTCTGAAGCACTGCTGTTTTTATGCACTGGCAAAATCTCAGCTTTCCTAACAGGTCAGAGACAACAGGTTATTCAGTCTAACAACTGAAACCATTACTTTGCATAATTATATCTGGTTGTATACCACAAAGAGAAGATTTTACTCTAAACTTTGTCTTTGTCGAAGGGACATCTTGATACACATTTTGCTTTAGTTTTTCAATGAGTATCTCATCGAGTCTCAACCAATTCAACCTAGTTTGTGGCAGCCACAAAAAACAAAGTTTCTGGAACAGAAGAACTACTTTCAGAGTAATGATCACACAATTAATCAGAAATTATCAGATTTACTCCTGGGAATACTTCCTTGTTCTTGTTGCCAAATCTGATTTCTCTTTGGGGCTTCCATTGATAAGACCGCCAGTCCAAAGACCCCCCCCCCCCCCGCCCCTTGTCTCTTTGAACTGGGACCCACTGCATTCACCGAGTTGGAATATTTAGACCCATCTTAGCCTGTTATCACTTACCCCACCACATTCTTTCCAAATTGTGCCCTTCTCCTGGGCAGATCAATGAATTGAAAAACCCAATTATAGTTTATTATCGTTTCGCGCCACAACAAAGACCAACCATTGTTGATGTGAGATAGATGCCTGGAACAATCAGGGAGCCAATCCTAACCAGACATTTTCTGAGTCAATCGAGAGCTGGCACAGTATTCTTGAAAAGTTATCAAAATGTAATAAATACATTATGTATTCACATATTAGAGTGCTGACATCCTCTCAGGCCATTGAGAAATGAACCTCGGATTTTGCCGTCAACTCATCCGTGTCTCATCTGGCCTGATGGAACGCTAGACAAACCGGGCTCTGAACCCGCAGTCCTTGTGGCAGCTACAATCACATAAAACCATTGTGGAGGAACGGGCAAGCTTGTTATTCGCTGCTCTAGGTACTGGGACACAATGAAGGAATGTATGCAAATGGTGGAGAAAAATCTTCACCTAAACATTAGGAAGAACTTCTTGATGATCAGATCTAGTTAACAGTAGAATCTGCTGCTACCTGGGAATTCCGAGGGAGTTTTCTTCTCTGAAGGTTTTAAAGCAGAGGTTGGATGGCCATCTGTTGGGAAGGCTTGGAATGTGTCTAGCAGGAGGGGGTTGGACTGCCTGACTTTAGGGGTATCATCCAACTCGTGATTCTATCAAATGAGGTCAAACCCTGCGTTGGGGAAAGGCCATCTCTATCACCACCCACCTAGGTGTAATTATCTCCTGCCTTTAAAGGGTGTAAATGGCATTTTGCCAAAGCATGAGGCTGCCAAGTAGGACAATATTTGCACATCTGGGAAAGCCCAGTGGGAGGAATCATGGCCCAGATTGCTTCTCTCTTACACCTCAAGGAAAGAGAAGGGGAAAGAGAGAGGCACGTTGGGTATGTGGGCTTATTTATAAAAGACCCTCTCTGTAAATATATAGTAGAGTAGTTTACTTGCACCAGTGTAACTCAGTACCAGTAGCCATTAAATCAGGGGTCCCCAAACTAAGGCCCGGGGGCCGGATGTGGCCCTCCAAGGTCATTTACCTGCCCCCCACCCTCAGTTTTATAATATAATATTTTTATATCAGTTTTAGTAATATAATATATTGTATATACATATAATATTGATAAAAATATTATAATGTTATACAATACTAGCTGTGCCCGGCCACGCGTTGCTGTGGCAAAGTGGTGGTGGTATTGGTTAAAAATTATTGTGTAATTTTTATTTGACGTTATTTGTATTTTTTAAAATTAATTTTATTGTAAGTTATCTTTTTATTTATTATATTTTATTATTTTCTTGTATTATTTTTATTTTATTTTATTATTTTCTGTTATTATAGTATTTTATTGAATTAATTTTTAGTGTTTTTTATTATTTTTTATTGGGTTGCTAGGAGACCAAGTTGGAGGAGCTTAGCCTTCTAACTGGCAGCAATTGGATAAAAGCAATTATTCCTCTCTCTCTAATTAGGACTTTATTTTTCTTTTCTTTTTTTTGTATCAACCTGGAGGCGTGGATGAGGGGTTGTGTCGTCAAATTTCGAGGTTGGGGGGGCCTGTAGTTTTGTTGTTTTGTGCGTCGCCATGATGCCATCACTCTTTTATATATATAGATAATACTAATAATAATACCATATAATAATATTATATGTTCTATATTACATATAATATTACAGTATAGTGGTATAGTTCAATATAGTAATATATAATGCTAATATTGTGCTCTGTTAATAATATATATATTGTATGTACATACAGCTGCTCTGAGTCCCCTTCGGGGTGAGAAGGGTGGGATATAAATGTAGTAAATAAATGTAGTAAATGAATAAATAAATAATTTTAGACTTAGGGTCGCCCAAAGTCTGAAATGACTTGAAGACACATAACAACAACAACAACAATCATAATTAACTTGACTATCTCATTGGCCAGTAGCAGGCCCACACTTTCCATTGAAATCCTGATAGGTTTATGTTGGTTAAAATTGTTTTCATTTTTAAATATTGTATTGTTCTTTAATTGTTGTTGTTGTTTTGCACTACAAATAAGACATATGCGGTGTGCATAGGAATTTGTTTGTATTTTTTTTTCAAATGATAATTCAGCCCCTCAACAGTCTGAAGGATTGTGGACCGGTCCTTGGCTTTAAAAGTTTGGGGACCCCTGCATTAAATGATCAAATGAACAAAAAAGCAGACCCATTTTTCTTACTTCCTTAAGAGGCTTTTTCCTTGTAGCAAAAATAACATAGTTGCAGCAGTTACAAAATAAAGTTCCTTGCAATACAAATAAAGTTGATTACACTTTCTTCTTTGCTCCCTTGCTGGGCTTCTCTTGCATGCAGGTCGGCAGCTTCAGTTTTGCTCATCCAGAGCCTTTACTTTACACAGGAGCTTCAAACAGAGAGCTCTAACACAGCTCCTCCACGTAGTGTCCAAACAAAGCTCTAACACACAGCTCTAACACAGCTCCTCCACGTAGGCTCAACTCAGCTCTTCTCTTTCTTAACTGGTGGTTTTCAAAAGGTGGTCTCCACATAATTCACATTTGCCAAAAGGACCTGTGCCCAGAGACTGGGTGCAATTATTTTCTGATAGGTTATGCAATGTCGTTTCACTCCCGAAAGTGTGAGTCACATTGGGTTGGACATTAAGCAGAGAATGGCACTGAAAGACCGAAGAAGAACAAATCAAAGCCGGTAGCGGTGTTTTCTCTCATCTTCCTTTAAGGCCTCACCCTGATGTTTATTCCTCAGCAACTTGCAAGACTGAAAGGCAACCTTGAGCAGGCAAGAGATCTTGTCTCTTTCTGCCCTGCAGCACAATCCAAAAAGGGCACAGGAGGATAAGAAGAGTTCAGATATTTATCCTTCCAGATCTGAAGTGCTGCGTGGAACCAGTCCTGTCCTTGTTTGTGGGTCACAGCAATGCCTCAAAGGTGCCAACGGACTGACAGCTGGCCCAACAGGAATGGCAGCGTTTACAACCACCGCAGCAAAGGAAGCCGAGCGCTTTCTAGGCAGGGAATTCCCCGAAGGACACCTACAAATGCGAATCCGCCCTGAGAAAAAACTCCCTCATGACTCCCTTCTGGGAGGATTCAAATTGCAGGAAAAAAGATCCCACCTAAACATTAGAAAGAACTTCCTGATAGTAAGAACTGTTCCAGAGTGGAATATCCAGCCTGGAAGTCCAGTGGAGGCTCCTTCTTTAGAGGCTTCCAAACAGAGGCGGGATGGCCATCTGTTGCGAGGGTTGTTGGTGGAATCAATGGCACTTTCCCTGCCTGCTGGGAGATTAGTCTAGATGGCCCTTGGGGTCTCTTCCCACCGTAGGATTCTGTGCTTCTATGATAGGATTGGGGCCCGGCTCTCCCCATCCCTCCCTTCTGTCCTTACTTAATGTTTTGCAAAAAGGAGGCTCCCAGTTCAGTCTCTGGTGGAATCAGCAGAAACAGGACTGGGAACAACTGGCCAGTGGCCTGACTCTCTGGGGATGCCCACATGTCATGCTCCACACAGATGTTCTCACACAATTCCAGAACATAGTGTTTAGGTAGGATCTCTTTTCCTTCAGTTTGACTCTATTCCTACATTGTGTTCCAGTCTTGCATCTTGATACCGACATAACTTGCACTTTCGGCCCAGTTTCTTTGGATCTAATCCAAGATTTTATCAGTATATTTTTATGTGATTTTATGACTTGTTTTTATTGTTGATGGATCTGTTTTGTTGCTTTGTTTTTATATTGTTTATGTCCGGGCTTGGCCCCATGTAAGCCACCCCGAGAGTCCCTTCGGGGAGATGGGGCAGGGTATAAAAATAAAATATTATTATTATTATTATTATTATTATTATTATTATTATTATTATTATTATTATTATTATTATCTTCTCAATGTGGCCTTCTTTCTAATATTTGAACATGGCTCTCATGTTTCCTTCTCTCTGCTTTCCTTTCTCCAAACTAAACAGGCCCAGCTCCTCTGAAGGATTCATGATTTCCAAGCCTTTGACCATTCTGGCCATTCTTCTCTGGACACCTTCCATCTTGTCCATTTCTTCTTGAGTTCTGCCCAGAACAGGCTGCAGGATTATTCTAAATGAAGTCGGACCAGTCCAGAATAGTGCTGGAATATAGCTTACCTTGATTTGGATTCTACTGTCTTACTGATGCAGCCTGGATTTTGATCAATGTAGAAAAAAGACTGCTCTGCTTACTTTGCATAGTGCATACTAAAGATCTGGTGAAACCTGTCTGAGCCCACCTTCACTCATGATCAATGGTTGTGTGAAGGGAGATTGCATAAATGCACCCCGGGGTTTTCTTTGGCTGCTAATAGACAATGAGGGGGATGTAGAAGAAGGTGCTGGACACCTCCTGAAGGTTTTGAAGCAGAGGCTGGATGGTTGTCTGCCAGGAGGGCTGGAATGGCGTCTTCTTGCCTGGCAGAATGGGGTGGACTGGATGGCCCCTGGGGATCCCTTCTGACTCTGGGATTCTATGATTCTGTGTCTCAGATGGTATTTATGCTGGTGCAACTGAGAACTATGCCTGTATACATCACCAGTAATAGAGGTGATGTTAGTGTTAGTGTGTTCTGTTGTTAGAGTGAAATGTTAGATCAAGTTATGCTGTTGGGTGTTTGCAACTGTGTGTTTCCGGCAGAGCATTCCAGCAGCGCATGGGTTAATCACAAGCCATCTTGATTGATTGCCCGCAGGACCAATAGGTCAGGGCTTCCGTTTGAACTGTCTGATCGGAGCTTTCATCTGGAACTGAGGAATGCAGGAGGTGCCTGCTTGTACTGATAACAGCCTTGTAAATAAAGCAATTAGACCTGCTGGGATCATCAGTAATGCAAAGATTGAGCTGTCATTTTGTTGGTGCCACTTTTGCTGCTGCATCAAGTGGTCCTTCGGGTTAGCAGACAGAGAACTGACTCATCAAAACAGTCAGGGTGGTAGACAATCAATTTATCTCCCTCTCCCCAACCCCTGACAGTTAGTTGGAAAGATTCGTTTGGAGAACATGGGATTTGATGGCAGTCTTCAGAAAAATAGCTTTGGTTTATTACGAATAGGAGGGTCGAGAAGAGGAAATTGTGGACTCTGCCACATTCAAGAGACTATTGCCAGAAACCACTGATTTTAGTCCTGTTCGAAGGCCAGGTTGGAGACCTGGATGAAGTCTCTCTGGGCAGCCGAGGAGGAGGAGGGTCTGGAAGGATGCAGAGACCGGGCTCCTCTGGAGTTCCTGGTGCGCTTTCTGTTCAAAAGGGAAAAGAGGGCCTGCATCAGAGACCTGGGTGGAGACCTCTTGCCCACCTGCTTTGGGAGAAGCTGCTCTGAAGGTGGCCACCCCCTTGGATCTGAGCCTGCTCACCTGGACAAAAGGGACTCACCTGGGCAGGCAGGAGCAGAGCGCGATGGCGGTGATCAAGGTGAGAAGGACAGCACCGCCCGAGACCCCGAGCGTGATGTAAACGGCCATCCGGGAATCGTCTTCTGTTTGCTTTTCTGAAGCAAGGAAGGCAAAGAGGGGAGATCAGGAGGTGTCTGGCTGGGAGCAATTGCATGGGGACCCATCCAGTGTCTCCTCTCACTGAAGTCTGGATATATCCCACCTCACCCAGGTAGTGAAGTCGCAGGTGTGTTGAACCAGCAATGGGGACATTGTGCCATCCTTTTGCCCTGGTGATGTGCAGGGGCTTCTTTTGGCAATGCCAGGGAGTGAGAGGCACATTGAAGCCCATGGAAAAAGGTTAGGCATAGGCCAGGGGTTGCACTTGTGGAGTTCTGCTTAAATGCACTGGACTAGAAAGCACAACACCATGGGGAAGGGCACTGCATGGCTGTGGGCTGAACTATTATTTTATTTATTTATTTACAGCATTTATATTCCGCCCTTCTTTCTCAGGGAGGGGGACTCAGGGCGGATCACATTACACATATAGGCAAACATTCAATGCCTTTTAACATAGAACAAAGACAAACAAACATAGGCTCCGAGCGGGGCTCGAACTCATGTGATTCATTGCAGTTAATTGCACTGGCTTGCTCTCCCGCCTGCGCCACAGCCCGGGCCTAACTAGATCTCCTTGTGCATCAAACACCTCCAGGACATCAGCCAACATGCTCACATTAAACAGCATTACATTGTCTGTGGAAAGGACACCACTGAAAGCATGCCATTTATAACACTGGCCAATGCATATTTTGGCGTCTCAAATGTTAGACCTGTTTCTGGAGATGATCTGACCTACTGGTTCCAAAAATGGCACTAGTTTCCCTCTATCAGCTCTAGTATTTGAGATACAGAAGACATGCCATAGAACCATTGACATCTGCTCACCCAAAGAAAATCACGAAACTGGAGCAGATGGGGACTAGCCTATGGAATTATCTTGACCAGCCCCAAATAACTCCAGGAACAGGATGAAACACCAAGACATCAAGAAATTTCTTTTGTTGGGCTGTGGCAAGCAAACCACCTGCAGAAGGACAATAGCCTTGTTCTGCCAGCCAAAGGACAGATTCTGCCATTACATGGAGTTAGCCAGACTACGTTACCACCTTGAACTCATTTTGCAGCAATGCTGGAGACAAGGAGAGAGTGGGAAAGAAAGGAGGCAGCCACGGGGACATTTTAGAGGCAGCTGAACATAGCAGAAGGTTAATGAGGGCCATCCCAGCTGGACAGTCGGAGAGTTTGTAGCTCATGCACCTGTCAATTATGGCCATTCGGTGTGGGGATGCTTACCTATGGGTTTTGTCTCAATCTCACAGTAATTTCCATGATAGGCCTCAGAGCATCTGCAATGGAAGCCCTCGGGACTGCTGTCCTCATTGCAGACACCGTCATTCACACAAGGGCTTGAGAGGCAAGGGCCGTCTGGGAGGAAGGGAGAGAAAATTTACGAGGGATCCAAAGGATTAGGTAGTAGAGAGAGAGTGACCCTCCTTTCCCCTTTCTGGAAGAATTCCACTCAATATTAGGAAGAACTTCCTGAAGGCCAGAGAGAGCTATTTGACAGTGGGATCTGCTTCTGCCTGGGAGTCCAGTGGTGTCTCCTTCCTTCTCTGGAGGCTTTCAAGCAGAGGCTGGGCAGCCACCTGTCTTTGTGCTTTGACTCTATGCATGACCAAAAGGAGTTGCATTGGACAGCTCTTGTGGTCTCTTCCCATTCTATGATTCTATGAGGTCAGTCTGCCAGATCCACTGGCCTGGCCTTGAGGAGGATAATGATGGAGGCCCACCCTCCTTCCAACCCCTTGGCAACCATTGAGCATACACTCACTTGTGTAGCAGCCACGGACAAAGTTGACCACGGTGCAGAGTTCGCTGTGGGCACAGGCCGCTCGGGCACAAGAGACCCTGGAGCTGTTGGTGCAAAAGCACGTCTGGCCACAGTCCTCTGTCACAAACCTCTCTCCGACCTGGAGGGGAAGAAAAGAAGAGGAACTTTAATGAGAGAACCCTTCTTGGCCCCATCCATGTCCAGGGCGGAATTCCTCCCACCAAGAGATACTAGAAGACCTTCCTGAGATCTGCCTTGATCAATGCTTGGATGCTTTGATCATTGTAGGCCTTGGGATCCAATGCGGTTTGGTGCCTGGACTTCCCTGGATACCAAAATCCATGGATGCTCAAGTCCCACTAGATACAATGGCACAATCAATTGAGGCCCCTTATATATAATGGCCAAATAAAAACAGGCTTTTTGGATTCCCTGAAAAACATTTTCAAGCCATGAATGATGGAATCTGAAGATGCAGAATCTATGGATATGGAGAGTTAGCAGCAAAGTTGGAAGACTCTGCACCTTCCATGATATGCTGGGATAATCGTTGAGGAACATGGCTGGAAGCAGAACGTAGTAGAGCCATTCCTTTTTTGGAGTATGCTTCCAAAAGAGAATGGATTCCAGGACTTATGGTCAAAAGGCAACTTTGCCAAACTCAATCAGGAGGAACAGAAGGGAACTCCCTCAAACCAACCAAGGTCAACATTGAAAGGAGCTACTCCTTTCAATGGTGAGAAAGAGACATTTGTCCCTCTCAAAATACCTTGTATTTCTGCTGGATCATTGGAAGGGAAACATGGGCTTAATCCAGGTATTGGGGGGAAACCAGCTAGTAGTAGAGACTGTGCAACCCACAGAAAAAGACCAAAATAACCTGAGTTATATAGCTCTCTGCAGGGTTTTATGACTGTTGACTCCATCTGGCCATATTTTGTGATTGCAAGAGAAAGGCAAGATTCCTGGACGGCCCAGTTTGTGAGATGCTGAGATGCTTCTGCACTTTAAAGCAAACAATGAGAAGATAACCATCTTTGCTCAGAAGTGAAGTGCCTTTAAAATCTCCTTCCTGTTCTTGCCAGGCCTTCCAAGGCTGATATTCTAGACCAGGGCTTCTTATATTTTTCTACTTGGGATCTCTTTTGGCCTGAGAAGTGTTTATGTGACTCCAGGTATACAAAATAGGTATGAAACTCAGACCTTTACGGATAACAAATCAGCATTTGCAAGGCTTTCTAAACAGGCAGATTTTCCTTTTTAGGAAGTAAAGATGAAGCATCTTCTGCAGAGTTCACTGGACACCATGCACAATAGATTTATGTAAATGTCTGCAACAACCACTAGGTGGCGTTCAGAAACCTTTTATTGTTGCCAATTTTTTCATAACTTTGACATTGAGCCAAGGGGACTCAATTTGGGGTCAGGATCCATGGTTTATGAAGCAGTGGCCTAGAGGGCCATTTTCCATGGGACATTTATTGCTGCTGCAATAAATCACTCTGACCATGAGGTCATGAGTTTGAGGCCAGCCCATGGCGGGGTGAGCCCCCGTCAATTAAAAATAAAATAGCAACTCGACCTAGCAACTCGAAAGATAGTTGCATCTATCAAGTAGCAAATAAGGTACCACTTATAAAAGTGGGGAGGCAAGTTTAACTAATTTACGACATTGGAATGAGGAAGTGAGGAAGTGCCATCAGAGTGGATGATGAAGCAGCTGCTCCCCCCTGTGGCCAGAATCGAACATCCCCTCAGGAGAAGGTTAAATTGCCTCTGCGTCTGTCTGTCTCTGTTTGATGTGTACATGGGCATTGAATATTTGCCCTATATGTATATAATGTGATCCACCCTGAGTCTCCTTCGGGGTGAGAAAGAAGGGCGGGATATAAATACTGTAAATAAATAAAATAAATAAATAAGAAGGGAGTCGGTCAAGACTTCCTAGAAGGGAGTTCCACGGTTGTGTTGTCCAGGGAAGAAACGGGTCATTGTCTGCCTTACCTGATAATACCTGCCCAAGAAGGTGCATCCGCACTCCCGGAAGGGCACACACTCAAAGCCGCTGAGGACGTATCCGGGGAGGCACTCGCAGCCTTCGAGACAAGGGGCATCACACTCCGCCGGAGCAGCGAGGTCTGAACATGAAGCCGGGCAGGCGGACATGCAGGAGCTGTACTTGCTGTTTGGAGGGCACTGGAGAACTGCGGAGACCGAGACACATAACCTCTGAGCATGCAAAGGGAGGGCAGTGGAGGCAGGGACTCTCTTATGGGCATGAGAGACAGATGTGGAGGAATGTGGCCCAAGCCCTGCTTTGGTGCCCCCCAGAAACCCTTTGGAGACCCAAAGTGAGCCTCCTCCCAACCCTGAAGGAAAGCTACATTCCACAGTTTGGGGTGCATCTTGCAAAAAAGGTCTCCAAACGTTTCCAAATTGCCTTCAGATGTGGTAGTTCAGTGCATCCTTCCAGAATCCTCTGACATTCTCAAAAACATGGAAATAATAGCCCCACATTGGTGCACACTGCTGACCAGGAGTGATATCACATCTCTTCTAATGTGCTTGGAACATGTTGGAATGGCCCATTCCCTGGTATAAATATTGCCCCTGTCCCCTACTCCAATGTTCACCCTGGGTATAGTTGTAGTACAGCCATTGAATCAATGGGATTTCCATAAGTGTGGGCTCACCCTTCCATAACCGAGTCAAAGGGTCTAAGTGTAGCAGGAATTCACTCTAGGGTTTGGGCTGAGAGGGTGGCCCCGGAGTGTGACCTGGCATTTGCAGCCCACATCAATTGGCCACAGCTGAGAACAGATCTCTGTAGGCCAGGATTGGGCCCATGAAAGGAGGGGTTTTAACCCCTTCTGCCCTTCCCAAAGGAAGGAAGGAAGGAATGTAGCCAATGGGTCCCTTCCCTAGGCAAAGGGCCAGGGCTAGGCCTGCTCAAGGCCACAGCTGCAGAAGGAATGGGTCCGTGTGGCTCTCCTCACCGCAGGTGGTTTTCTCCCTCCAGTCCGGCAGAGAGACCCCTTCCTCCTGGCAGGCCAGGGTGTACTGGTCCAGGATGGGACACAGCCTGGCCGTCCGGTTGTCCTCCACGCACAGGTCAAAAAGGCAGGCCCTGCAGGGAAGGCAAAGGTGGTGGTGGTGCAAGGAAAGGCAAGGCGACCAAGAGTCAAAGGGAAGAAAGTTGGACAAAGAGTTCTTCTCTCACCCTGGACTTTCCACAGATATATAAACCTTCCTTGCTTAGTTTCTCCATACCTCACAACCTCTGAGGATGCCTGCCATAGATGAGGGTGAAGAGTCAGGAGAGAATACTTCTGGAACATGGCCAGACAGCCCGGAAAACATACAACAACCCTGTGATCCCGGCCATGAAAGCCTTCGACAACAGATTGGACAGAAGAGCTGAGACGACAATGGCCTCAGAGGGAAAGAAGGGGCCGTGGATCCCATTTAGTCCATCCTTCTTGTGCCAGAAGAAGCTGGAGAATTGCTCTCTGCATAGTTGAGGCTATGCGTTGGTTGCCAATAGGAACAATGGGCATCATCCATTGCTTGACCCTCATTTCAAGCCAAAAAAAGACAAACCTCCAGACTCCTTGTATTTAAAATATAAGACCAGACCCAGGAAGATCTTGGCTTCTCATTTTAACCATTTTTAGGCTAATCAAGTTGCAACCAGCACCAGATTGGGTCACTAGCATTTGGAGTTGCTGATGCGTATGACTTAAACAGGTGAGGATCCTACATCAGGTAAAGGTAAAGGTTTCCCCTGATGTTAAATCCAGTCGTGATCGACTCTGGGGTTTGGTGCTCATCTCCATTTCTAAGCTGAAGAGCCCACGTTGTCCGTAGACACCTCCAGGTCATGTGGCCGGCATGACTGCATGGAGCACCATTACCTTCCCACCGGAGCAGTACCTATTGATCTACTCACATTGGCATGTTTTCGAACTGCTAGGTTGGCAGGAGCTGGAGCAACAGCGGCCGCTCCCGCTGCTCCCGGGTTTTGAACCTGGGACCTTTCCATCTGCAAGTTCAGCAGCTCAGTGCTTTAACGCACTTCGCCACCGGGGCTCCCATCCTATATATATATATATATATATATATATATATATATATAATTTAGCATAACTTTACACTCATGGAACATAGCCTTAGTTGCACTCGGCTGCCACCCTGTGACAGAACAGGACTACTGCACAACTGAACGCACACTCCACAACAGCACAATGCTCAGGATTTTTGTGTGTTTTCCAGGCTGTATGGCCATGTTCCAGAAGCATTCTCTCTTGATGTTTCACCCACATCTATGGCAGGCATCCTCAGAGGTTGTGAGGTAACAAATGAAGTTGAGGTTTGTGGTGGCACAGTGAACATACCTCACAACCTCTGAGGATGCCTGCCATAGATTGGGTGAAAGATCAGGAGAGAATGCTTCTGGAACATGGCCAGGCAGGCTGGAAAACATACAACCCTGTAATTCTGACCATGAACGCCTTCGATAACACAGCACAATGTTCATTGAGCAGTGTTGCACAATGCACAACTTTGTGAAAGAATGCAGAATTATGTTCACTGTGCAATAATGCACAAGGCCACCACATACTATTTGCAAACCTCAACTTCATTTGTTACATATTGTCAGGAAAATTCCTAACTGTGTCAGAATGCTTGCAAAGTGTGGGCATCAACAGGACGCCAGATGATATGAATTCAATTCTTTTTCTCCAAAAGGTGTATTGAAGTTGATATTTATCCATAAATGATAATAAAGAGAGCTCAAACCACAGCAAAGGCTGGAAATTGCACAGCAACTACAGAAAAATCCGGATGGATAAAAGTGTATGTGTGTGGATAGATAGATAGATAGATAGATAGATAGATAGATAGATAGATAGATAGATAGATAGATAGATAGATAGATATTTGTGGCTGTAGAACCATTTCTCTTTGGTCCTGGTGTTTGGCCTTTTCTTTTCAGGTCATAAATGAGCAAGCAACACACACGGTGACTTTGATTGTGTCTTCCTTTGTGTTAGGAGGAGGTTGGATTGGATGGCCTTTGGGGTCCCTTCCAACTCCCCAGCTATGGTCCTAAGACTTTTAGGTTTCCCAGCCCCTGAAGACAAAACCCAGCCTCTTGCCCCAAGGGATGCCAAGCGAAAGGAAAGTGAAGACGGAAGACTCACTGCAGGAAGTTGTTTGGAGAGACCCGGTCGAAACAGGCTCGGAAGGGTCCGCTCGGATCGGCCAGGACGCCGCAGTTGGCGCTGCTGTTGGCCCAGCTGAGCTGCTCAGGGGAGCAAAGCAGGGAGAACCCGGTGTCCAGCTCGACCCCGTCCAGGTCTTCCTCAGAAAGGACGTCTCGCCTGCAATGGAGAAGAGGCACGCTTTGTTATGGTTGAGCCTTCTGGCTCCGATACTGGGAGACGAGGTCGTAAGACTCCTCGGGAGTCAGACTCTCTTGAGGAGCGCGAAAGGAAACGGCTCTGAGACTTATTTGCAGAACCAACTGACGAAGACTCCTTTGAGGGTTTTACGGAGAGAATGGAGGAAGAGATGGTTAGCTCAGAGGAGGATGACATGGAGTGGACTCGTGTGAGGGAGGATTTGGGTGTCACCGGCAATGATAGCATGGGAGGCAACTGGCGGGTTGCAGGATCGGACCCGTGGACGGGCTGGAGGGATGGGACGGGATCCACAGCTGGGGATGCTGTGGGGTGTAGTCAAAGGTGTTTTAGCTCTGATGAGGATGATGATGAGGAGGCACCTGGAATTAGGGTAACAGCTGACAGCGATGAGGAGTTATGAACTGGCATAAAATGGGGTCTAGAATCAATGGCTAATTGCGTTGGGCAAGGTAATCTGGACGAACGCTTGGGCTCTTGTTGGGAATTTCCTGAAGACGGGTGTGATTCGTTGCTGGATACGTAAGTTACCAAGGACACTGGGCATAGACGGCGGGAGGAACTGTGTGGGGTTTTTCTGTGCAACTTGTGTTTAATCTTGATAGCTTGGACCTCCGTCGTCTTTTTGACGGACATTAATTGCCTACTCTGGACTGACGCTGGACTGACTGACTGACTTCGACCTCGGACTATCCCTTCTGTGGCTATCGGTGGAACTGGTGAACTAAAGACGTCTGTACCTGGCTTTCGACCTCGGACCGGATTGGGACCCTGCTGACCGTTGCTACCCTGATTGATGTGTTTGGACCCGGATTTCGCTCGCTGCACGGAGGAGTAACAACCTTAGTTACTCAATTGTAGCTTTTGAGTAGCAGAGAGGAATCTGCTGCCAATTATTTGTGTTACATTGAATCTTTGTTTATCAACTTTTGTTTGTTTAAATTGCCAGGCTGAAGTAAGCATCTTTGATTTAACTCGGATTAAACTCCTGTTTAATCCGGTTTATCTTTTGAACCGTTTTTAGTACCAGCGGAGTCTTTTTTGTATCTTTTCACATTGAAGGCAAGTGTTTGCCTAGTCCTTTGTTTCTTATGGGCATTTTTTAGTTCTGTAACTTTAATAAACTGTGTTGAACTTTATTTGGTGGCGTTCTGTCTATGACACGCTTACATCCATTCCGGAGAAAGAGGAGAATCTTGCCTGTTTCTGGATTTGCAGTGAAATGGGAAAGGGAAAAGTATGGTATATAATAATATAATTTAAAGTAACTAATTTATGAGTTCTATATTTGTAAGTTTTATACTTCTATAGTAATATAATCTTTTATATATCCATCTCATATCCAACTTGTATAAGAAAGGGGTGGTGGTGACGTACCTACTTAAGTCTGAACTGGATTTAAATGAAGTCAGTGATAAACCATAACCCCGTCCCTATCACTGACTTCATTTAAATCCACTTCAGACTTAAGTAGGTACGTCTATACAAACAAACGATAGTCTATGTACAAAGAAAATGTGTCCAAATGACATATATTGTTACAGTTCCCCATACAAAGCTCAATTTGGCCGTGCCCGACAAAATGAAAAGGAGCAACAGCTCTAACATAAAAGTTATTCAAGTTATTCAAAAGGTATTGGTTCCAATACATATAGGCCTCAGGGATACAGTCAATGAAAATATCTTCCAAACAGATGGTTGGTCGTGTTGCTGTATACTGGAATGAAGAAAATAATTCCAGTATACAGCAACACGACCAACCATCTGTTTGGAAGATATTTTCATTGACTGTATCCCTATATACATTGGAACCAATACCAGACTTGAATAACTTTTATGTTAGAGCTGTTGCTCCTTTTCATTTTGTCGGGTACGGCCAAATTGAGCTTTGTACGGGGAACTGTAACAATATATGTCATTTGGACACATTTTCTTTGTACATAGACTATCGTTTGTTTGTATAGATACTTTACAAGTATTCTGGGACTTTGTATAGTTAAGTAGGTACGTCACCACAACCCCTTTCTTATACAAGTTGGATACGAGTTGGTGTTACAGATTGGATATAGAAAAGATTATATTACTACTAGCTATGCCCGGCCACGTGTTGCTGTGGTGAAGTATGGTGGTATGGAAAATAAAGTATTGAGGAATTGGTGATAGTTAAGGTAAAGGGTAAAGGTTTTCCCCTGACATTAAGTCCATTATAAATGGGTAATATAGCTGTGTGGAAGGGCCTTGAGTCTACACTGCCATATAATCCAGTTCAAATCAGATAATCTGTATTTTATAGGCAGTGTGGAAGAGGCCTAAGTGAGGCCTAACTCTGCCTGTCCCATGGGCTGAGTGGGTTGCTAGGAGACCAAGTGGGCGGAGCTTAGCCTTCTAATTGGCAGCAATTGGATAAAAACAATTATTCATCTCCCTCTAATTGGGACTTTATTTCTCTTTTCTTTTTGTTGTATGAACGTAGAGGCATGGATGAGGGGTTGTGCTGCCAAGTTTAGTGTTTCTGGGATGTGTAGTTTTGTTGTTTTGTCCTAGGCAGAAATTTCATTACCCTTTTATATATATAGATAGAAATATAAAACTTACAAATATAGAACTCATAAATTAGTTACTTTAAACTATACTATTATATACCATACTTTTCCTTTTCCCGTTTCACTGTGGATTATAGACATCTGTGCATTCTGTTTCTGGATTTGGGCAAAGGGAACATCCCAGGAATTTGGGGTTCTGAAGGCCCAGATGAACTCTCTGCGGTGAACTGGGCCTTTCCTGTCTCCCAAAACATAATCACCCTCTCCTTGGAAACTTCAGGAAAGCATTTCTTCCTGTGCTATTGGGGCCACTGGTCTTACCTACATGATGGGCTCACAGCCACAAACTATTCCAGAGGGATTTGTGCCATGGCCACAATCCCAACAGAAGTGCTTTGGGGCTGGCTATGGTCATCTCGGGATGCTTGGTAGCCATTTTACCATCAGCAGAGGTTGACATTGGACCACAACAAATGCTACTCCCATTATGGTGGCCATAGCATCATGGCACTCCCGGTGTGGTTGGATGGAATCCCTCCGCATTTTGTGCCTCTGGCTATTTTGGGCCTGGACTGCTAGTCTTTACAGTCCAACAACATTGAGAGGAATGCTTGAGGTTCTACTGCTTTCCTCGGGTGTTTTGGCCTACAACTCCCAGAAATCAAAGCCAGTTAACCAGCTGCTAGGATTTCTCAGAGTTGAAGGCCAAAACATCTGGGGACCCACAGGTTGAGAACCACTGCGATAAAGCTATGGGTTCTCCTTGGTAGCACACCCTTCATAAGACTGGCACAAATCCAGATGGAGGCCCAGAGAACTCTCCAAGCTGACATAGACTGATCTTTCCCCATGACCACAATGTACTTTCGGAATGGCTGGGTCATCTCTGGAAGCCATCCCACCTTCATCATATTGGACCACAACAAGAACTCCTCTCTTGCAGGAGCTGGAACTGTGTGGCCGTCCAGTTGTGTTTGGATGGAACCTCCCAACATTCCTTGCTATTTGATACTATATTTGGACCGGACTGCTGGGGTTTGCAGTTCAGCAACATTGAGAGGAATGCATGAGTCCTACTGCTTTCTGATCAAACTACGATTCTCCGTGGCATCTCCATCTGCTTAAGTCTGGACCAGATGGAGCAGCCTCTTTGTCAGTCAGTCCCAGTTGTGCCTCTCGCACACTTGGTACGTCAACCACAGCTCTGGCATGTCAACCACAGTTGGGGCTTGGGGGCCTTCCCCCCAAAGGGCCTTTGCCCAAACACTGGGCCTCTGGGGCCACTACCTGAACCGAGCGGTTCCTCTCTGGATGGGAACCTTCCAGCTCTCTCCGAAGGAGTCCACGTTGCTGACCAGCGTGCCGTCCGGTGTGGTGAAGTCGTTCTTGTGCTTCCCGTCAAAGTTCCCACAGAGGCCCTCCACGTTCTTCTTGTAGGTGTTGGGGAGCATGATGTCTGGAGGCAAAGACAACGGGCATGAAGCGAGGGCTGGAAAGGATGCATCCACTGCCCTGCCTTCCCCTTTGCCCAGGACACACCACTTGCATGGTAGAATGGCAGGCACCTGGTCTGCACTCTGCACACTCCCAGAGGCTCTCCTGTGATGCTTTCCCATCTCAGGGCCAAGACACCAGACTCAGGAGGGCCTGAGCCCTCATCCTGCTCAACCGTCATAAAGGGACCCTCCTACATCTGAAACCCTTGTAGGCGCGGCTTCCCCCAGTTTATGCTCCCCACAGAGAAGAAATGCACCCAATGTTCCCAATGGGTGCCTTTCTTCTGAGGGCAGGCCCCTTGGGTCCTTGAGTCTGGGGGCCACAGCACTGCACATGGCTGCACATTGAACATGGATATATCATGCATGTGGTCCATGGTTGCCCAGGCATGCAGCATTGCCCTTTGAATCTTTGTTATGTCACACAAAGTAGGGTTGTGCAACTCTGCATGCAGAGATGTACACTTTGCAAACTCTATCTAGGACTTTCAGGAAAAGGCTAGTAGATTGATGGATTAATCTTGAGTCTGTGGTTTCAATCATCTGCCTTGAAAGCACCACCTAAAAACTATCAAGCCTCCATTACCTGCATTCTCAGCTCCATCAAAGCTGACGGAAAGGCCAAAATCTGTGTCCAGGAAAATCCTTGTTGCTCGCTGCAGAATGCGGAGGCCTTCGTGGGGCTGCGCCGGGGGAACCGTCTTCACGCCGTCCACCTGAAAGGAACGAGGGAGAAGGGTCTCAGAAATGTTCCAAAAAAGGGCAGGATCCAAGAAAGCCAAGGAGCTCATAAGAAATGTCTTAAGGACCAGGGGATGTTTGGCTTGGAGAAGAGGGGGCAGAGAGAAGGGGGCATGACCTAACCCATTTTAAATGTCTGAAGGGAGGCCACCAAGAAGAGGGCTGGAGAAGGGTGCTTTCTGCTGCTCCAAAGGCCAGGGTATGGCTTAATAGATTCAAATCACAAGGTAAAGGATTCTACCTCAATATTAGAAGGTCTTTCTTGCATAAGATGTGGGAAGATGCCCTTTCCTCAATATGATATCCAAGCATGGCTCTCCTGTCACCTCCTCTCAACCTTCTCTTCCCGGTCTAAACATCTCCATCTAAACATCTCCCCAGAACTGCTCCTCAGAGGGATTCAGTTTCCAGAGCTTTGATCATGTTGGTGGGCCTTCTCTGGACACCTTCCATCTTGTTCATCTTCTTGAATTGCTTTGCTCAGAACTGGACACAAGATCATTATTCCAGGAGAGGTTTGTCCAACACAGAACAGAGTGGGAGTGGGACCTTTGATGTTCTTGATCCAGACCCTGAATACACTTAAGGAATTCAGTGTATGCAGGGTGGACCTTATGCTGTGGCCAAAATGCTTGAGTGCATACCTAATGGATCTTGAGTACGCCTTAAAACATCAGCAGGAGGAAGATCTTGGCTTTAGAAACCAAGCCCTACGAGAAGCAGCTGAGGTAGCTGGGAATTTTTAGCTTGAGAAAAGGAGGCTGAAAGAAGTGGACATGATGGCCGTGTTTGGATATTTGAAATTTGGGTTGAGGGGGAGTCAAGCTTGTTCTTGTGCTGCTCTGGAGACTAGGACCCAATGGAGCAATGTGTTCAAATTGGAGAGAAAGAGACTCCAGCTAAACATTAGGAAGAATTTCTTTAAGGTAAGAGCTGCTTGACAGTGGAATAAGCTGCCTTGGAGTCTGGTGGAGTCTACTACCTTCTTTGAAGGTCTTCAAGCAGAGATCAGATGACCATCTGTTGGAAGGGTTTGGATTGTTTCTTCTTGCCAGGTAGAAGGGATTGAACTGGATGGCCCTTGGGCTCTCACCCAGCTCTAGAAGTCTATGTGTCAGGGTTACAGCCTTTCTTCCAAAGCGTAGTTGAAACAAACCGAGATTCAAGCTGTAGTCCTTCCAAGGAAAAGGGGCAAGCAAAGCAAAGTCCTTTCCAGAAGGTCAGATACACAGAGTTTCACCAAAAAGTCCAAGTTCAAAATCCAAACAGTGTGTTCCAAGGGACAAGGGTCACCAAATAATACTGTAACACCAACACAACCATTGCTTCCAGCAATGAGCTGTTACGAACGCCAGCCCTTTATGCTGCTTCTGATTCTGATTGTGAAAAATCCTTCCCCTACAGACATTATAACAACTATACCAGCCAGTCTCATTAACACGAATGAGGAATCAAGTACACTGGAAGGTCGGGGAGGGATAAGGCTCAAGGAACAGAAGGCAGTCATTGGATCAGGTCCTGAAGTGGCTAGGGAGGGGGGTGGGTTTTCATCTGGGGGAGAGGGTCTGGAGAGGGTTGACAGGAAGGAAACCAACAGTGTCCTGCAGAAGCTGAACAATGAGCTGTCCTCTGAATTGGTTGGACAGTTTTTGGATACTTCCTGCAATTCACAACATCTTTTACAAACAAATAAGGTTGCAGTGGAAGTTTCAGACTCATCACTGAACAGTGGCAGATGGTCATCTACCCTGTTTCCCCTAAAATAAGACATCCCTAGAAAATAAGACCTAGTAGAAGTTTTGCTGAATTGCTAAATATAAGGCCTCCCCCAAAAGTAAGACCTAGCAAAGATTTTGTTTGGGAGCATGCCCAGTGCCTGCCAAACAGAACACCAGAGCATGCAGGATCAGTAAATGTACATACCAGTTGTACATGGAAATAATGGTAGTAACAAGAAATTCTTGATAGGATTCACATTTTGTCTGGTTATGCTGGTTTGTGATGACAACTACTGTACAGTATATAATAAATGATCGTTTTTTTGTTCAACAATAAATGTTAATTCTTCTTCATGGAAAAATAAGACACCCCCTGAAAATAAGACCTAGAGCATCTTTGGGAGCAAAAATTAATATAAGACACTGTCTTATTTTCGGGGAAACACGGTAAACGAGCGGTCCAGACATCTCTCTCACAAATTCTATCTATAAGCTGGTCGGAAGTGAAGATCAAGACCATTGACTGGCTTCGTAGAGAGTACCAATCCTGGAACCGCCCCATGTGTCTTATTATTGGATTGGAAGATAAAATGTTAAAGGAAAAATTGTTTTTATGTGGGCCCAAATTACAACAGTGGGGCATCACTCTTAGGAGGGTACTAGTAGACCCATTGATTCGCCCCTTGGATATTGGGCTGAACATTGATATGCAAGATTCCCCAATTCTAAGCCATGCTTATGCTACCTCCCAGTCCCACAACCAGTCTCCGCTCTTGTTCAGTCCCCTTCCCTTATCAGACGAGGCCAAATCAGTCGACTCCACTCCCCCTTCAGTGGAGAGAGGCCCCTTTTTTAAACGAACAAGCACTTCTGGAAGCTTTCCTTTTCAGGACAGCTGACTAGCCCCTACAAATGGCAACTCCATCCAGCCATTCCATCAGGGGGAAGAGGGCTCTCATGGACGTGGCTCCATTGAGGTGGTATGGGGGAGGAGAAAGAACGGTCACTATCAACCCAGGGAGAAGCGCAACAGAGTTTTTGCGACCCTGGAGAGGATTAGGTGTGTTAGTCTTCAGGACAGACCCCCCAACCTTAAGGTCCTGCTTTTGAACGCCAGATCCGTCAATGGTAAAACAACTGTCATCCAGGATTTGGTCCTGGATGAGGGGGCGGATCTGGCATGCATCACCGAGACGTGGCTGGATGAGCTGGGTGGTGTGAATCTCACCCAGCTGTGTCCTCCAGGTTTCGGGGTGCATCAACAGGCCAGGGTTGGGGGGCGGGGAGGAGGAGTCGCGGTGATCTTTCGGAAGTCCATCGCCCTGATCAGATGCGCCGTTCCGCAATCTTCGAGGTTCGAGTGTGTTTTCCTGAAGGTGGGAGCCCGAGACAGCTTGGGGATTCTGCTGGTGTACCGTCCACCCCGCGACCCAGCAGTCTCCCTGTCCGAGCTAGCAGAAGTGGTCTCTAATGTGGCCCTTGTCTCCCAACAACTTATAGTTTTGGGAGACTTTAACATTCATGCCAAGATCACATTGACAGGTGCAGCTCAGGATTTCATGGTTGCCATGACAACCATGGGGCTGTCTCAAGTTATATCTGGGCCCACACATCAGGCGGGACACACTTTGGACCTTGTTTTTATTGTGGACGGTGGGGCAGTCAGAGTGGAAGAGCAAAACATTCTTCCATTGTCATGGTCTGACCATTATCTGATCTGTTTAAGTTTTGCCGTGCCTTCTAACCTCCGCAGGGGTGGTGGACCCATTAAGATGGTCCGCCCCAGGAGGCTGATGGATCCGGATGGACTTCTGAGGTCTCTTGGGGATCTTCCTGTCCTGGAGACTGGCGATCCTGTCGATGATCTGGCTGATCGCTATAATAGTGAGCTGACAAGGGCACTGAACACGATCGCTCCCGAACGTTCCCTCTCGTTGCGTAGAGTCACGTTGACTCCTTGGTTCACCGAGGAGCTGGCTGTGATGAAGCGTGCGAGGAAGGGACTAGAGTGCATCTGGAGGAAATCTCGGGAGGTGTCTGACCAAGCACGGGCTAAAGCCACTATTAAGGCTTACTCCTTGGCTTTGCGAGCAGCCAGGAAAGCTTTCACGACTGCTCGCATAGCGTCTGCGGCCAATAGGCCATCGGAGTTGTTCCGAGTTGTTGGGGAGCTCCTGCGGCCTCCTGAGACCCAGGGGCTTCCTGATGACTTGGCAACTCGGTGCAGTGATTTCGCGCACCATTTTTCAGGCAAAGTTGCTCAGATACGCCATGAGTTGGACTCCAGCTTAATTGTAGTCCCAGCGGAGATGACCGAGGTACCTGTCTGTCCGATTTTGTGGGATTCTTTCCGGCTTGTTCTTCCTGATGGCGTGGAGGGGATTCTTGGGTCTGTGAGGGCGACCACTTGCGCTCTGGATCCTTGTCCCTCTTGGCTGGTTAAGCTAGCCAAAGAGGGGTTGTTGGACTGGTTTGTGGCTATAATAAATGCCTCCTTGGGGCAGGGGTAAGTTCCATCCTGCTTTAAGCAAGCAGTAGTAAAACCACTACTAAAAAAGACCACATTAGACCCATCTGTATGTAACAACTACAGACCAATCTCCAACCTCCCGTTTCTGGGCAAGGTTCTGGAGCGGGTGGTTGCCACGCAGCTCCAGGAATTCCTTGATGACACAGATTTTCTGGACCGCTCGCAGTCGGGTTTCAGGCCTGGGCACAGCACCGAGACAGCTTTGGTCACCTTGGTGGATGACCTCCGCAGGGAGCTGGACAGGGGGAGTGTGACCCTGCTAGTTCTCTTGGACATCTCAGCGGCTTTCGATACCATCGACCATGGTATCCTTCTGGGGAGGCTCTCCGGGATGGGGCTCGGTGGCACAGTTCTGCTGTGGCTCCAGTCCTTCCTGGAGGGTCATTCCCAAATGGTGAAGCTGGGGGACACCTGCTCGGACCCCTGGCCATTGACCTGTGGGGTCCCGCAAGGGTCTATTCTATCCCCCATGCTATTTAACATCTACATGAAACCGCTGGGAGAGGTCATCCGAAGTTTTGGAGGGTGTTGCCATCTCTACGCAGATGACACACAGATCCACTATTCGTTTCCATCTAATTCCAAGGAAGCCCCTCGGATGCTGAACCAGTGCCTGGCCGCTCTGGCGGACTGGATGAGGAGGAACAAGCTGAGGATCAATCCTGACAAGACAGAGGCCCTCCTGGTCAGTCGCGCGTCGGATCGGGGTATTGGGTGGCAACCTGTGCTGAACGGGGTTGCACCCCCCCTGAAATCACAGGTCTGCAGTTTGGGGGTCCTCCTGGACTCAGCGTTGACACTTGAGGCTCAGGTGTCAGCGGTGGCCGGGAGGGCTTTCGTGCAACTCAAACTTGTGCGTCAACTGCGACCCTACCTCGTGAAGTCTGACTTGACCACGGTGGCCCATGCCTTAGTCACCTCTAGACTGGACTACTGTAATGCGCTCTACGTGGGGCTTTGCTTGAAGACGGCCCGGAAGTTACAATTGGTCCAACGCTCGGCTGCCAGATTAATAACGGGGGCGAGTTACAGGGAGAGATCCACTCCCTTGTTTAAGGAGCTCCACTGGCTGCCGTTCATCTTCCGGTCCCAATTCAAGGTGCAGACCATCATCTATAAAGCCCTAAACGGTTTGGGACCCACCTACCTTTGTGACCGTATCTCCCTCTATAAACCTGCCCGATCCCTACGTTCATCGGGGGAGACTCTCCTGTCACCGCTTCCTATATCTCAGGCTCGCCTTGTGGGAACAAGGGAGAGGGCCTTTTCTGCTGTGGCCCCCCGTTTGTGGAACTCACTGCCTAGTGAAATTAGGCAAGCCCCCACTCTTTTAGCCTTTAGGAAAGATTTAAAAACATGGCTATTCTGATGTGCCTTCGGAGAGTAACTGTTCTTTTGTCACTCCCCTCAACATTTATCCCCTAGACTGTTTCGTTATCTGATGTCCCTGTTCCCTGAGGTTTTTATCTTGATCCCTTTCTCCCCCTGAGTTTTTAACTTAGTGTTCATGTGGCTCGCCCCTGTTAGATTGCTTTCTTGATTCTGTGCTGTACTGTATATTTCATCAATTGTATTGGTTAATTGTATTATGATATGTTGTTTTGTTGTGTTATATTGTATTGTCCTGGGCAGGGCCCCATGTAAGCCGCCCCGAGTCCCTTTGGGGAGATGGTGGCGGGGTATAAATAAAGTTTTATTATTATTATTATTATTATTATTATTATTATTATTATTATTATTATTATAAAAGTCCTTATGGTTGCAATACTCTTTTGAGCCAGCCGATTGGACCTCTGCAGCTGAATGGCATCAACCCTAAGATGAAGTAGGGTGGGGAGAGTGAACTCCTGCTCCTTCTCCTGAAGAGCCTCATCCTGCCCAGACTCAGGTGCTTCCATTCTCGAAGGGTCCTGCTCCTGCTCAGCAGAAGCATTCTCTCTAGTGTCAGGTTGCTCATCCACCTGGGGCTCAGATTCTGCTGCTGGGAGGAAACCCTCCTCCCCATCATCCTCATCTTGCCCCAAGGTCCTGACATCATGACTGTATGAATAGACAGGCGGATGTTTGCAATGAGTCCTTACCACCAGCTTCTTTCGCTGCCTGAGGAGCACGGTGTGGTTGTAGACGGAGACCTTCAGCTCCTTGAGGAAGGTGATCTTGCTGTTCGTCCCTTCCGCCTTGTTCTCCCCCTCGATGCTGAAGGGCTCCAAGCGCTCAGGAGCGTCCGGGCGGCTTTGGGTGACCACATAGGTGTGCTTCCCTTGGAAGTGGTGCTGCAGGCCGTCGAAGGAGAAGTAGTGGGGGTCCCCTGTCACCAGGCACTTCCCAAAGCCTGCCGGGCAGGAGAGATGGCATATAAAATACTTTCGCTATTTTTTATTCCCCCCAAAAGAAAACATAGTAAAAGAACAATGCTAATAAAAAGAAGCAGATTTTAAAATAAGGTATATTGCTAAAATTATGCAGCTATCTAGCTGCTACAAGGAAGGACTTGCATGTTTTTGGTGTGAGGGTTGTTCAGCAGCGGAACAGACTATCCCATAGATTCTGCTTCTTTGGATGCTTTTAGAAGAGCATGGATGTCCATGGGTGCATCTGAACTGTAGAATTAATGCACTTTGACACCACTTTAACTGCTATGGATTACAATTATGCATGGCATCTAACCCTGTATGCCAAAAAGTCATAGAATCATAGAATCATAGAATAGTAGAGTTGGAAGACTAGAGTTGGACTAGATGGCCCTCATGGGCCATCTAGTCCAACCCCCCGCTAAGAAGCAGGAAGTCCTGGTACCTACACTTCCCAGTATTCCATACCATGGAACCATGGCAGTTAAAGTAGTGTCAAATTGCATTCCAGAGCCTCTGGTGGCCTAGGGGATAAAAGCCTCATGACTTGAAGGTTGGGTTGCTGACCTGAAGGCTGCCAGGTTCGAATCCCACCCAGGGAGAGCGTGGATGAGCTCCCTCTATCAGCTCCAGCTCCATGCGGGGACATGAGAGAAGCCTCCCACAAGGATGGTAAAAACATCAAAAACATCCGGCGTCCCCTGGGCAACGTCCTTGCAGATGGCCAATTCTCTCACTCCAGAAACAACTCAGGTTGCTCCTGACATGAAAAAAAAATCTGTCATGGCGTCATAGCAATGGATTCCTGAACCAGCAGGGGATTGGACTAGATGGCCCTTGGGGTCCCTCTCAGCTCTATCTATCTATATAAAAGGGTAATGAAATTTCGGCCTAGGACAAAACAACAAAACTACACATCCCAGAAACACTAAACTTGGCAGCAGAACCCCTCATCCATGCCTCTACGTTCATACAACAAAAAGAAAAGAAAAATAAAGTCCTAATTAGAGGGAGAGGAATAATTGTTTTTATCCAATTGCTGCCAGTTAGAAGGCTAAGCTCCGTCAGGGGAAAACCTTTACCCTTTACCTTAACTACCAACAATTCCTCAATACTTTATTTCCTATACCACCAGACTTTGCCACAGCAACGCGTGGCTGGGCACAGCTAGTACTTCTATAAAATGCAGGCCATGCATGCCGTGTGCATTTTCCATTAGATGCAGGAATGGGAGGCTCCAAGAGTCCAGCCCTTTTCCTTCCCACCTGAATCATTCACCATTTCCTGCCCTGAACACATTCTGGATTCCTACCAAGAATGGTTGCAAAGGGTCTGGTGCAGCCTGTGACTTCTTCTCATTCCTGCTTGGGTCCCTTTTGTCCCCAAACTGCAATGCTTCTATTCCTTCCATCACGTGGTTTCCTGTGCAGTAAAGTACCTGTTGGTTTGCAGCCGTACTTCCCGTTGTTCTTGAGCTGGCAGATCTCCCCGACGTCACACCCGAAGCTCTGGCACTTGAGGAGGCCTCCCGGGCGGCAGCGGCATTTCTGGCTGCAGTGCCGGGTCACCCAGGTCTCCCCCACCTGCCAGAAGGGAAGGAGACATTTCAGGAATATGAGCTCGGCAGGGGTTCAAAGGCCCGATGGGACCTCAAGAGGCAGGGCCTTCTTGGTGGCCGCTTCAAGGCTGGGGGTCCCTTCTTACTCTCCCTTTGCCTATTGATTCCAGCAGATCTTTATGAACTAGATTCTAGCCTGAGTTCTCACCTCAAGCCCAAGTGACTCAACAGGGAGTGCAACTAATACTATTTATTTTATTTTATCCCATTTCTACCCCACCTTTCTCTACCCTGCAGGGGACTCAAGGCGGCTTACGTATGGCAACTATTAGATGCCTTAAAACACATAGTAAACTTAAAATTAGTATATATTAAACATTTAAAAACATTGCATTCAATATTAAAATCACGTCATCCAAAAATCATAGTCCAGGGCCGTTCCGTTGTCATTCTACATATTCCAAGTCAATTATTGCAATGTATTAATTGGAGCTCCACAGCCCTCATCCCCGTTTTTCCTTTGTGTGAATTTTTTTTGAAAGGCATAATAAAAATGTATGGAAAACAATTTATTGACTGATAGTCAATAAAAATGATATATTTTTTAAAAAATAGCCAGGTATGAACAAATGTTTTAATATGATGACTTGTTTAAAAATATTTTAACTTTTTATCATTGGCTCTATCTTGCAAGCTATCTTGCGACAGCATTTTCACAATACTGTTGTGAAGATTCTTTGAGGAAGCAGTGACAAGTGAATTAAAAATTGGCAGCAAGTAGATTATGGAACCCTGTCATCACGCCTATTAAAATCTGTAGAGTAGGCACTGATAAAACTACACTGCAAAATTAACGCAGTCTGACACCACTTCTACTGCCATGGAGTCCTGGGAGTTGTAGTTTTACCAAATCATCAGTTTTCTTAGCCAAAGAGCACTGGTGCCTCACCACACTACAACTTCCAGGATTCCACACTACAGAGCCAGGACAGTTGAAGTGGCATCAATCCAACTGATTCAACAATGTAGAAACACCCAGGGCCTGCTTTATTTTGGATGAATGCGAAAGGAATGTGACTCTATGAAAAATATAATAATGCTTGGTCAAGGGAGTAGGAAAAGAGGGAGATTGCATGATGGGGAGATTGACGCCACCAAAGAAGCCTTGAAAGACCCGAGAAGGGCAGCTGCTTTGCAAGGCCTGAGCAGGGAGGCTGATGACCGGCAGTCTTGGAGTGGGAGTTGGTCATCCATGGGGCCGCCATAAACTGAGGTCAACATAACACCAGTAACAGCAGCCAACAACACCAGTAACGGAGCCCCCAGATGGCGTAGTGGACTAAGTGACTTGAAGGTTGGGTTGCTGACCTGAAAGCTGCCAGGTTCGAATCCCACCTGGGGAGAGTGCGGATGAGCTCCCTCTATCAGCTCCAGCTCCATGCGGGGACATGAGAGAAGCCTCCCACAAGGATGGTAAAAACATCAAAACATCCGGGCAATGTCCCCTGGGCAACGTCCTTGCAGACGGCCAATTCTCTCACTCCAGAAGCAACTCTGGTTGCTCCTGACACACACACACACACACACAAAAAAGCAGCCACAACAACAGAACTGCCTTGGGTCCTACTATTGGGGAAAGGGACAGAGGGGCATGAAGTACTGGATATACTCATGTACAAGTCAACCTCATGTATAGGTCAAAGGCAAGCTTTTGGGCCAAAATTATTCATTTTGAGATGACCTATGGATAGATTGAACATCACCTTACAGAGAGGGGACATCACCAATGTTGATTCAGAGGGTTAGACCCTTCTTGCCACCACCATCATCCTCCCAAGGCATTAAAAAGGGTCAAAAGTGGGCCTAAAATGGGGAGAATAGAAGGGTTCTGTCCTTCTGTTGGGTTTCTCAAACAAGGACTGTGCTTTCTGCCTTTTGTGGTTGATTGATATTATTATCGCTGTATTAACTCCTGTTTCATTGTCTTACTGTGTTTTATTTTTTGTATATGATGCAATGTATTTATGCTGTTGTTTTTGTAAATTATGCTGGTTGGGCCTTGCCCCATGTGAGCTGCCCCGAGTCCCCATGGGGAGATGGTGGCGGGATATAAATAAAGTTTTATTATTGTTATTATTATTGTTGTTGTTGTTGTTGTTGTTATTATTATTTTGCCACTTGCCTCAGAAATGGTTCCTTGTTTGGACAAGAGATAAGGCTCAGTATATCAATTGACCCATCAATAAGCTGGCCCAGTTTTTGATAGGGGGCGGCGAGGTTGTCCTGTCAGGGTTCGAATTTTGACATCCGGAGAATCTCATAAACTCTCTCCCTGACATTGACAGCCTGGACCAGCAGATGGCATTGGAGACCAAGTTGTGGAACTTTCCGGAAGCGCAGACTTGGGAACGAGGGGGGTGAGGGCTTTAAAAACAAGTCTTTTTCTTCTGTAGAGATAATTGCAAATACAGCCATCTCCAATCAAATCTGTTGTGAGTGGCCTTCTTTCTGCTAACAAGCTCCTGCAGTGTGACATTAAGACTCTACTGGTATTTTCCCCATTTCCCCATTTTGGGACTGAACTTGTTAGACTTACGTATACATATACCAATCTCTACGCAACTCTGGAAGTTATGGACCCAGAATGGACAGATCTGCCGGATCCATTCAGAGTGGGCAGAGCAGCAAGTAAAACCAAGAGTGAATTCACCATCCCGCACAATAATGATGTCCCAGTCCCAGTCCCATCCCATGGAGGAGGAGGATCGGAGGGCTCACTTTGTAGTAGTTGTCGTCCTTGTCGTGGCACCCACACTCGCTGAGCGGCACGCATTGGTCATCACTGAGGACATGCCCCTCGTCGCAGGCACACCCTTCCAGGCACTGCCCGGCTGGCTTCTCGCAAAGGTCCTTGGCGTAAATGTCGGTGCAGGTTGCGGGGCAGGGGGAGGCGCAGTCAGTGTAGTGGCTGTTCGGTGGGCACGGAAGGGCTGCGGGGAGAGAACCACGGGGTCATGGACTTGTAAGGAATGGACTGAATGAATAATGTGGGGTCTGGCTCAGCCTATAATGACCTGGTAAGGCTGAAGACACCATCCAAATAATAGAATGTGGAAAACTGCATTATGGACAAAGTGTCAGCATGGAGGTCAGGGTGAGTGCTGGGTAGGTTTCTTCAAACTCCATCAATCATCTTCTCCAGCACCCTGATTAATTGGTTGCAATCGGCTTCCACACCAATTCCTCTTTAATGTCAGACTCAAACACATCTGTTGTCTGAAATCCAAACATTTATTTCAATATGTATAATACATATTTACAAAGCACAGCAAAAGCCATCGCTCTGAGTTGGCATTCTTCTATAGCCTCTTCGCTCGGCAAGCTCCAGCTCAACACACAGAGATAAGAAAGCACATTCCTCAGTCTGCAGGAAGTCCCCGACCTCCAAGGCCAGAAATCATGCCTGATTGGTCATAGCAGGCTGTCAGTCAAAACTAGCCTGCTGTTAACTGTTTCATTACTGAAACACACACTCTTGTACAACAGCAGAAAACACTTGATTTACATTTCATACACATACAACCATAATCCAACACAAAGGAGGTGAAGAATTTGATCAATTTTGGCATGAAAAGTGCTAATGAGAAAGCTGTTGAACTGACTTGAGAACTTTGGGGTCTAAACAACACATGTTTACATAGTCAAAGACAAGGCCACATTAAGAAAGAAGTTAAACAACTATCTGTTCTGCAACTGATGAGGCTCCAGTAGGTCTGGGCTGAATGACAGAGCTTATCTAAATAGCCAAGCAATGGATAACCAAAAGTTGCTACTTAAAGAGACCCTTTTCCTTTTCAACAGTGTGGCAGATCTGTGAGGAATGCAGCCTTTGTCCACCCGCCTTTCTTCTCCAGCAGCAGGCCTGAATGGAGGAGGTTGGTGACTAGGAATGATGAATGTATGTGAGTGAAAGCTCAATATATGTGATGTTCCCCCCTTTGTCTGTGTAACCAATATAGCTGTTTATAAAACGAGTCTGTGTGTCTGTCTACTTGTTTCTCTGAAAGTACCTGATGCACTCTGTCCCACTAAAAATGGACTAAATAACATTTTAAGGTTCAAAAAGTGTCCATGAGAGACTCGTAGAGAAGGAAGGTCCACAGAAGCCACCCAGTCCAACCCCCTTCTGACAGGCAGAAAGACACCATCCAAACCCTCTCAACAGATAGCCATCCAGCCTCTGCTTTAAAACATCCAGAGAAGGAGACTCCACTGTACTTCCAGGAAACATATAACATCACCAAACAGCTCTAGTCACCAGGAAGTTCTTCCTATTATTTATTTGGAATCTCTTTTCCTGCACTTTGAGTCCATTCCCCATTGTGACCAAGTCTCGAGAGCAGCAGAAAACAAGTGTGCCCCCTTCTCCTCAATGGGACCTCTTTTCAAATACCTGACCCAAGATGTTTGCCATTCTCCTTGCCCCTTCCCCTTCCCCAACTTCCTCCAGCCCCACTCACGGCAGAAGGTGCTATTTCTCCACTTGAGGGACACTCCTTCGGTCTTGCAGGCATCCGCATAGGCTTGGGTGATGGCACACAGGGTGGAGAGCATCCCGTCGTACTTGCACATGTCATAGATGCAGGTCTGGACAAAGAGCTCTGGCCGGACCAGGCGGTGGCAGGGTGCAAAGAGGCTGGACTGTAGGACATGGCATTGCTCCTCCACAAACGGACGCAGCTGGGCAGAGCAGGGAGGGTCCAGGTCCTGGCGGTCATCTGGCAAACAGCTGCAATGGGATGGCACACAAGTGGTCTGGGTCAGGAGCATGAAAATGACCTCCTCACTGCCCCTTACATCTCCCATATGGAACAGCTGAGACACTTTCTACACCTCCCTCTCCTCTAACTCCTTCCATGGCAGAGATTAACCCCAAGACAATTATAGGCTTCGATCTTGTGGATGGTTTTTGCAAGTGTCAGTTGCCCAATGCCTGTGCATGTTGTTGCTGTTGTTAATATTGTTTTAATGTCATTGCATAAGAAGGTGCCATTTGGAAAAGAGGTTATGGACATCCCTGATGGCCAATATTGAACCCAAATGGAATACAAAACTGGAAGCAGGAGATGGAGAAGCTCCATTTACTCTGCAAAAACAAGACCAGGAGCAGATTGTGGCATAGACCATGATTTACTCGCATCCAAAATCTGTGACACAGACCAAGAAATGCTCACAGCAAAAACAAAACAAACAAACAAAACCAAAGTAAGGCTAAACAAGAACATTAAACCAGCCATCATGCCAAAATCCAACCCTGTAGAATTTAAAGATAATAAGGTAAATTGATTTGCGCTATTAAACCTAATTAACTGGGAGTTAGAAAGACTCTGGATTTAAGCTACAAACATTGTCAGGGAAGAATGCCAAAAGATACTGTCTGCAGCAGAAAAGAAAGAGAAGCCAGGTGACAGGTGAAACTCTTCAAGGACAGGTGAGAATCAAAAGGCATGCAGAAAAAGAAGAATTAAAGCACCCCCATCCAGCCTCTGTTATAATGTCTCTAAGGAAGGAGCTTCCACAACACTCCGAGGCAGTGAGTTCAACTGTTGATCAGCTTAGTGACTTGAGTGCAGGGACCAGGAGAACTATGAAAATAATCAATAGATCTTTTCTACACGATAGAATCATAGAGTTGGAAGGGTTCCCCAGAGGCCATGGAGTTGAACCTGCCAGGGGTTTACCTGGCATCGCTGTCGCTGTCCACCTTCCAGCTGTTCCCAAACTGGGTGACATTTTGGGCCTGGGTTCCGTCCGGCATCATCAGCTCATCTCCCTGGAAGCTGTTGTAGTTCCCACACAGGCCACAAACCTGGGAGACAAAGCCAGGTGGCATCAGAGAGGGTCCCAATGGCCAAAGGAGCATAGTGTGTGTGTGTGTGTGTGGGGGGGGGGGCTATAGGGCTGCATGGGTTGGCCCCCTTCCTCAAATTTCTCCCGGCTAGAGCTGTACTCCCCACCCATCAATTGGTTCTCATGAATCTGCTCTGGGTTGTAGTCTGAACTTTGGAGTAGCCTTCAAAGAACCTCAACCAATGTTGTTTACTTGGGAACTGCATCATGGTGAGGACCTGTAGAATTAGAAGGAAATTAGGCCACTTCAGGGGTCCATTAATAGTGGAGTTATCAAATGGAGCCTCCATTTCCAGAGGCAGTCTATCTTACGATGACAATGAGAGGGAGGAATCACACATGGAAAACACTTGGCTGGAATTCTGCTTTCTAGGCAAAGAAAGATGGGACAGGCAATTTTCTGACCTAAAGGACCAGGCTGTGGCGCAGGCTGGTGAGCAGCTGCTGCAATAAATCACTCTGACCATGAGGTCATGAGTTCGAGGCCAGCTCGTGGCGGGGTGAGCACCCGTCAATTAAAAAAAATTAAAAATAGCCCCTGCTTGTTACTGACCTAGCAACCCGAAAGATAGTTGCATCTATCAAGTAGGAAATAAGGTACCACTTATAAAAGTGGGGAGGCAAGTTTAACTAATTTACGACGTTGGAATGAGGAAGTGAGGAAATGCTGCCAGAGTGGATGATGAAGCAGTTGCTCCCCCCTGTGGCCAGAATCGAACATCCCCTCAGGAGAAGGTTAAATTGCCTCTGCGTCTGTCTGTCTCGGTCTCTGTTGATGTGTTTATGGGCATTGAATGTTTGCCCTGTGTGTGTATAATGTGATCCGCCCTGAGTCCCCTTCGGGGTGAGAAAGAAGGGCGGAATATAAATACTGTAAATAAATAATAAATAAATAAACTATTCCAAGCAGTTTTGTTATCTTCTGGAACTTGGCAAGTTTCTTCTTATGGGAGATTCAAGACCCTTTGGGTGCCTGTGTGTAACCACGGAGGAGCCCAGCAGCATGCTCTCCCTTTCAGGAGCAAAGCCAGCTCTGCTGCCAACGGAAACAAAGCCTGCTGCCCACAGACTCACCTGGGAGAAGTAGGTGCCCGGGAGGCTGATCTCCAGGTGTTGGTCCCCGTCGTATTTCACCACCAGCCCAAAGTCGGTCTCCACGACTAAGTAGATGCCCACGTTGCCTACGGAAATGCTCTTACCCCTGGTGCGCCTCTCCACCGGTGCGTAGGCTCTCTCCCGGTCAAACTGCAGCGGGAAAAGAGACCCATCAGGGCTCCGGCCTTGGCAACTCTCCCCCTTCGGCACACCTTCACTCAGGCCCATCTACACTGCCATAGAATGCAGCTTCAGAATGCAGTTCATCTGCACCCTGATACAACCATCATTCCACTTCTAAGACCCAGACAATGGCTGCAAACCCCATGGGAGGCCTTGCACATGGAGAATGCATTTTGCCACAGAAGTGGTACAGCAATACTCCAAAATTAAAAAAAATTATCTGGGATTCCAAAATGCTCCAAATCCTGAAATTGTCCACCTAAATAGATGAGGTAATGGCTCTTTCGCTTTCTGTTTGTTTACTGTACCCAAATTTTGCCTCATGCAAAAAATTATTTAAAATATTGTGCATAAAATGGTAACCTATATACAAACTGAATTTTGTGTTTAGACTTGCGTCCGACCTCCAAGGTGTCACATTGTGGATATAGACGCCAATACAGGTATTATGGAACTCAAAACACTTCAGATCCCAAGCATTTTGCATAAGGGAGACTCAGCCTGTGTGTGTGTATGTGTGTGTGTGTATGTGTGTGTGTGTGTGTGTATGTATATGTATGTGTATATATATATATGTGTGTGTGTGTGTGTGTGTGTGTGTGTGTGTGTGTGTGTGTGTGTATATATATATATATATAGGTAAAGATTTTCCCCAGACGTTAAGTCCAGTCGTGACCGACTCTGGGGATTGGTGCTCATCTCCATTTCTAAGCCGAAGAGCCGGCATTGTCCATAGACACCTCCAAGGTCATGTGTCCGGCATTACTGCATGGAGCACTGTTATCTTCCTGCCAGAGCGGTACCTATTGATCTACTCACATTGGCATGTTTTCGAACTGCTAGGTTGGCAGGAGCTGGGGCTAACAGCGGGCACTCATTCCGCTCCTGGGATTTGAACCTGGAACCTTTCGGTCTGCAAGTTCAGCAGCTCAGCACTTTAACACACTGTGCCACCACCAGGTGACGATAGTGACCATATATATATATATATATGTATATATATGGTCACTATGTGACTTCCAATTTATGGCAACCCTACGGCGAATCTTGCACAAGGTTTTGTGAGACTTGATAACTTTTTCAAGGACCAGAGGTCCCCAACGTTGCTCCCTTTCCTCAGCAGGATTTTGTGGATTCCAAGTCAGCTGGATGTCAAATCCATTTCAGGATTTAGTCACATTACTTCCACTTTATGGCAACCCTAAGGTGAATCTTGCACAAGGTTTTGTGAGACTTGATAACTTTTTTAAGGACCAGAGGTCCCCAACGTTGCTCCATTTCCTCAGCAGGATTTTGTGGCTTCTAAGTCATTTGGATGCCAAATCCACTTCAGGATTTAGTCTGGAACTGGAACTTAAAAGGAGCTGTTCCAGGTGCTTATACTCCCTCATGGGACCCGCCCTTTGGAGAACTCATTCAAAGCTTCTTTCCATGGCTGAACTCAGGAAAGTCTCCAAGCTGCCCTTAGTTGCATCTATGCAGGAGAATGAATGCAGTTGGACACCACTTGAGGTTTGCCAAGGTCCTTAGCCTCCTCTGCCAGAGATGGTCAATGCCTCAACCAGGATTTCACAGCATGTTCATACAGAGAAGGCTAGAGACCTTGACAAACCTCATCTCCCCTGAGACGTGGCATTTAAAAGTGGTGCCAAACTGTGTGATGTGTGGGAGGATAAATGTTTGGGCTTTGGTGAAGGCCTAGTAAGGCTTGCCAAGACTGAAGATGCCATCCTAAGATTGAGGTCTGAAATTACATTATGAAGGAGATTGAAAGTGCTGACGAAGAAAAACTGCTGAACTGACAATAACTGACCTGGGAACTTTTGGTGTAAACAATAGGTTGACATGGTCAGAGACAAGTTAAAGAAGTTGAAAACCATGGGTCCTTACTTGAGGAAGAAAAACAACACTTGTCTGAAACTAATGGAGTGTCAGTACGTTTCTGCGAATAACAAATTCATAGAATCATAGAATAGTAGAGTTGGAAGAGACCTCAAGGGCCATCTAGTCCAACCCCCCGCTAAGAAGCAGGAAATCGCATTCAAAGCACCCCCGACAGATGGCCATCCAGCCTCTGCTTAAAAGCCTCCAAAGAAGGAGCCTCCACCACGGCCCGGGGGAGAGAGTTCCACTGCCGAACAGCTCTCACAGTGAGGAAGTTCTTCCTGATGTTCAAGTGGAATCTCCTTTCCTGTAGTTTGAAGCCCTTGTTCCCTTGCGTCCTAGTCTGCAGGGCAGCAGAAAGGAAGCTCCCTCCCTCCTCCCTATGACTTCCCTTCACGTATTTGTACATGGCTATCATGTCTCCTCTCAGCCTTCTCTTCTGCAGGCTAAACATGCCCAGCTCTTTAAGCCTCTCCTCATAGGGCTTGTTCTCCAGACCCTTGATCATTTTAGTTGCCCTCCTCTGGACGCTTTCCAGCTTGTCAGCATCTCCCTTCATCTGCGGTGCCCAAAACTGGACACAGTATTCCAGGTGTGGTCTGACCAAGGCAGAATAGAATAAGGGGGAGCATGACTTCCCTGGATCTAGACGCTATTCCCCTATTGATGCAGGCCAAAATCCCATTGGCTTTTTTAGCTGCCGCATCACATTGTAGGCTCATGTTTAACTTGTTGTCCACAAGGACTCCAAGATCTTTTTCGCACACACTGCTGTCAAGCCAGGCATCGTCCCCCATTCTGTATCTTTGATTTCCATTTTTTCTGCCGAAGTGAAGTATCTTGCATTTGTCCCTGTTGAACTTCATTTTGTTAGTTTCGGCCCATCTCTCTAGTCTGTCAAGATCGTTTTGAATTCTGCTCCTGTCTTCTGGAGTGTTGGCTCTCCCTCCCAGTTTGGTCCCGTCTGCAAACTTGATGATCGTGCCTTCTAACCCTTCGTCTAAGTCGTTAATAAAGATGTTGAACAGAACCGGGCCCAGGACGGAGCCCTGCTTGTGGCACTCCACTTGTCACTTCTTTCCATGATGAAGACGACGCATTGGTGAGCACCCTTTGGGTTCGTTCGCTTAGCCAATTACAGATCCACCTAACCGTAGTTTTGTCTAGCCCACATTTTACTAGTTTGTTTGCCAGAAGGTCGTGGGGGACTTTGTCGAAGGCCTTACTGAAATCTAGATATGCTACATCCACGGCATTCCCTGTATCGACCCAACCAATTGTCAGTCAAGAAAACAACAACAGGAAAATTGTTACATAAAGGGACACTTTTCTCTTGGAAAATGTGTCAGACCGGCAGGAACACCATTGTGAACAACTTCCTCCTCTCAAGAAGCTGATCAAGGATGGTGAGCACGAATGAGGAAGGAACGGATTATGAGTGAATGTTAGAGTATATGTGAATGTACCCTTTTTGTCTGTGTGACCAATATACAGTAGAGTCTCACTTCTCCAACATTTGCTTATCCAACGATCTGGATTATCCAACACAGTCTACCTTTTAGTAGTCAATGTTTTTGTAGTCAATGTTTTCAATAGCATTGTGATGTTTTGGTGCTAAATTCGTAAATACAGTAATTACTACATTACGTAACCGCGTATTGAATTGCTTTTTCTGTTGATTTGTAGTAAAACATGATGTTTTGGTGCTTAATTTATAAAATCATAATGTAATTTGATATTTAATAAGCTTTTCCTTAATCCCTCCTTCTTATCCAACATTTTCTCTTATCCAATGTTCTGCTGGCCCGTTTATGTTGGATAAGTTAGGGTTAGAATAATAATGAAGAATAAGCATGTGTTGGCTTCGGTGCGGTCTGAATTACGGCTCTTGTATAAGGTCTGGTGGATGAATGGCATAAGCACTTTGCATTGTTTTAAACTTTGTATATTGTATTTTATGACTATTTTATGACTGTTTTAACTGTTTTAATCGTTTTAGTTTATTGTATATCAGTGTAACGGCATCAATTGCCACTTGTAAGCCGCCCTGAGTCCCCTCGGGTGAGAAGGGCGGGGTATAAATAATTGAAATAAATAAATAAATAAATAAATAAGTGAGACTCTACTGTAGTTGTTATTAAACCCAATACTGGAGTCTTCTTTCTCTGAAAGTGCCTAATGCACCCTGACCCATTGAAAACAGATCAAAGAAGATTTTAAGGTTCAAAAAGCATTCATGACAACTTGGTTCATTCTACCCTGTAGATTCGCCCCTAGTCCCACTCAGCCAGATGCCAAAGTAGCAAGCAGTTCAATCCCCCAAACGGTCCAGGTTTCCCTCCATACCAAGATCCTCTTGTTGTTCTGGAGGGTGACCCGGGTGCCGTGGACGTCAACGTAGACCTCCCGCAGGTAGGTGGCGCCCTTCTGGCCTCGCTCTTCGTTCCTCCCGCTGACGGCGAAGGGGGTGGCGCTGCTGTTGTTGGCGCAGAGGGTGGCCAGGGTGTAGGTGCAGCTGCCCAGGAAGGTGTGCATCACCTTGTCGAAGGTGTAATAGTGCGGGTCTCCGGCCACGTGGCATGACGCCCGGCCTGCGGAAGGAAGGGGAAGCTCAGAGCCACGCACCCATTGGGAGACAGAGGCCAAGGGAAGCCAGAGGATGAACATGAACCATCAGGACCAAGGGAGAGTTAGGAGATGGGTCCTGTTTCTCTTCCATACACTAGCACAAGAGTTGGAGGCCAACACATTTTGTTTTTCAAAGACAAAGAAAGGTTGGGTTTGAGAAATTAGGTACCGCTAATTAAACGGAGGAGATATTTTATGACACCATAAAAGAAAAAGACTAGAAATGCCGGCGACCAAAAGGAAGGAGGAAGTCCTGATGGCTCTTTGTCATAGAGTATGGAGCAACAGCACCCCCTTGTGGCTGAATCCAAGCACAGCCTCCAAGGCATCGAAGCTGGAGCTCGACACAACATACCTCCTTTCTCTTTGTTCTGTTTATCCAAACGACATTGAATGTTTGCTGTGTATGTGCATGTAATCTGCCTTGAGTCCCCTTGGGGAGATAGGGCGGGATATAAATAAAGTGTTATTATTTATAAAGTGTTACTGGGACCAACTATTAGTTGGCAGAGAAATCACTACTGTAATTTTTGAGTAAAGAATCTTATCTGGAATGTTAGTGAAAGCTGCAGCTGCCAATCAGAGCTGACACCATGGGGCCAAATGAACCCTCAAGGTTCTGTATAAGCTAAGGAAGCGGCCTATGTTGCTATGAGGGGATCTGATCCACACCACCATCATCCTAAGTCTGATTCTGGAAGTCAAGTCAGGTCACATTAGGATAGGATTGGGACAGGAGACCACCAGGATTCTTCTCCAGTTAAAGCAGGAATGAATCCTGTGGGTGCCAGTCAGAGCGGTCAATATTGGCTTAATTGACCAAGTGTCTGAATTGTTTTCCAGGTTGAGTCGCAGGCATGGAAACAGGAAAGCCTGAAGCCCCAGTGATCCATAGCAACCTCAGGATGACAGTATTGGACTTGGATGGGTCGAAGACCTGGTTCAGTCCCCTTTGACCTATTATTATTAATATTTTTTTAATCATGAGAACTCATGTCAGGAAGCAGGTAAAAAAATATGAACAATCCAAACAATTCCAAATTAAAACCAATGAACAGTGAAATAAAAACATGTTAACCTAATTAAAAATTCCAACAAATGACATGTCTTCATTTGAGTTGCTGAACTACCACCTGCTCCTCCTTTCATTTCCTTACAGCTGGATGCTCTATGAACAGAATGAGCATACTTAGACTCTCCAGATGTTTTGGACTTTCAACTCCCACAATTCCTAACAACCTACCAGCCCAAGTTTGCCCAAGCCTGCTCTATGGAGACCCCTACCCCACATTGTCCAGCCTCCAAGCCTTGCCCACCGGCCCCAGACTCACTTCTGGTGTGGCAGCCAAGCACTCCATCCTGAACACCACATTTCTCCAGGACACCACATTCCCAAGGTGTGCATGCAATGGAGCCGCCATGTTCACAGGTGCAGCGCTCGCTGCAGGTCTCCTCCGGGAACCAACTCTCCCAAAGCTGCAGAAAGAGAGAGAGAGAGAGAGAGAGAGAGAGAGACAAAGAAAGAGATCCATCACATCTGGGCGGACGTCTGGAAGAACATGGCCATACAGCCCGGAATACATACAACAACCATGTTTGGGTTTGTTTGCAGGGGACCTGGCAGTTGAAGTTGATATTGTTCTTTATGAGTTCCACGGAGGTGGCGCTTTCCTCCATGGGGATGGCTTTTGTGGTCAAAGAATGGACACAGGTGTGTCTTCTTTGCTCACGGCCTCAATGACAACAAAGGGAGACAACCTGCCTGGAAGTACTGGCCCTGGTCATTGATGCACCCGCAGCTGCTCTCGGGGACGCATCGGTCTCCGCTCAGGAGGAAGCCTTCGTCGCAGAAGCATCCCTCGACGGGCAGACGGCTGCATGCGCTGCGCAAAGCAGGAGTCACGCAACTAGCGACACAGCGCTCCCCACAGCTTTGGAAGTGGCTCCCCGAAGGGCAGGAGATGGCTGCAAGGAAGAAGCAGAAAGGAAGAGAAACTCAGTGCATCCCCACAAGGCCTTCCACACGTTCACTCTGTACGTCTATGACAATGGTGGGCAACCTTTTGCGCTTGGTGTGTCAAAATTCACCAAACAACCTAGCATGACTTGGGTGGTGTGTCACTTCAAGAAAAAAAAAACAACAACACAATTTCGCAATATGTATAGTTTAAGTAACAAAAATACATAATAGTAATATATAGCTGTATTTAATAAATCAAAACTATTTACTACCATTATTTCCATGTAGAACAATCTATGGTACCTCTTGCAGTTTCCACACTGATTTTTCTCTATTCTAGTTTCAATGTAGTCACGAATAATGAATAATATAATAATAATATAATAGTAATCATATGATAATATACTACAATAACAGAATAATAATAGAATGATTATATATATATATATACACACACACACACACACACACACACACACACACACACACACACAGTAGAGTCTCACTTATCCAACATTCGCTTATCCAACGTTTTGGATTATCCAACGCATTTTTGTAGTCAATGTTTTCAATACATCGTGATATTTTGGTGCTAAATTCATAAATACAGTGATTACTACATAGCATTACTGAGTATTGAACTACTTTTTCTGTCAAATTTTTTGTAAAGCATGATGTTTTGGTGCTTAATTTGTAAAATCATAACCTAATTTGATGTTTAATAGGTTTCTCCTTAATGTCTCCTTATTATCCAACATATACGCTTATCCAACGTTCTGCTGGCCCATTTATGTTGGATAAGTGAGACTCTAATGTACAGTAGAGTCTCACTTATCCAACACTCGCTTATCCAGCGTTCTGGATTATCCAACACATTTTTGTAGTCAATGTTTTCAATATATCGTGATTTTTTGGTGCTAAATTCATAAATACAGTAATTACTACGTAGCATTACTGCATATTGAACTACTTTTTCTGTCAAATTTGTTGTATAACATGATGTTTTGGTGCTTAATTTGTAAAATCATAACCTAATTTGATGTTTAATAGGCTTTTCCTTAATCTCTCCTTATTATTCAACATATTCGCTTATCCAACGTTCTGCCAGCCCGTTTATGTTGGATAAGCGAGACTCTACTGTATGTATGTGTATATATATATATATATATATATATATAAATGTAATGTGCATAATTCCTATGGAGTAAACAACAAAACCACGTGACGAAATCACACTGAATTTGGCCACAAAAGACATAGTCATCCAATCAATCTGCATGCGGCAGCGTGTCAGCAAAAATGGCTAGGCGTGTCAGTGCTGACACGCGTGTCATAGGTTGGCCATCACTGGTCTATGAGAACTAGTGTGGCATTGTAGCTGAGACGTTGGAAGATGACTTTGGAGACCAGAGTTTGATCCCCACTCAATTAGGGCTGACCTTGGGCAAGTCACATATACTGCAGAATGAGTGCAATTGGATATGACTTGGATTGCCTTGGTTTAATGCCATAGAATCCTGGGAGTTGGAGTTCACTTCACTTCACTTTATTTCTTAATTAGTCTCTTTCCACCAGAGTGCTCCGAGCGACTTACAATTCAAAATATCATTCCACAATATAAAAACATTCAACATAAAAACATTCAACAGTGACTATTTGGCAAATTAGATCTGATTTACTTAAATGCACAACCAAACAGCCAAGTCTTGAGCGCTTTTACAAAAGGTCGCAACTCCGACATTGCTCTAACATATGGAGGCCATGAGTTCCCCAGAATCGGAGCAGAGGTCGAAAAGGCTCTACTATGCCTTGTAGCTTCCAGGTTGAAAGATCTTGAGCCTTTTCTGCCAAAGAGTCCTGGTGCATCACCAAACTGCAAGTCCCAGGATGACACTGAGCCATGACCATTAAAGTGGTGTGAAACTGCATCAGCGCAGCTTCAGAAGAAGGCAAATTCAATTTGAGTGTTACATTGATTCCCGTTCAGCTTTGACAACCCACTGGGTGACCTTGGGCAAGTCACAATCTCTCAGCTTCAGAGAAATGCAAAGGTAAACCTCATCTGAACTAATGATGCTCAGAAAACCCAGTGACTTGGGAGGCCCACAACAACAATGCAAACCTCTGCTCAGATAGTTACATAGTGGTTTGGACTGCAACCAAATGCTCTACCAATTATGCATGCATGCACAATGCATATGCAATGCCCATACATGCTCAATGTGCCTCTACTTGCCTAATAGCACTAACACCTTTTTCGCAACCTTGGACTGCACCAAAGGCAAATACCCCACTGTTTCTCTAGAGCAGAGCTTTTCAAACATTTCATGTTGGTGACACACTTTTTAGACACGCATCATTTCACAACACAGTAATTCAGTTTCACTAGCAAACTGGAGTTTAAACCAGTCCCTTATTAGAGATAAAAACACATACATACATTGTCATAAGGAGATGTATGGAAACACATCTCTCATGAATATTAAAACCTTTTGTTTATATATTTTTAAAATACATGATTCATTGCTTAGAGTAATTCACATAGACCCAGATGTTTCTAGTTATGTTTGTGCCACACATTGGTGCCAACATACCAACGTGGCACAACACACAGTTTGGAAATGTCTGCACACAGTTGTCCTGTTTTGTCTTTCAAGAACAGCCTTAAAACTGCCTTACTTCAGCAAAACATAAAGTACAGCACATTCAGTGGAATAATGCAAAAAGCAGCAAGGAAGTCATAGGGCAAACACAATCTCTAATAAACTCCCAAATCAAACAGCAGTCTTACTTCAGACAAAGAAACAGCCATAAATCCAGATGCAGACTAGGAGCAGGCACACGGAGAGTGAAGGCATTAGAGTCAGTTTGTTACCAGCAAGAGCTGGCTGCACCTGCTTCTGCTTTATAGCCTTGAGTCCCCTCACAGCTGCTAGGGAAGTTCCTAATTACTCAGCTGCATTTCTGGCAGATATTCTAGCTGAACGATGTCTCTGCTCTGTTTCATTTTGCCTCTCTAGAAATATAATATAATATAATAATAATAATTTTATTCTTATACCCCGCCCCATCTCCCCGAAGGGACTCGGGCGGCTTACATGGGGCCAAGCCCGAACAGAACAATAAAAAACCCAATAAAACCAAGGAAACCAATAATCAGACAATAAGCAAGTCATAAAAACCACATACAAGATAAAATGTTAAAATCATGTATTAGGTTCAAAGAATCTATGTGGGTACTTGCAAAATCTCCTCCTCAGATTCATGAACACTTTCATGCTCCCCTTCCTCTTCTGAAGAAGAGGAATCCCTAACAACAGTCTTCTTGATTTCCACCTGCCTCCTCACTGTCTCCTCAAACTCATACGATTCCCTTGGGGGTGGTGTCAGTTACCAGAATCCTCCACCAGCATGGAGAACAACTCCATTGGCTGTGAGATTCTGGGGTGTACAGTCTAAAAAGACTACTATTGCATGTTTGATCTTCCTCTAAATGCAGCCAAGCCAAGGCTTCTCCTCCCGCCCCAGTCTTGGTTTTGCCCAGAGAGTCCCTCTGCCCATCCTGCGCCCCACTCACGGCAGAAGGTGTCGTTCCTCCACTCCAGGCACAGCCCTGCATTGGAACAGGCCTCCGCGTACGCCTGCAGACCGTTGCAAATGGCCGTCTGCTGCCCGCTGGTGAAGCAGGAGTCCAGGACACAGTTCTCAAAGAAATTGGTTGGATTCACCACGGGATGGCAGTCCTTGAAGATTCCTGTTCAAAAAAAGGGGGAAAGAAGATCCTAGAAACATAGACCTGGAAGGAACCTGTGGTGTGTGGCTTGAATGAAATTGTATGAAAGGAGTGTGATTGGGGCCTATAAGGCTGAAGATACCATTCTAAGAGCATTGAAGCCTGGAAAACAACAAAAGGAGGTTACGAATTCAAGTATTCATACTTATAAATTTTTAATGAGTAGAGAGCTTAGACTGAAAATAGTGGATAACATGTAGAAATAGCAAGACTATGTTTTAAGGTAAGTTGCTGATAATAATATGCACTCAATGTCAGAATTAACTGATTGGGGTCGGGCTGTGGCGCAGGCTGGTAAGCAGCTGCTGCAATAAATCACTCTGACCACGAGGTCATGAGTTCGAGGCCAGCCCGTGGCGGAGTGAGCACCTGTCAATTAAAAATAAAATATAGCCCCTGCTCGTTGCTGACCTAGCAACCCGAAAGATAGTTGCATCTATCAAGTAGGAGATAAGGTACCACTTATAAAGTGGGGAGGCAAGATTAACTAATTTACGACCTGGAATGAGGAAGTGCCGTCAGAGTGGATGATGAAGCAGCTGCTCCCCCCTGTGGCCAGAATTGAACATCCCCTCAGGAGAAGGTTAAATTGTCTCTGCGTCTGTCTGTCTCTGTCTCGGTTCGATGTGTTTATGGGCATTGAATGTTTGCCCTATATGTATATAATGTGATCCGCCCTGAGTCCCCTTCGGGGTGAGAAAGAAGGGCGGAATATAAATACTGTAAATAAATAAATAAATAATTGACTAATGCAGGTATGCATGTATACATCAAAATTATTGTTACCTGACTATATCTGCTATGATTTGTTGTTCTTTTATATACCATAACTATAATAAACTGTTTCAAATTTTTCAAAAAAAGAATTCCTGAACTGCTGAACTGCTGACATGACCAGAGACAAATGTGGTGGAAAACAACATGTTTACATGACCAGAGGCAATGACTCTTTTAAGCTAAGGAAGTCAAACAATGCACCTTGCTTCAGAAGGAAATGCTAACATCTGTCCTCAGCTGATGGAGTCAGCATGTTTTAGCTGCAAAACAACCTGTCAGTCATTTACAAGTTTTTGGAACAACATCAGCAAGAAATATGCTATATAAGAGACCTTTTTACAATCCAAAAATGTGTCAGATCTGCAATGGAACGCAGAATACGGTCACCCGTCGCTTTCTCCAAGGGACGGAGAGAGATGGTGTATTTACAAAATGGGCAGATTTGCAGGGAATGCAATCTGGCCTACATACGGGTCTCTTCTCCAGGCGATGGAAGAAGGGATGGTAATGGATCCTTGATGGATGAATTAATGTTTATATATGTGTGGATGCTGAGTAAAATGTAACATCCCCTTTGTTTGTGTACCCAATGTAGTTATATAGTCTCTGTGTGTCTACTTTCTCTGTAAAGTGCCTAATACGCTGTCTCACTGAAAATGTAAAGGTTTTTTAACGTACTTTTGACAAACTACATGGAGAAATACATAACCAAGGGACCACTGAAAGACAGGATCATGCAATCATAGCCTTGGAAGGAACCCCTCCCAGGGCCATCTAGTCCAACCCCATTTTGCCATGCAAAAAAAATACAGCCAGTGGACGTCTGGAAGGCAGAATCATAGAACTTGTGGGGACTCCAAAGGCCATCTAGGCCAACCCCATTTTGCCATGACTTGTGGATGTCTATAAGACAGGATCATAGAACTGGAAGGGACTCCAAAGCCCACCCAGTCCATCCCTCTTCAGCCATGCAGGAAGGCACGATCTAAGCTCAATCAACGTCCAATGCAACCTCAGTTTCATAAACTCCAAATACAATGAGTCCAAGATGTTAATGCAGGTGTTGTGAAGCTCCTCATCTGTCAGATGGTCAATGGTCCAGTTGGTGCAATGCCCATTGGCTGTGGACCCATCATAGAAGTGGTGACTCTTTCAATGTATTTCTTGCAGGGTTGTACAGGACATTCTCTTTTGGGACCTGCTATAGGGATTGTCCTCCTTGGCCACCCCTTTTGCTGAAGTGGCTGCTACTATGGGCCACCGACAGAGATACAGAAAGCCCTGAAAGTGGCATCTCTTGGTGGCAAGTAGGGCTCTTCTTGGGAATGGTGGGAGCCCCCATTGCTTTTTGGCAGGTGGTTCTAAGGAGTGGCAACCCCTTCATGCTCCCAATAGTAAGGGTCTCTCAGAGCAAGGTCTCCCACAGACCTGCAACCTGGATCCTTTCGAGTGGGGGAAGGTTTTACCCCATTTATGGACCTTTCCAAACTTCACATGGATCTCCATAAACCCAAGAGGAAGAACCTGGCAGTCATGGGCAACCTTCCAAATGTTTTGGACTTCAACTCCTACAATTCCTAACAGTTGGTAGGCTCCATGCCTCACAACCTCTGAGGATGCCTGCCATAGATGTGGGCAAAACATCAGGAGCGAATACTTCTGGAACATGGCCATACAGTCCGGAAAACACACAACAACCCTGTGATTCCAGCCATGAAAGCCTTCAACAACACAGTTGGTAGGCTGTTAGGAATTGTGGGCGTTGAAGTCCAAAACACCTGGAGGGCTGAAGGTTTCCCATGTCTGGTTTACTACAATCAGAATTGAAGATGAAAGGAAAAAAATGGATCTGTCTGTCCCTAGAAACTGGAGAGCCTGGACCAATCTGGAGCTTACAGTGGTCAAGCAAACAAGCCACCCCAGCTTTGCAGCCCTTCTGGCTTCTTCCCAGTGGACAACTTCCATTCCTCGCCCATCATTTCCTACCAGAGGTCCTACCTGCTGGGTCTGTGATCATGGTACAGGCAGAATCCCTCCGGATTTCTTCCTCCAAGTCTGGCTTGCAAAGTGGTTCAGGGCTGGAACACCTACGTGATGCAAGGAGGAAAGCAATGGCTTTGAAGCAACTTTTAGGGGTCTCAGATCTTCTCAGAAAAGCTTCCTGGTGGAACCGCCTTCCCAGAACACCAAGGAAGCCCATGAACCTCTGAGCCACTTACTCTGTGAGGTTCTCCGGGACCAGCCAGCTGTCTCCAAGGCTGGTGGAACTGCCTGCAGGTTGTCCATCAGGCTTAAGGTTGTCGTCACTTGGGTCACCGTTGTAATTACCTTCAAGGAGCAAGAACAGAAGAAACCTTGTCAGAGTCAAGGGCTACATCTACACTGCAGAATTGGTGCAGTTTGACTCCATATCTACATTGCAGGATCGGTGCAGTTTGACCTCATATTTAATTGCTGTGGCTCAATGCTATGGAATCCTGGGGTTGTAGTTTGATTGGCGCCTTAGCCTTTTCTGCAAAGGGTACTGGTGCCTTACCAGACTACAACTCCCCAGGTTCCATAACACTGAGACAAATAATTAATAATAATAATAATAATAATAATAATAAAAGTTTATTTGTATCCCACCTCCATCTCCCCCAAAGGGGACTCAGAGCGGCTCACAGAAATATCAGATACAAAACAATAACAATGTACAATACATCAATAAACAATAACATGCACCGTCGTCGTCCTCGTCTCACTCGTTCAGTCGTTTTTGACTCTTCGTGACCTCATGGACCAGTCTACACCAGCTGTAGTATTTACACATTAACCAGAAAATTAAAAAGCACTTATTAAAAACATAGAATTAAAAACAGTGAGGCTGTAATAGTAGATTAGCAAAGTGCACATTATAAGTTGCGAATTCAAAACATAGATAAAGTGCTACAAGTTCGTTTGAGGTCAATTTGGGATGAGAGGAGCCCTGAGCCAATGTCAAGTAACCAGGAGAAGTGCGACCAATATAAAAAGGTATATAAATAAAAGTATCCACTGTTGCAGTAATACAGAAATTGTTTTAGATGTCATTAAACCTATATTTAGTTCACTGCATCAATATGAATACAGATACGAAAAGCATTGCTATATAATCAAACAAAGGACTGTTATATTCACAGTAAAAACAATATTTTTCTCTTGAAAGATGAATTGACTCCTTTTCTCATGAACAATAACTGTTCTTTAGTTCTTTAATTGTTCCAAATACACAAATTGATTCTTCTTCTTATATAAAATAACTAGCTTTGCCCGGCCACGCGTTGCTGTGGCTTATGCTTTCGGAGTGTTGCTCCTTATTTACTGTCCTGATTTTAGAGATTATATTGTTCTGTATTATTATATGACAGTAATTATTACATATTATATTTATAATCTTATATTATCTGCTTAGAACTGGATTATATGAGGCCCCTTCTTCACAGCTGTATAAAATGCACACTGAAGTGGATTATATGGCAGTGTGGAGTCCAAATAATCCAGTTCAAAGCAGATGATTATAAATGGGTTATATAGCTGTGTGGAAGGGCCTTGAGTCTACACTGCCATATATAATCCAGTGCAAATCTGATAATCTGTATTTTATAGGCAGTGTGAAAGAGACCTAAGTGAGGCCTAACTCTGCCTGTCCCTGGGTTGAGTGGATTGCTAGGAGACCAAGTGGGCAGAGCTTAGCCTTCTAACTGGCAGCAATTGGATAAAAACAATTATTCCTCTCCCTCTAATTAGGACTTTATTTTTCTTTTCTTTTTGTTGTATGAACGTAGAGGCATGGATGAGGGGTTGTGCTGACAAGTTTAGTGTTTCTGGGATGAGTAGTTTTGTTGTTTTGTCCTAGGCCGAAATTTCATTACCCTTTTATATATATAGATTGTCCTTATTTCTTTACTATGGATAGTAGACTCTAAAAAACCACAACCGGTTTCAGCTCAAAAGAGTCTTCATCAGGTGGATTGTAGTCTATTCTTTAAGTTGTTTTTAGAAAGATCTACTTCTTAACACGCAGACTCTGCAAGCAGTTTGATTCCAATGCAAGTATTTTCTTTTATGGTTCCATAACACTGAGACACGGCAATTGAAATGAGGTCAAACTTTACCAATCCTGCAGTGTAGAAGCACCGTAGAAAAAGGAAACACTTTGGGGGTCCTGGAACAGTGGGAGGAGTGGATAATGAGGGGTGACCTCTGATTCTCCCCACCAAAGAACTGGCCATTGAGAATGGGCCTCTTCACCAAGATGGTCCGTAAGTCATGGCTTTCAGGGCAAAGGGCCAGACTCAAGAGGGGCCCAAAGCGTGTTCCCCCCAATGAATGGCTGGAGGACAAGGGTGCGCCACTCACCGCACATGCCGCAGAGCCGTCCCTTGTAAGCCGGTGGGATGGAGACCTCTACGAAATGGTTCCCGTCAAACCTGACCCCCATCCCAAAGTCTGTCTCCAGGAAGATGTAGCTGCCACTGCTCTGCACCACAACCTTGTTGTTATCGATGAAGATGGGCAGGTTGCGCCTCTGGCCATTGACCTGGAAATATCCAAACCACATGGGAAAGATCAGGCCTTGGTCTGATCCACGTCCCACGGCCAGGGTCTCTCAGAAGCTCCCTTGGTTGCTCCCTCCCTCCATGGGTCGGCAGGGCTGAGGAATGAAGTCCCAGAACAGAATCAAGTCATCCAGAACTGGAAGAGTCCCCCAGGGGCCATCTAGACCAACCTTATTCTGCTGAATCCAGGATCTCCAAGTAAAGCATCCTAGGGAGTGATCTGGCTCAGAGACGTCTAGCACTGTAGCAATGCAAGACTTTGGCTGGACATTTGGAAGGAGAGCTTGGACACCAAAGAAAAGGACAAAAGGCCAAGTCTCCAAGGATATGAGAACTCAGCAAAAAGGTTTTGGTGTGAACAGTTCTCTATGCCTCTGTGTTCTCAATGAAATAAATTGGATGATGGAAGGATACACTGATGAGGTCTCCCCTGCCTGCACCCCATAGTTTCACCTTTGGAACCCCTGGCTTCAAGTACCACTGAAGCATTTGCCTCAGTGATCTCTATGATAGCCAAGGGATTCTCAGCTGAAAGGAAAGTCTGACAATGGATGCCTCTATTTATTTATTTATTTATTTACTTACTTACTTACTTTGTTTAATAATAATAATAATAATAATAATAATAATAATAATAATAATAATAATAATAATAATAATAATATGCTTTGATTGAAGTCAAAAATCAGAAACTCCTCAAAGCACAGCAGACAAAAAACCAGTACAAGAAAACCGCACTACAAACTAGAGCTGACATCTGGCACAACAAAACATTGCATGGAAAGTTCCTTGACAAAATTGAAGGAAAAGCTGATCAGGAGAAGACCTGGCTCTGGCTCACAAATGGGACCCTGAAGAAGGAGACAGAAGGCCTGATCCTTGCAGCCCAGGAGCAAGCCATCAAGACAAAGGCAATTAATAATAATAATAAAAAATAATAATAATAGAAGACCTGGCTCTGGCTCACGAATGGGACCCTGACGAAGGAGACAGAAGGCCTGATCCTTGCAGCCCAGGAGCAAGCCATCAGGACAAAGGCAATTAATAATAATAATAAAAAATAATAATAATAGAAGACCTGGCTCTGGCTCACGAATGGGACCCTGACGAAGGAGACAGAAGGCCTGATCCTTGCAGCCCAGGAGCAAGCCATCAGGACAAAGGCAATTAATAATAATAATAATAATAATAATAGAAGACCTGGCTCTGGCTCACGAATGGGACCCTGAAGAAGGAGACAGAAGGCCTGATCCTTGCAGCCCAGGAGCAAGACATCAGGACAAAGGCAATTAATAATAATAATAATAATAATAATAATAATAATAATAATAATAATAATAATAGAAGACCTGTCTCTGGCTCACGAATGGGACCCTGAAGAAGGAGACAGAAGGCCTGATCCTTGCAGCCCAGGAGCAAGACATCAGGACAAAGACAATTAAGGTCAAGATCGAAAAATCAGCTGATGACCCAAAATGCAGACTGTGCAAGGAAACCGACGAAACCATTGATCATATCCTCAGCTGCTGTAAGAAAATCGCACAGACAGACTACAAACAGAGGCACAACTATGTGGCCCAAATGATTCATTGGAACTTATGCCTCAAGTACCACCTCCCAGCAGGAAAGAACTGGTGGGATCACAAACCTGCAAAAGTCTTGGAAAATGAGCACGCAAAGATACTGTGGGACTTCTGAATCCAGACTGACAAAGTTCTGGAACACAACACACCAGACATCACAGTTGTGGAAAAGAACAAGGTTTGGATCATTGATGTTGCCATCCCAGGTGAGAGTCGCATAGATGAAAAACAACAGGAAAAACTCAGCCGCTCTCAGGACCTCAAGATTGAACTTCAAAGACTCTGGCAGAAACCAGTGCAGGTGGTCCCGGTGGTGATGGGCACACTGGGTGCCGTGCCAAAAGATCTCAGCCGGCATTTGGAAACAATAGATATTGACAAAATCACGATCTGCCAACTGCAAAAGGCCACCCTGCTGGGATCTGCGCGCATCATCCGAAAATACATCACACAGTCCTAGACACTTGGGAGGTGTTCGACTTGTGATTTTGTGATACGAGACCCAGCATGTCTATCTTGTTTGCTGTGTCGTAATAATAATAATAATGTTTGCAGTGTCATACTATGTTGTTGTGTCAATAATAATAATAATAATAATAATAATAATAATAATAATAATAATAATATTAAGCTGCTATAATTCTGCCGTGTGGGTGACTTCTATGTCTCCATTCAGTTCTTTATGAGTTAGGGTGCATTTACATTGTAGAATTAATCCTGTTCATGCCCACTTTAAATGCCTGGCTCCATGCTACTAAATCCTGGGATTTGTAGTTTGGTGGAGAAGGCTAAAGACCTTTATAAAAATACAGCTCCCAGGAATCCAAAGCATTGAGCCATGGCAGTGAAAGGGGCTTCAAGTTGCCAGGATGGCCCATCTTTGGGGTCCCTGTGAGGCCACAAAAGGGACCCTGTTGTCCTTACGTTCACGTTCCGGTTCTTGAGCAGGGAAACCCGCACGCCGTGGACCTCCACGTGCACCGAGTTGATGTAGGAGACATCCATGTTGGAGCCACGATTCTCATTGGTGGTGGAGATGTGGAAGGCATCGGGCACACTGCTGTCATTGGCACAGACCCGGGACAAGGTGTAGGTGCAGTTGCCCATGAAATGGTGGACCTGGTTGTCAAACGTGGTGTAATGGGGGTCTCCAGAGGCAATGCAGGTGGCACGACCTGTAGTGGACAGAGGAACCATGCATGAGCCCACCAGCCATGTGGATGGTCCACGGACAGAGTTAGAAGGAATGCATGAAGCCTGATGCTCATGGGGCCCAAGGAGAGAGTCCATCCACTGGGTCTGGCTGTTTAGCTCAATAAGAGCTCAATGCAGAACATTCACATTCCGTTCAAGGTCACAGATGTGGAGCCACACATGTGGTGCCATTGCAGATGCAGATCCATTGTGCATGCAGCACCTTCCCACTTGCAGTGCCATTTCACAGGCAGCATGCTTGGACACGCATCGCTATCATGCATTCAAGTGCAAATTCTTGGGCAATGTGTATCTGATTGACTCTGCTGAAATTGGTGCTAGTTCACCTACAGCTGTGCATTTTCTGAGTGTTCAGCTGCACATTCAGTTGATCAATGTTGCCATTGAGCACAAGGGTTGCATAAATTAGGGCTCCAAACCAAGTGACCCACCTGTGGATGGAAGGCCAGCTGTTGCTGTGGATGTCTCCTCTGGAGGCAGTGAAGGGGTTGCATCTGGGAGGATGGGAGAGGTTGTGGTTGTGTGGTAAGTCCGAGGGGGTGGGCCTTGAGAGGAAAGAAGGCTAACGTTACTCTCTGGGCCTCCAGACCCCCTTCCCATTTGTACATCCCACATCTCGTTCCTCATTGACTTACTTGTGGTTGCCTTCTCTGGAGGTTGTGATGGGGTTGCACCTGGCAGGATGGGCGAAGATGTGGTTGTATGGTAAGTCCGAGGAGGTGGGCCTTGAGAGGAAAGAAGGCTAACCTTATTCTCTGGGCCTCCAGACCCCCTTCCCATTTGTACATCCCACATCTTGTTCCTTGTTGACTTACTTGTGGTTGTCTTCTCTGGAGATTGTGATAGGGTTGCACCTGGGAGGATGGGTGAAGATGTGGTTGTGTGGTAAGTCCGAGGAGGTGGGCCTTGAGAGAAAAGAAGGCTAACCTTATTCTCTGGGCCTCCAGACCCCATTCCCACTTGTTCATCCCACATCTCGTTTCTCATTGACTTACTTGTGGTTGTCTTCTCTGGAGGTTGTGATGGGGTTGCACCTGTGAGGATGGGTGAAGATGTGGTTGTGTGGTAAGTCCAAGGAGGTGGGCCTTGAGAGGAAATAAGGCTAACATTATTCTCTGGGCCTCCAGACCCCCTTCCCATTTGTACATCCCACATCTTGTTCCTCATTGACTTACTTGTGGTTGTCTTCTCTGGAGGTTGTGATGGGGTTGCACCTGGGAGGATGGGTGAAGATGTGGTTGTGTGGTAAGTCCGAGGAGGTGGGCCTTGAGAGGAAAGAAGGCTAACCTTATTCTCTGGGCCTCCAGACCCCCTTCCCACTTGTTCATCCCACATCTCGTTACTTGTTGACTTACTTGTGGTTGTCTTCTCTGGAGGTTGTGATGGGGTTGCACCTGGGAGGATGGGTGAAGATGTGGTTGTGTGGTAAGTCCGAGGAGGTGGGCCTTGAGAGGAAAGAAGGCTAACCTTATTCTCTGGGCCTCCAGACCCCCTTCCCACTTGTTCATCCCACATCTCGTTACTTGTTGACTTACTTGTGGTTGTCTTCTCTGGAGGTTGTGATGGGGTTGCACCTGGGAGGATGGGTGAAGATGTGGTTGTGTGGTAAGTCCGAGGAGGTGGGCCTTGAGAGGAAAGAAGGCTAACCTTATTCTCTGGGCCTCCAGACCCCCTTCCCACTTGTTCATCCCACATCTCGTTACTTGTTGACTTACTTGTGGTTGTCTTCTCTGGAGGTTGTGATGGGGTTCCACCTGGGAGGATGGGAGAGGTTGTGGTTGTGTCTTCAGCTGGAGGAGGTGGGCCTTGGGGAAGGAAGGGAACAAACATCAGGAGAGGGGTTGGGACCACAATTTTGTCACCCTTGGGCACTTCTGTACATAGATGATGTCCTTTCCATCCACTCCCTCATTTCCTGACATCATACATTAGATGTCCCTGGCTTCACCCAGGGACCGGGCTTTGGCGCAGCTGGTTAGTAGCCAGCAGCAATAAATCACCACTGACCTAGAGGTTGTTGGTTCGAAGCCCGGGTCGGGGTTGAGTTCCTGACCATTAATAACCCTAGCTTGCTGTTCACCTGAGCAGCTCGAAAACAGCTGTGTCGGTGATTAGAGAATTGTAGTTACCGCTTAATGCGGGGAGGCTAATTTAACTTAATTTATGACACCACAAAACTGCCAGTGGCATGCAAAGAACTTTAGGAAGTACTCCCAACACAAAGAACTCGGTGTCACAGTGGATGATGAAGTTGCAGCTCCTCCTGTGGTCGGAATTGAGCATACGCTCCTGAAGCCGGAAGCTGGAGAATGTTAAGAGCCTCTACTTGTCTGTCTGTATATGTGATATGCCTGACAATGGCATTGAATGATGTTCTGTCTGTCTTGTCTGTCGAAAAGGGCATTGAATATTTGTAGTTTATGTGTACTGTGATCCGCCCTGAGTTCATTTTGGGAGATAGGGCAGATTATAAATGAAGTGTTGTTGTTGTTGTTGTTGTTGTTGTTGTTGTTGTTGTCTAATGACAGTAACTTCTCCAAGGGGACCAAATTGTCTTAGGGGTGAAAGTGGATTGGGGAACTTAATGCATATCCCCTCCAATTTACACAAATGGTTAGCCTTTAAGAAGCTCCAAAATACATTGTCATTTATGCTCCCAAGCAGTGTACTGTTGTAGCCCAGCTTGAGACCGGGTCCATTCAGCCAGTAATTGTCCCGGCACCTGCTTTGCTAGAGGACTTGGGATTTGGGCCTGAGATGCAACCAGAGCCTGAGATTCAGCCAGAGTTTGTCCCAGTGGATTCTGGGGCCAGAGACATAATGGTTGCAAGCAGGCATTTTGGACCACATTCCTCCCAACAGTCAAGTTCAGATCTCCAGGTGCCAGGTGGACATTCTAGTTTAGAGGAGAATAATGAGTTTGAGAGGAAGGCAGAGATAACTCATCAGAGGAGGGAATGAGAATGTTTGCGGAGAAGCAGACAGTTGCTTTTGAAACAGTCTAATGAGTAGTTTTCTCATGAGAGAAAGACCTTGGATTTCCCTTAAAATGGTTTGCTTTCCCTGCCACAGCCAGAGGTGGTAACATTGCTTATTCAAGAAAGAAGGATCTTTGCTCTGTGTTCCTGTGTGTTCCTGTGTATTCCTGCAGCCGTGTATCCTGCTTCAAGTTCCAGCCTTGCCTTGGCCAGTGAATCCAGTTGGATATTCCAGTGACTTTGCTGTTTGGTTTTTATTCCAGTCAAGACCCTCGCCTTGTGACTCTGAACTTTATTTTGCTTTTGCTTGCATATAACCTTCAATAAACAACTTGATTTCTTAGATTCTCACAATGGTGATGATGCACCATTATAATCCATGCATTCACTTGCACAGCATTACCTGAAGGTGTGGTCTCCTCAGGAGTAGGGGCCTCCCCTGAGGAAAGAGAAAGATGGGCCAGTTAGGAAAAGCACACTCAGAAGGTCAAGATGAATCTAGTGTAGGCTGCATCTACACTACGGAATTAATGCAGTTTGAGACCACTTTAACAAGATCTGGTTCAATGCTATGGGATCCTGGGATCAGTTATTGTTTTACGAAGTCTTTAGCCTTCTCTGCTAAAGAGGGCTGGTGCCTCACCAAACTACAATTCCCAGGATTCTATTGCATTGAGCCATGGCAGCTAAAGTGGTCCCAGACTGCATTCCTTCTGCAGTGCAGATGCACTCTCGTTCCACTTCTTGCACCTTCTTTTCTCCCTCCCCTTCTAATTGGTGCAACGGGATTTCTGCAACTTACCCAGGCAGCAACCGGGTTCAAGGGAGACGTCGTCCACATCCAGCCTGGTTTGGTTGCCTGGCCCTGTCCTGCCTTCCAGGAGGATCTGCCAGAAAGAAAGGGCCCATCAAGGAGTCAGTAAAGTATGTGTGTTTATTGTTTACATATGTTCAGGGAGAGAAAACAGCGGCTGCTGCACTGAACCATACCTGGCATCTGAAGGAAGCAAAACACTACCCAAGCTCAATACCTTAAGTTTTATTTTCATTTAAAAAAAAAAATTGAAAAGAGAATTGTGGGAGTTTTCTCTTTTCCATTGGAAGAAGAACGGCATAAGCTTTGGACTAGATGGCCCATGGTGTCTCTTCTAACTCCATTATTCTATTATTCTATGATCTGCATAACTTTTTTATCGCATCAGAAGTGAATTGAGCGGAAGGAAAATGACTTTGACGAGGTTTGGGGGAAATTTATTGAGAAGGGTTTAAAAGAAGTAGATGGGAAATTACCTACCTCCACAAGAAGAAATGGTATTTTGGAAAGAGAATGCAAATTGAAATGGCTCGGGGGGGGGGGGGGAAGAGGTGAAAAGAAACAGCATACAAGATATATATATTTACATAGTTGATGCAATGAATTAAGAGTGAAATATAAGAGTATTGAAGGTATTGATGTATGGATGTATTTTAAGAAAACTAATTAATTTTTTTTTTTAAAAAAGAAGTGAATTGAGAATATACTGCAAGCCGCTTCTGGTGTGAGAGAATTGGCCATCTACAGAGACGTTGTTCAGGGGATGCCCAGATGTGTTACCATCCTGTGGGAGGCTTCACTCATGACCCCACATGGAAGCTGGGGCTAACAGATGGGAGCTCACCCTATCTCGCGGATTCAAACCACCAACCTTCAGATCTTCAGGTCAGCAGCTTAGCCGGCACAAGGGTTTAACCCATTGTACCACCGCGGCTCCCTATCTCCATATCTTGAACCACGGCTTGTGTCTCTTGCTGTTAAAACAAGTAAGTGTGCTTTCTTCACTCCAAGGCAGAGCCCTTTGCCTTCCTCACACTCTTACAAGAATATAACATTATGTAACAAACTTTGGGAAAAAAATCTTTTCCTGGTTTGAAAGTGTTATTTCCCGTTTAATTGTGCAATCCTTACTTTAAAAGTAGCTCTTCTTTAGAAACTTTGTTTTTGTGTCTGCCACAAATTACGTTCAATTGGTTGAGACTCAATGACGAGAGATTCATTGGAAAACTAGATCAAAATGTGCTGCAGGATGTCTCGCAAAAAACAATGTTTTTGCAATTTAATAAACATTTTCCATGTTTTTATGATAGAACCAATTAGGAAATGGCATTTATATCCTAGGAACATAGTGTAATTGAAAAACAGAAAGAAAGCAAGATTTTAATGCCAAACCTACCCAGCTATATTCCAGTTCAGGCATGGACTTCAACTCCAAGAAATACCAGCCAATCTGACTAGTAAACTGGCTGGGATTTCTTGGAGTTGGAGTCCTAAATACCTGGAGGGCCAAAGTTTGCCTATGCCTGTTAAATCTAGCTACAATGACTAGCTATGAACCCACACCAAGGCGCAAGCACTCAAACGAAACACACACCTCTACACACAGGCTGGCCTCTCACCTGGAACCTGCCGGAGAGGTGTAGGTCCAGCTCCGCCCGCAGCCAAGCCCCGCCCTTGTTTCCAGCCAAGAGCCAGACCAGGAGGGGCTCGCGCTCCACTTCCTGGACCAGGTAGACCCTCAGGGACTCCTCCTCGGAGGCCCCTTCCATGCGGAACCAGAAGCGGAAGCAAGAGGGGCCACGGGCTTCGCACTCGGGGCTCATCAGCTGAGCCCGCTCCCCTGTGCGGGAAAAGGCGCTGTCGGCAAAGATGTAGTAGTTTCCTGGGGAGAGAACAGATGGGTCAGGGAAGGCAGGTAGCGGAACATGGGAACCGCCTGCAGGACATCCGGACGAGAAAGCACCAAGTCATTGAGAAGGCTGCAAAGATTTGTAAAGAGGCACCATGATCTAATGGGTTGACTGGAAAGGTATGTGTCGACAGCTGATTGGCTGAACCAGACAGGAGCCAGAATTTTGATTGGCTGCTGTCTCTGGCTTGCTGCTGAGACAAACAGTTTTAACTGCCACTTTCACCTCAGAGAGTGAAGAGAGCGCTGACTGGAAACATTTAGGAAGGAAATGGCTGCCAACTCTCCGAAGCCTGATTATTTATAACAACAACCACCACCACCACCACCACCACCACCACCACCACCACCAGTAGGATATTTTTAAGTAGAGCATCTTGTTTTCTGCATAAATTTTGCGCAGAAACAATGGCTTGGTTCGTATTATGAATCCCACATGAGCAGCCTCAATGAATAATGAATGAGGGTCCCCTATGTGTTGATCCACCATTCAATAATTGGCTCAAGGGGACTACTTTAATTAGGACAAACCAGCAAAATGCAGGCAAACAACATTTCTGGAAAATAATCAGACTGAAGATGATAAAGAGAAGCCAGAGTCTCATTGTATTCTGCACTGGTCAGACCCCAACTGGAGTCCTACCAACAATATAATTGTATGATTTGATGATGATGCGTATAAACATGTCATTATAGACCCCATGGTGGTTGACTTTTTCAATGTGCCAAGACCTCCTTTCCCATTCAGGGTGAGAACATTTGTGGATACTTTCCTCATCCCTACAGCCAATTTCAATCTCTTTCCCTGAGGGATTGCTGGGGCCCAAGCAAGGGCTGCTGAGTATGGTCCACCCCAAACCTACCTGAGGAGTTGCACGTCCTGTTGCTCCCGTCCAAGCCATCATTCAGGCAATGGGTGGTGCGGCGCCAGTCAAAGTCATCCTCCCCAGACTGCTGCCATTCACAAAAGTCTTTGTCAAAAGTGCAGTTGAAGAAGCAGGATTCTGGAAAGAAAGAAGGAGATCAACAGAGGACCAGAGGAACTCAACCGTTTGTTGGACTTCATGCATAAATTATTTCCTTTCCAGGTACATAACCTGATGTTCTCTTTTGGACAGGGGGGAATGGGATATTCCATGGCACAAAATCCCCCCAGCCCCCAGCAGTTGCAAAGCTCTTTGAGGAGGGAGCATTGGTCCTAGGCATGTGCGATCCATGAAAAAAAATGGTTTAATACTTGCTTCGAAAGTAGGGGGTGCTGGTGCTTCGTTTCTAACGTCATTTCCAAATTTTGAAGCAAAAAGTTCAAAATTTTCTGAAAGTTCCAATTCTTTGTATGCACCTCATTAATGGCAGGTGCGCATGAAGGGAAACTTTATTGTCAATGGGGAAACTTGAGGGGCTTCTCTCTCCCTCATTTTTTGACCTATCCTAATGAAATTTGCTACAGTGGTAGAACACATTTACCACTGTTAGCTCACCAAATCTAAGAACATTTGACTTATCCTTAAATTTTTGGCAATTTTCAAAGTTTTTATAATTTTTTTTAAAAATAATAACAAAAATCTGTTCCTGGTTTGGAAGGGTTATTTCCTGTTTCATTGGGTTTTCTGGGGCTGAGAGTGTGTGACTTGCCCAAGATCACCCAGTGGGTTTCCATGGCTGAGTGGGAATCAAGCCACAATCGTAGTCCAACTCTCAAACCAGTACACCAGCGGGCCGTTTTGAGACACCATGCTGTCTCAAAATGGCCCGCTGTTTCTTCCTATGAGGCTTAGCCCTGTTCTAACCACCCAGGAGGGAAAATGCTCACCTTTCCCTCCGGCAGAAGCTCCGTCCCCGTTGAGGATTCTCGTATATCCAAAGGTTTTCCAAGGCCATTAAATAAATGGGCTCTAGTGCTTCAAATTGGAAGGCTAATTCTGAAGGGCCAAACCACCTCAGAACCCAATTTGGAACTCAAAAAGGTACGATTTTTTTAATGATTAATGACGATTCCGAGAAATTTGCTCATCCCTAATTGGTGCAGCCATTAAATGGTCAGATAAGATAGGAAAGCAGGGAAGAAAAGAGACCACCGAGCAGCTGTGATGAGCACCATCATTGCCTGGTTGGCTTTTAAGGTGGGTTTTGAGGATCTGAACGTAGAGGTGGCTATGATGTCATAGCTATGAAGCAATATGTCGGCCTATCAACTGACTAGGATGCCATGAAGCCTTATTTGTAATATGTCTTAAGAGTGCAAGCTCTTCCAAAGCTTAGGCTTGGATTTAGGGTCTCGGTCCTCCCAACTGTTCAATAATAATAATAATAATAATATTTTTGTACCCCGCCACCATCTCCCCAGAGGGACTCGGGGCGGCTTACAGATATAAAACCAACATACAATAATATCAAATACAAAAACACACAAATAAATTTAAAAGGCATTAAAAATCACAGTCATTATAAAACACTTGAGAAACTATCAATACTACTGATTGATCCATAGCCCAGGTGCATGTAGGGAATGTGGCAGGTCCTGTGATATTTTGGGGTGTCCCTTCTGTTTTCCCTCACTTTCTCCTGCAGGAAACAGGAATTCAGTCCAGAGCGAGGAGAAGCAAGAGGGAGTCATCTCAGGTGCATCTACACTGTCAAATGGATGCAGTTTGACACCACTTTAAATACTATGGCTCAATGTTACAAAGTATTTGAATCTGCACTTTATTTATTTACAGCATTTATATTCCGCTCTTCTTTCTCACTCCGAAGGGGACTCAGGGTGGATCACAATGCACATATACATGGCAAACATTCAATGCCATGAGACATATGACATATATAGACAGACACAGAGGCAATGTAACATTTTTCAGCTTCTGGCTCCGTGAGGGTCTGCTCGATTCCGGCCACAGGGGGAGCTGCTACTTCACCGTCCACTTGTGACACCGAGTCCTTGATGGTAGTACCTCCTCATTCCTTATCACACACTGCTGGTAGTTTTATGGTGTTGTAAATTAGTTAAATTAGCCTCCCCGCATAAAGCGGTACAGTAGAGTCTCACTTATCCAACATAAACGGGCTGGCAGAATGTTGAATAAGCGACTATGTTGGATAATAAGGAGGGATCAAAGAAAAGCCTATTAAACATCAAATTAGGTTATGATTTTACAAATTAAGCACCAAAACATCATGTTATACAACAAATTTGACAGAAAAAGTAGTTCAATAATCAATAATTACGCTATGTAGTAATTACTGTATTTAGGAATTTAGCACCAAAATATCACGATGTATTGAAAACATTGACTACAAAAATGGGTTGGATAATCCAGAACATTGGATAAGCGAATGTTGGATAAGTGAGACTCTACTGTACCTAAATTTTCTACTCAACAGATGCAACTGTGTTTCGAGCTGCTTAGATCAACCGCGAGCTAGGCTATTAATGGTCAGGAGATCAATCTGACCCAGGCTTCAAACTCGTGACCTCTTGGTCAGTAGTGATTTATTGTAGCTGGCTACTAACCAGCTGCCCCAGAGCCCGGCCCTACTTTGGCAGAGAAGACCTTGTGAGACTACATCTTCCATGATGAGCCACAGTAATTCAGATGGCATCAAGCTGTATTCATTCTACTATGTAGATGCACCCTCAGTCCTGCTAGACTCTATTCACCTTTTTTGATCAAAAGGAGCACAATTTCGGATATAAATGTCATAAATAAATAAATTGCAGCAATGGCAGATACGAAACAAGGACTCACCGCAGACCGTCCCTGCCTCCCAGTCCGCCAGCGTTACTCTGGCCGCCCGACAAGCAGCCGCATAAGAGTGGAGCAGGTGGCACAGCTGGGCATCGCTTCCTTCGGTGGCGCAAAGGTCGTGGGTGCAGCTGACAAAATACGACCACGGAGAGACAACAGGGTGGCAGGCCGAGAAAGGACCGCCGACAGTAAGGAGGACCTGGCATTGCGCAACCGCCCCTTGCTGCTCTGATGGAGGGCAAGGCTGTGGATCAGGGACCGTGGAGTCGCACCTGAGGAAGGCCAAGGGGAAGCACATTCAACCGGCAGAAAGACACAATAACCGAGGCTCAACAGAGGCAATGAGGATAATTGATTAGGGCAACCCAAAAGGGAAATATTTATCCTGACATTTGAAACTCAACAGGTTCTTCATCAGAGAAAGATGATAAAATATTTATCATCTTTATCATATTCCCCCTATGAGCCCTCTAGAACTCTTAGATCATCGGGGGAGGCCCTGCTCTCGGTCCCACCAGCCTCGCAGGTAAGGCTGGTGGGAACGAGGGACAGGGCCTTCCTTCTCGGGGGTGGCTCCTCGGCTGTGGAACACCCTCCCCAGCAACATACGGCAGATACCAACTCTCCCAGGCTTCAGGAAAGCCTTAAAGACATGGCTGTGAACGCAAGCTTTTAATGAATGACAACAAGCACTTTACACGACCTGTACCAAGACTTGAGGATTCTGGATGAATGGATTTTAATCTTGGACATTCTTAAAATTTTATATAATGTGATTTTATTTTGTAATGGTACCTGTTTTATATGAACTGTTGTTTTGTAGGTTGTTTTATATGAATTGTTGTTTTTACATTGTTTTTAGGCATTGAACTTTTGCCTATTTACTGTAAGCTGCTTTGAGTCTCCTCGGAGAGAAAGGTGGGGTAAAAGTGATGTAAATAAATAAATAAATAAATAAAAGATGATAAAAAACATGCAAGGGAAAAAATGGATAGGGTTCCATTAGGGCCCGGGCTGTGGCGCAGGCTGGAGAGCAAGCCAGCTGCAACCAGCTGCAATGAATCACTCTGACCAGGAGGTCATGAGTTCGAGGCCCGCTCGGAGCCTATGTTTGTCTTGTCTTTGTTCTATGTTAAAGGCATTGAATGTTTGCCTATATGTGTAATGTGATCCACCCTGAGTCCCCTTCGGGGTGAGAAAGAAGGGCGGAATATAAATGCTGTAAATAAATAAATAAATAAATAGTGTTGCAGAATCTACCTGATAAGAGAGTAAGAGTTTAATACGCTCAAGATATCTAGGGCCTCTTCTACACTACTATATGATCCAGATTATAAAATCAGATAATTTATCTGCTTTGAACTGGATTATATGAGTCGACACTGCCAGATAATCCAGTTCACAGCAGATAATCTGGATTTCATATGGCCAAGTAGAAAGGGCCTAAATTTCACACAATTTAGAATGCTCTTTTAAAGCCAATACAACAAATTTGGCCACTCCAAACACCACGTATTGATTCTGCATTTTAGTTAGGATTGTATCCAAGGAGAAGGAGACCCCTCAGCAGAAGAAGCCCATTGGAAGCAAAGGTCACAGAAGCTGGCACAGAGTTTTGGGCAACAGTTTTGACCCATTTTTTATTTACTTTTTAACAAAAAAAAATTGTTCCTAGATTATAAATGTCATTTCACAATTGGTTCTATCATAAAAACATGGGGAAAAGTTCATTAAACTGCAAAAACTTCAGGGTTGTTGTATGTTTTCCGGGCTGTATGGCCATGTTCTAGAAGTATTCTCTCCTGACGTTTCGCCCACATCTATGGCAGGCATCCTCAGAGGTTGTGAGGTATGGAGAAACTCAGCAAGGAAGGTTTATATATATCTTTGGAAAGTCCAGGGCGAGGGAAGAACTCTTGTCAGTTGGAGGCCGGTGTGAATGTTGCAGTTAATCACCCTAATTCATTTCTTGAGGACATCCTTCAGCACGCTTTTGCTGTCGTTTTTCAATGAATATCTCACACAGTCTCAACCAATTCAACATATGTTGTCAAAGGCTTTCATGGCCAGAATCACTGGGTTGCTGTGATTTTTTCGGGCTGTATGGCCAAGTTCCAGAAACATTCAGGAGAAATGTCAGGAGAGAGTGCTTCTGGAACATGGCCATACAGCCCGGAAAACTCATAGTTTGTGGTGTCATTAAAATGAAGTTTCTGGAGTATAACAACTACTTTCGAAGTCAGAACCACACAATGGAACAGGAAATAATACTTTCAAACTAGGAACAGATTTTTTTTCCAAATTTTGTTACCTAGTGTACCCAAACAGTCTTCATTCCTTTTCCTCCAGTTCCTTTTCCTCCTACCTTCTCCCTGTTCTCCTTTTTTCCTTCCCTCCTTCTGTCCATCATTCATTGTATCCTTCCTTCCTTCCTTCTTTCCATCTTTCCATCTTTTCTTCCTTTCTTCCGTCTTTCCTTCCTTCTTTCCTTCCTTCTTTCCATCTTTCCTTCCTTCCCTCCGTCTTTCCTTCCTTCCGTCTTTCCTTCCTTCCATCTTTCCTTCCTTCCATCTTTCCTTTCTTCCTTTCTTCCTTTCTTCCTTTCTTCCTTCCTTTCTTCCTTCCGTCTGTCTTTCCTTTCTTCCATCTTTCCTTTCTTTCTTCCTTCCTTCCTTCCATCTTTCCTTTCTTCCATCTTTCCTTTCTTTCTTCCTTCCTTCCTTCCATCTTTCCTTCCTTCCTTCCTTCCTTCCATCTTTCCTTCCTTCCTTCCATCTTTCCTTCCTTCCATCTTTCCTTTCTTCCTTTCTTCCTTTCTTCCTTCCTTTCTTCCTTCCGTCCGTCTTTCCTTTCTTCCATCTTTCCTTTCTTTCTTCCTTCCTTCCTTCCATCTTTCCTTTCTTCCATCTTTCCTTTCTTTATTCCTTCCTTCCTTCCATCTTTCCTTCCTTCCTTCCTTCCATCTTTCCTTCCTTCCTTCCTTCCTTCCTTCCTTCCTTCCTTCCTTCCTTCCTTCCTTCCATCTTTCCTTCCTTCCTTTCTTCCTTCCGTCCGTCTTTCCTTTCTTCCATCTTTCCTTTCTTTCTCTCCAGAATGCAACATTTGATTCAATGGAATCTATCTAATTGGGACTAAACCAACAAGAGCCTGGGCATTGCATGGTGCATAAAAACAATGCATTTTGCACAAAAACACAATTTCATGTAGGAACGTATTATGTGTAAAATAAAAATAAAAACCTGACTGCCAGTATTAAAAACTCTGTTATTCTCTCTTGGGCAAAAATATTGTTCAGCAGAATGCAACTTTTCATTCAGGCGTTGTGATGACACAGTTGAGGAAGGTAAAATGAGTGAATATTGGGGTCGGGCTGTGGTGCAGGCTGGTGAGCAGCCTGTTGCAATAAATCACTCTGACCATGAGGTCATGAGTTCGAGGCCAGCCCGTGGCAGGGTGAGCACCCGTCAATTAAAAAAATAAAATAAAAAATAGTCCCTGCTCATTGCTGACCTAGCAACCTGAAAGATACTTGTATCTATCAAGTAGGAAATAAGGTACCACTTATAAAAAGTGGGGAGGCAAATTTAACTAATTTACGACATTGGAATGAGGAAGTGCTGTCACAGTGGATGATGAAGCAGCTGCTCCCCCCTCTGGCCAGAATCAAACATCCCCTCAGGAGAAGGTTAAATTGCCTCTGCGTCTGTCTCTGTCTCTGTTTAATGTGTTTATGGGCTTTGAATGTTTGCCCTATATGTATATAATATGATCCGCCCTGAGTCCCCTTCGGGGTGAGAAAGAAGGGCGGAATATAAATACTGCAAATAAATAAATAAATAAATAAATATTGGGTTGCTGTCTGGCCATGTTCTAGAAGCATTCTCTCCTGATGTTTCACCCACATCTATGGCACGCATCCTCAGAGGTTGTGAGATCTGTTGGAAACTAGGTGAATATTCCTCTAAAGGAAGCCTGTTGTAAAACTATTGGGAATGTTTCCCTGAAACCCTCGGGGGAAAGTGAAATCTCCGTGGCCTTTCCTTGGCCACAGACAGAACCTTCCTGGCCTTTGGCGCTCGCACTCACGGCCACTGGTCATCGGGGACCCTCCAGCTGTTTCCGAAGGCAGCGAGGTCCTCCACGATGGTCCCGTTGGGGGTGGAGAAGTCATCCTGGGGGTCCCCGGTGTAGGTCCCGCAGAGGCCGCAGACCTTCCCTCGGTGGTTCTCCGTGACATCGATCAGGAGGTCCTGGTCCCCGTCGAACTGAATGTGCACCCCAATGTTTGTGGTGACACGCACATAGAACCCAACGTAGTCAATGGTGGCATCGGGGAGATGGATTGTCGCCGGTTTGGCCAAAACACCATTGATCTGGATGGGAAGAAAGCAAGGGCAGGCCCCACATTAACTTCTCCTCCAGACACTCCTCTTACAGGGCTCACATTTTTGGCATTTATCTCAATGTTTGTTCTCTTTTTAACCCCTTTGCGCTATTAAAGTTGCTGAATGTTTTCATTATAAGAGATAGCCTTAACCGAGATGTGGAAATAATAATAATAATAATAATAATAATAATAATAATAATAATAATAATAATATCTCAGCTGGCATTTGGAAACAATAGACATTGACAAAATTATGATCTGTCAACTGCAAAAGGCCACCCTGCTGGGATCTGCACGCATCATCCGAAAATACATCACACAGTCCTAGACACTTGAGAAGTGTTCGACTTGTGGTTTTGTGATACGAAATCCAGCATATCTGTCTTGTTTGCTGTGTAATAATAATAATAATAATAATAATAATAATAATAATAATAATAATAATAATAATACATCACACAGTCCTAGACACTTGGGAAGTGTTCGACTTGTGGTTTTGTGAAACGAAATCCAGCATGTCTATCTTGTTTGCTGTGTCATACAATAAAATAATAATAATAATAATAATAATAATACATCACACAGTCCTAGACACTTGGGAAGTGTTCGACTTGTGGTTTTGTGAAACGAAATCCAGCATGTCTATCTTGTTTGCTGTGTCATACAACGTCGTTGTGTCAATAATAAAATAGACATTGACAAAATTACGATTTGCCATCTGCAAAAGGCCACCCTACTGGGATCTGCATGTTTCATTCGAAAATACATCACACAGTCCTAGACACTTGGGAAGTGTCCGACTTGTGATTTTGTGATATGAAATCCAGCATGTCTATCTTGTTTGCTGTGTCATACAATAATAATAATAATAATAATAATAATAATAATAATAATAATAATAATAATAATAATAACCTTATTTTTATACTCCGCCTCCATCTCCCCAAAGGGTCTCGGGGTGACTTACATGGGGTCAAGCCCAAATAAAAACAATAGCAATATAAAACACATCATATGTAGAAAAGACATACACAAATTATAAAATTTAACATTAACATATAAAAATAAAATAGCAAACTTAATAAAACATGATTAAAGACTAAAAGGATTATGAAAACAGACTGGGTAAAGCTTTTCCTTTATAAGATGCATAGGTCTGCCTTGCAGTAATGGCTGTACATGCATTCATTAGTACAGGTTGAGTATTCCTTATCCAAAATTCCAAAATCCATAACACTCCAAAATCCAGGGAAGAAGGGGACCTTTTTTATCCTCCCTAAAAGAAAGCTCTGGAGTTTTGAAGCAGCCACCCAGAAGAGCCCAAGTGCATCTACACTGTAGAATCAAATGCAGTTTGATGCCACTTGGATTGGCTTCCTCAATGTTGTGGAATCCTGGAAGTGGCAGTTTTACAAGGTCTTGAGCCTTTTCTACCAAAGACTACACATGCCTCAACTACAAACTACAACCCTCAGGTTTCCATATCATTGAGTCATTGCAATTAAAGTGGTGTAATACTGTATTAATTATACAGTGTAGACAATTTTATTTATTTATTATTTATTTACAGTATTTATATTCTGCCCTTCTTTCTCACCCCGAAGGGGACTCAGGGCGGATCACATTATACACACATAGGGCAAACATTCAATGCCCATATACACATCGAACCGAGACAGAGACAGACGCAGAGGCAATTTAACCTTCTCCTGAGGGGATGTTCGATTCTGGCCACAGGGGGGAGCAGCTGCTTCATCATCCACTGTGATGGCACTTAAAATCATAGAATCATAGAATAGTAGAGTTGGAAGAGACCTCATGGGCTATCTAGTCCAACCCCCTGCCAAGAAGCAGGAAATCGCATTCAAAGCACCCCCAACAGATGGCCATCCAGCCTCTGCTTAAAAGCCTCCAAGGAAGGAGCCTGCAACACAGTCCGGGGCAGAGAGTTCCACTTGTGAACAGCCCTTCTCACAGTGAGGAAGTTCTTCCTGAGGTTCAGGTGGAATCTCCTTCCTTTCCTGTACTTTGAAGCCATTGTTCCATTGTGTCCTAGTCTGCAGGGCAGCAGTAAACAAGCTTGCTCCCTCCTCCCTATGACTTCCTCTCACATATTTGTACTTCCTCATTCCAACATTGTAAATTAGTTAAATTTGCCTCCCCACTTTATGAGTGGTACCTTATTTCCTACTTGATAGATGCAACTATCTTTCGGGTTGCTAGGTCAGCAACGAGCAGGGGCTATTTTTTATTTTTTTAATTGACGGATGCTCACCCCGCCACTCTTGTTCACATCAAGGAGGAGCAATGAAAGAGCAAAGTTTAAGATGTGCATGGCCTGGCTGTGCACTTACATAAACGGCCTTGCCCTTCCGGAGGGCAATGTGCAGGCCTTCCAGGGTGATGGCCACCGAGTTGAGGGCCGTCCAGTGTGGGCTTCCCCGGTGCTCGTTCCGGGCGGTGATGCTGAACGCAGCCCCGGTGTCATTGTTGCAGCTCTGCACCAAGGTGTAGTTGCAGGCTCCTTGGAAGTGGTGGAGGTGCCCGTCGAAGGTGTCGTAGTGGGGGTCTCCGTAGACGTGGCACGTGGCCCTGCTGGCCGGGTAGCAGCCCCTCAGGCCCCCCTGGACCTTGCAGGCCTCCTCTGGGCCGCAGGACATGGACATGCAGAGGATGCTGCCATTCCCTTGGCACACGCAATGACTGCTGCACTCCTCGGTCACAAAGCCCTCTCCTTCCTGCAGAGGAAAAGAAACATAGGCAAGGAGGGAAAAGGCACCACAGAATACAAGAAGGAGGAAAAAGGCACCATGAAATGTAGGTGAGGAGGAAAAAGGCACCAAGGAACACAGGCAAGGAGGAGACATCAATGAGGAGGTGAAATAGACTAAGAAATGTAGGTGAGAATGAAAAGGGCACCAAGAAACATACCGTATATACTTGACGATAAGCCACGTTTTTCAGCCTTTTTTTTTTGAGCTGAAAAAGCCTCCCTCAGTTTATAATGGGGTCAAGGTCAAGGCCGGGCAAAAGAACCTGGATGCAATTGCTGGCAATATATGAGCTATTCCTCTCTTACCCTCCCTTATCCGTGTGTTTTCTTTTTCAAAGCCTCCCTTGCTCTTAACCAAGGGAATGTTTTGAAAAGGGAAAGAGGCCTTTACAAATCAGGAAGAAGAAAAAAATATATATCCATTAATCTTATGAAAGCATTTCCCCCTGAAATATTTGTTAATCTCTCCTACAGATATATAGGCATTAACCCTCTGAATGCATTTGCAAACTCTATGTACTTATACCTCTATCTATCTATCTATCTATCTACATTAATTTTATATATGAATTTTCCCCTCATATGTTTGCAGGTCCTTGCAAATCCTATATACATGTACCTGTATATCTGTATCCATATATATACATTATTTGACCTATTGATGCCTCGATTAATGTAATTTTATTGGTATCTATTTTTATTTTGAAATTTACCAGTACTTGCTTCATTTCTCACCTTCGGCTTATACTCGGGTCAATAAGTTATCCCAGTTTTTTATGGTAAAATTAGGTGCCTCGGCTTATATTCGGGTCGGCTTATATTCAAGTGAGGAGGGAAAAGGCACCAAGAAACAGGTGAGGAGGACAAATGCAACAAGAAACACAAGTGAGGAGGGAAAATGTACCAAGAAACATAGACAAGTATGAAAAAGGCACCAAGGAAGGTAGGCAAGGAGGAGAAATGTGCCAAGCCCTCCCTTTGCACACCAGAGTCAGGAAGGAACAGTCAAGGAAACATGCAGACCTCCCAAGAACATTTTGATGGATCTCTAAGGAGATCCCTCCCCACAAGCAATCCAGGATCTGCACTTTGAAGAACAATTTCCCACAACTACAACAAGCACCGAAGCTGAAAACAAAAGCAGTGGTTGGTGGAAAGGGGTCTCTGCCAATCTCCAAACAGCTGAAGGAGAAAATCAGTCCAAACCCAAACTGGATGAGATATCTAGGCAGCTTGTGTCCCTCAACCCTGGATCTGTTGCTCACCTCTAAAGTGTTTCATAGTCAGACTGAAAATAAGGAGATTGAGTCATTTTCTCCCCTTAATAAAGAAGGCTAAGGTAAAGGATAAAGGTTTTCCCTGACATTAAGTCCATTTGTGTCCAACTCTGGGGGTTGGTGCTCATCTCCATTTCTAAGCCGAAGAGCCGGCATTGTCCATAGACACCTCCAAGGTCATATGGCTGGCATGACTGCATGGTGCGGTACCTATTGATCTACTCACATTTGCATGTTTTCGAACTGCTAGGTTGGCAGAAGCTGGAGCTAACAGCAGGCGCTCACTCCGCTCCCCGGATTTGAACCTGGGACCTTTTAACACACTGAGCCACCGAAGGCTCCAAAGAAGGCTAGAATGGTGCAAAATCCCAAAATAAAACCCAGGAGCGGGTGTGGCAGAGTGCATTCCTGGCTCCGAGATGGGGAGATCTGCCACAAACACTTTGTGCTGTTGCTAGTCTGTTGTTTACATACTCACGGCATAGTACTGTCCTGCATAGGTGCAACCGCATTTGGATACGGGCACACAGTCTCCGCCACTGAGCACCAAACCGGCCTTGCAAGCGCATCCTTCAACGCAGGGCTGAGTGCAGTTGTTGGGGGCCTGGGGGTTGAGGCAGGTGGCAGGGCAGCCGGAAGCGCATGGGTCATAGTGTGTGTTGGGAGGACAATCCAGAGCTGACGAAAGAGAGGGGAAGGGGAAGGGGTCAGTGCCCAAAAAGGACCACATGGAAGCAGCCAATGAATAATAATAATAATAAAACTTTATTTATACCCCGCCACCATCTCCCCTATGGGGACTCGGGGCGGCTTGAAGGGTTGTTGTGTGTCTTCTGGGCTGTATGGCCATGTTCCAGAGGTATTCTCTCCTGATGTTTCGTCCACATCTATGGCAGCTCTGAGGTTGTGAGGTATACCTGCCATAGATGTGGACGAAACGTCAGGAGATAATACTTCTGGAGCATGGCCATACAGCCTGGCATACACACAACAACCCAGTGATCCTGGCCATGAAAGCCTTCGACAGCCAATGAAGGTTTGGAAGGCAATCCAGACCTTCATCATCATTCACAAATATTTGAACTCTGCACACTCCTACTTGGCTGATTCAAGATGAACAGAGGCTGGATAGCACATCAAGTCCATATCTTCCAAGGCTTCTATTGGGTCCATGAGTGAGTGAAGAGCTAGAGCAGACTAGAGATGGAAGTCTGGACTCACCTCCCTACACTAGAGCAGTGCTTCCCAATTTTTTGGCCCTTCATGCATTTTGGACTTCGGCTCTGAAGATTCCTGACAGTTCTCCTAAATGGCTGGGGCTTCGCCTGGGATCTACGACTTAGTCTCCTGTTTTAATACTGTATCCTGCTTGTTGATTTTAATGATTGTTTTTATTGATGTTGATGTTTTTTACTGGGATAATTGTTTTATTACTTTGTTACTGTTATTTGTTTGTTTTATCGGGCCTGGCCCCATGTAAGCCGTCCCGAGTCCCTTCGGGGAGACGGGGCGGGGTATAAAAATAAAGCTATTATTATTATTATTATTATTATTATTATTATTATTATTATTATTATTATTATTTCTTCTCTAGAGGAATGAGTTCCATCCCAAAACCAAAAGGATGATTTGGGTCCTTTGCCATTATGATTTTCAGCCTTTGGTCCTTTGGGCATCCAGATGGATAAAGCTAAAGGTTTTCCTCTGACGTTAAGTCCAGTCATGTCTGACTCTGGGGGTTGGTGTTCATCTCCATTTCTAAGCCGAAAAGCTGGCATTGTCCGTAGACACCTCCAAGGTCATGTGGCCATTGCCATGACTGCATGGAGCACCGTTACCTTCCCACCGGAGCGGTACATATTGATCTACTCACATTTGCATGTTTTCGAACTACTAGGTTGGCAGAAGCTGGAGCTAACAGTGGGTGCTCACTCCGCTCCAGGGATTTGAACCTGGGACCTTTCAGTCTGCAAGTTCAGCAGCTCAGTGCTTTAACACACTTCGCCACTGGGGCTCCATTACAGATGGATAACCCATCATATATCTACTTGGGACCTGAAAGGTGGACCTGACCTGCCAACTGTAGAGTAAGAAGCTCCCATCCCAAAACTGACAGGATGCTTTGGAGCCATACATATCTCCATCATTTCCACAACTATCAAGATATCCAGCCATTGGCTCTATGGGGCATCATGCCCACAAGACTCCTGCTCCTCCTGACCCTTGAAGGGCGGTGACTTTGTGTGGCTACTCACGGCAGAAGGTGGCATTTCTCCACGTGGCGATGTTCACTCCGGCTCGTTGGCAGGCATCTGCATAGGCTTCCAGGGCACCACAGAGGAGCTGCTGGCCTCCTCCCGAGGCACACAGGTCGAAGACGCAGCTCTCAAAGAATGTCCCAGGGCTGACCACAGGCAGGCAGGCTGACCAAGGCCCCTGGACACTGGTCATCAGACCGCAGAAGGCCTCCGAGGCATAAAGGGCTTCCGCTTCTGGAGCACAAGGGGGGAGATCCTCTGTGGGAGCGCCACAAGAAGGCTCGTCATGCTCTGAGTTGGGGACCTGCCAGCTGTTTCCCAATTCAGTGGAACTGGACGCTTGCTGTCCGTTGGGCATCATTTGATCATCCTGCGTGTGCCCGTTGAAGTTGCCACACATGCCGCAGGTCTGGTTGGAGTAGGCAGTGGGCAACCGGATTTCCACCGTGTGATCAGTGTCAAAGGAGACTGACAAGCTGAAATTTGTGTCCAGCCTCACGTAGCGCCCACTGTTCTCCACACGGATGGAACCGTCCAGTCGCTCCACTGGAAGGGTCATTCGGACCTTGTTCACCTAAAAGGGGGTCAAAGAGGCATTCAGGAAGAAGAAGGATCCTAAGGTCTCCTTGCAAGCTGTATTAGGTTTTAATTCTTGGTTATGACTATTTGTTTTATGTGTTCCTGTTTATGTGTATAATGTTTTAATTGCTGTATGTTTTAACTTGTTGTATGTTTCCTGCTGTGCTGGAAACTGTTCTGAATTCCTTGAGGAGATAGGGCGGTGTATAAATAAAGTATTATTATTATTATTATTATTAGACTGAAAAACACTCCATTTTGCTTTCATCTGTGTTTACAGTGCAATTCTGACCCTTGCTGCATTATCCCAAACCAAATCAGGGATTGGGGAGTGCCATATACATCCTAAAAGCCCAATCACATCCCAGATGCATACTCCAAAGAACAAGTTTGGCATTTGCTTCATCTAACTCCTACATTGAAGAGAAAAAGTATAAGGTTGTCACTGTCAATCATTCACTTAAATCTCACCTTTTTGATCATGGCTAATGCAATCAACCCATTTCTGAAAACATTACAAACTTATTATCAAGGGGCAAACAAACCAAGTTGTTGTTGTTATAGCACATATTGGAGAACATAATCTCTTGGTCAAATGCCCCAGGCCACTTTTGGAGCCAGCAAAAACTTTTAAAAACACCAAACTTATTCTGGACCTCTGCTTGCATTGACACTGCATGGGCATGTCTCTTAGTGGCTCTTCCATAGACAGCAATGCCTGCCAATAAGAACAGGGCTGATGGCAATTTTACCATGGCATGGTGGACTCCGAGAGCTGCTCACGGGAGTCCATTCTGCCTTCCTTGGATAGCCTTAAAGTTAGAAAGATTAAGCTATATTACAGATCCATTATGGTTTTAGTGTCAAAAGTAAGCCAAAGATGAAGATGTTTAGTCACTTACCAGCACGTGGCTGCGCTCATTTTTCACTATTTCAACCCGCTCCCCGTAAACATCCACCACGACTCTCTGGACGTAGGACACGGAGGGGTTTCCCCATCGGTACTCATTCTTGGCCTCGACGTTGAAGAACGGCAGCCCTGCGGGGTTGGCACAGACCTTGGCCAGCGTGTAGGTGCAGTTGCCCATGAAGTGGTGCATGGCCTTGTCAAAGGTGTAGTAATGGGGGTCCCCATAGGCATAGCAGACCCCAAAGGTGTGGGGGTAGCAGCCAGGGACCGCATTCTGGACCCCACAGAAATGGTCTGCCGGGCAGCGGGCGCTGAGGCACTCCAGGCGTCCTCCTCGCTGGGGACACACGCACTTGGAGGAGCAGGTGTCGTCCGTCCAGAATTCGGAGCCCACCGGGTAGTGCTTGCCCTGCTCCCAGCATCCGCACTGGTGGCTGGGAACGCATGCGCCGTTTCCGTGGAGCAGGAAGCCGCTGTCGCAGGCGCAGGCCTCGGTGCATGGGAGGCTGCAGGCGGCAGGAGCACGTGGGTCCACGCAGGTCCCGGGGCAAGCGATGGCACAGGACTCGTAGTGGCTGTTGGGAGGGCAGGAGACGGCTGTGGAAAACAAGGAGACCCCAGGTAAGATGTGGACCTGATCTATCCATCCTCTTGCCGGTCTTTCACAAATTTCTTTCTCTGGCATTATGTTCAAAATTGCAGCCTATGCTCTTTAAAAAAAAAAATGGGGAGGCAAGTTTAACTAATTTACAACGTTGTAATGAGGAAGTGAGGAAGTGCCGTCAGAGTGGATGATGAAGCAGCTGCTCCCCCCTGTAGCCAGAATCGAACATCCCCTCAGGAGAAGGTTAAATTGCCTCTGCGTCTGTCTGTCTGTTGTCTCTGTCTCTGTTCGAGTGAACCTTGAGTGGAGGTTTAGGAAAATTTAATATAATTAATGTTGGCAACAGAGTATCCAGACACATGCAAGCAGGATGGAGGAATTTCTGTTCCTCCAGCACAGGTTTCGGAATGGTGTGCCATCCCGGACGAGCCCCCAGTTTATGTAAGGCAATTTATCTCAAAAAGGAGTTCTGGCACAGGAGGCAATCAGACAGAAAATCTAGTCTCGTGAGAGTACAAAAGCAAAGTTTATTTTCACCATAGCTATGAGAAATGCAAATCAGCCGTACACACCAATGGCCTGTACAGTAGAGTCTCACTTATCCAACATAAATGGGCCAGCAGAACGTTGGATAAACGAATATGTTGGATAATAAGGAGAGATTAAGGAAAAGCCTATTAAACATCAAATTAGGTTATGATTTTACAAATTAAGCACCAAAACATCATGTTATACAACAAATTTGACAGAAAAAGTAGTTCAATATGTAGTAATGCTATGTAGTAATTACTGTATTTACGAATTTAGCACCAAAATATCACGATATATTGAAAATATTGACTACAAAAATGCATTGGATAATCCAGAACATTGGATAAGCAAGTGTTGGATAAGTGAGACTCTACTGTACTTGCAAATGGCTACCACGAAGCATGGCGCAGTAAACAAAGAATATATATCTTGGCTTATCTAAACTTGACCAATTACTGAGGGTCTTCTTCACCTCCACACCTCTTTGGCACAAATGGTGTCTGTTACCTCACTTGTTGATCTCAAGTTAGCATTTGGCCTTGGAACTTTCTAGAGAAAGGTGCCAGCTCATAGAGATACATAAATAGCCCTCTACTTCCTATCTTTTCTCTCTGTGTCCCTTCCCGTGTGTGTCTGCGTGAGAGCTGTGTATCATCTTGTGAGATTTCCGTTCGTAAGTAAACTTTTGAAGGAAAACTGAAGACTACAGCGTCGTTATTTATCCAGAGCTTCCTCGTCAGCGACTTCTGCTGTGCGTGTGTGCCTAGGAAACCGCTCTGACAAGATCATCCAATAAATTACCTTGGTAGTCTGTACCTGTACTTTTTAAATAAGTCATTTCTGTCTCATGGATGTATTTTTGAGACTGCAAATGCATACAGTTGACAGACTGCTTCTCTCTCTGGGGTGAAAAATGCTGTGGAAGCCAAGCAACTGCCCTTCCATCATACTGAAGGGAACCTTCAAGCCAAGAAGGTAAAACATCCATAAGAGCATATAATGCTGTATTTTATGCTCTACTACAACACAATGAAATTATAAGCAAATACATGGATCTAGTGCTTTAACTTCTTATCCAAAACCTTCTGTTTTATGCCAGCCCTTACTCACATTGCAACTGTTGTTTATGTGTTTCTATGATAGGTGCACAGGCTTCAAGGACAAAGAAGCTTCACTCCACTTATTCAATCCTTCATCAACAATCTGTCTTTCAATAATTCTGTGTGTTGTGGATTTTCCAGGCTGTTTGGCCAGGTCCAGAAGCTTTCTGTTTGCCCTTCCAACTTTTGTTCTCTGCTCTCCCACCTTTCTCCTCACTATTCTCAGCATTTTTCTTTATCAAGGTCTTCTCCAAGGTTCCAACCACGGTCCACATCTACAAGCTTCCACAGTGTTCTCTATTAACCTGTTCCAACATACTGAACTGAGCTCTTACATGCTCCACTAAGGATCATTTGCCTTTGCACTGCAACTGTCAAGAGTCAGACGCCAATTAACGAACAAAACAGAGTTTATTCAGGAGATAAGCCAAAAAGTAAACATAAACACAGAAGATATCTTGAAACACTTCACTATCAATGTTTCAAGAGCAGTCTGAACAAAAATATAACTCAAAAGTATGTCTTAACAAGCCAAGCTGTTTATCCACGCAGGCATTCAAATAAAACTAAAAAGACGCTTCAGTTCAGCTTAAAAAACAAATTGAGTTGACTTCTAACAAATAGACAAAACAAACAAGAACTTGAAACCTTCCAAGAACTGCAATGAGTAGCTTAAATCCGGAACTCCAAGCAGGAAAAACAAAGCTAAACAAACTTAGTGCAAAAGGAACTTTTTGGGTCCAAGCCCTTTCTGTAGCAGCCAGCCGGCTCTGTGGATTTAAAGGGACAGTTCCCAAAAGAAAACACCAAACTGGTCTGAAAACAAACAAACTAGAAATGCAGTAAACTGCTTCCATGGTGCAGATAAAGCCAAGAGCTCCAAGAGGAGGGTGAAGAGACGTAGTCAGGAGGATCCAAGGTCAGGTCAGGAGACAGCAGCGAAATCCGGAGGGCAAGCCAGTAGTCAAAAGCCGAGAGTAGTCGTCAATCAAAGGGTGAAGACAGAAGCAAGGTCAAATTCCAATCCAGGGTCCGAAGAGGGTGCAGTTATCAAAACCAGGTCCACGAAAAGGCACAAAGAGCCAAGCAACGATGGTAACAGCAGATCAGAAGCACAGTCCCAGTCCAGTCTTCATGAATGCACAGAAATCCCAATGGCGCCTCAGCAACACCTTGCCACATGCAAAGTGAAGTGGCCAAACATTCCCATTTTATTTCCCTTCCTCTTGGGTGTCCAAACACTCACACCCAAACACCAGGTGTCCCAGATCTTACTCAGAGTCCGAACTCCACACAGCTAGAGCTCGTGGATCAGGAGTGCCTAATAGTTCGTCGGAGTCCCAATCATCCTGCCCATACTTAGCCCCATGAACACTTAAAGAACCATCCTCCCTTCTCCAAGCATCCCAAGTGGGATCTGCTCCTGCAGACACCCCAAGTTCAGTAGTATCCATAGGCCCCAAATCCCCAGACATCTCCGGTGGCTGTGCCCATTCAGTGCTCGCTTCCCCAGCCACCACCTGTTCCCCAGCATCCATTTCTTCCCCAAACTCCCCATCTGAATCTTCCTCAGAAGATTCCCCATTGAGCTCTCTAATCCGTTTCCTGCGCAACTCCTCCAATGAACCCTCATCATGAGGTTTTTTTCTTCCTCTTCTAATCCCATCACCATCAACCATAATCCCCGAAGGCGCAGTCACAACAGCAACCATCTTACACTATCCCTACATTGCATGGCTTTATTTTGTGCTCTTTCACCTGCAGAAGTCTTGTCCTAATAACCACCATGGCTGTCCCCAAGACTTACGGCAGAAGGTGGCATTCCTCCATGGGTCAATGTGGACACCGTGGGACTGGCAGGCGTCCGCATAGGACTGGAGGTTCCTGCAAAGGGAGCCCGGGTCTTGGGGCAGAGCGCACTGGTCATAGACGCAGCCATCGAAGTGGACCGTTGGGTTCAGGGTGCTGTGGCAATGCCTGAAGGGCCCAGTTACGTCTGTGATGAGGCCACAGAAGCGGCTGCTCTGAGCTTCTTTGATCTCATCCTCTGTGCAGACAGGACTGGACCCTGAGGAACAACTGGGAGGAGAGAGTGACAACGTTTACCTGGTAAAAATGGAATGTCTGGGTGGGGGGTTCATACTTCCCTCATGGGTGCAACTTACACTGTGAGGTTGCCAACTAGCCAGCTGTTTCCCAGGCTGGTGGAGTCCGGTTCTAGTTCCCCACGAGGGTTCAGGAAGTCATCATCGGGGTTACCATTGTAGTTGCCACACAAGCCACACACCTTGCCCCTGTAGATGCTTGGGAGAGTCACTTCCACCTGATGGTCTCCATCAAACCTGACTCTCAGCCCAAAGACTGTGGACACTATGATGTAAAAGCCGCTGCGGAAGATTTTCACAAATGGCGCAAGGTCAGAGGGGACATCGCTTTCCTTCCCATTGACCTGGGGAGAGATTCAAGAACATCTCTTGGAGACCTGATATGATGCGCTAAAGAGGGAAGCAAGGAGGGATGCTATTGGAATGTTTCTCCCTCGCCGTTCACACTGTACCTTCACGGTCCCCCCCTTCTCCAATGTGATCCGGATGCCTTGGACATCCACATCCACGCTCTTGATGTAGGAGACCTGTGTGTTGCCCCCTCGGTGTTCGTTGGTGGCCTCCACATTGAACATGGGCAGGAGGAGGCTGTCAGGGCCACAGGGCTGGGAGAGCGTGTAGGTGCAGTTGCCCATGAAGTGGTGGGCTTGCTGGTCAAAGGTGTAGTAGTGGGGGTCCCCCGACACCACGCAGGACTCTGCCAGGAAGAGAAAGAGGTCAGAACTTGGTGTCTTAGGGAAGGAAGGAGCATCTGTGAGCCTCTCAATTGCTGGATCCTGTCCTGCTTGCCTTTCAAGAACAACCTTAAGACACTGTGGTAAGTAAATATAAACTGCTTTATTTCAGCAAAACATAAAGTACAGCACAGTGGTATAATGCAAAAAGAAGAAGAAGAAGAAGAAGAAGCAGCAGCAGCAGCAGCAGCAGCAGCAGCAGCAGCAGCCTGGAAGTCTTACTTCAGACAAAGAAACAGCAATAAATCCAGAGCAGGCACACGGAGAGTGAAGGCATTAGATTCAGTTTGTTACCAGCAAGAGCTGGCTGCACCTGCTTCTGCTTTATAGCCCTGAGTCCCCTCACAGCTGTTAGGGAAGTTCCCAATTACTCAGCTGCATTTCTGGCACCTATTCTAGCTGAGCAATCTCTCTGCTCTGTTCCCTTTCACCTCTCCTGGACTCAGGGTACTTGCAAAGTCTCCTCCTCAGACTCCAACTCACCCTCAGATTCTCGAACACTTTCCTGCTCCCCTTCCTCTTCTGAAGAAGAGGAATCCCTGACAGATCCACATTCCACAAAACCCAGCTTCCTAGTTTGCAAATCTCCTGGGCCTTTGGACCACATTTGGAGTCCAGCCTCAGTGTTAATGTATGAAGCTGTTTGGATTTGCCTGGTCTCTAAGGTGGAGAAGAACATGCTTAGGCATCTTCTGTCCTTTGAGCACCAGGAACCCAGGAAAGACATCAGGAGAAGCTCCAGGAAGCCTTCACTGTCTTTCCTGGGAGTTCATGTCCTACTCTTTTGGAATCAAGGTAGGTCCTTCCACTACTCTACCTGGTACCCCCCCCCCCCCCCAAAAAAAAATCTGGACTCCGTTCAAGGTTGGAGGAGCTGTGCTTGTTGTTGTGCTGATGATGGTGGTATCCACATGTCCCACGAAGATAAACTGCATTTAGTCTTTGATTCAAATCACATGTCAGGCACTCCTTTGAGGATGAAGGGCAAAAGCACAGGGGGATTTGGGATCCATTGGAGTTTGCTTCCAGGATTTTCGTGGATACCAAAACCCATGGATAGATTATAAATGATGCCATTTTACAAAATGGCAAAATGAAGGTTTTCTCTCTGGAGTACTTTTCAAAATATTTTCAGGTCACAGATTATGGAATCTATGGGTGCAGAACTGGTTGATATGGAGGACCAACTGTTTTGCTGGGTGAGGATCCAAGAAAGTAATGCTTTCTCTCCTGGGCTGGATGCAAGACGATAGAGTATGTGCAGAAGGCACTCGTGATCATTCCCTTCCACCATAAAGTGACAAACAGGGGTGTAAAATTGTGCTGTGCCATCTTATGTCACTCACAAGAGCCCATGAAAACAGTGCAATATATGGCCAAAAAAAGGAACAGCTATAAAGTGTGTCATTGGGGCCGGGCTGTGGCGCAGCTGGCTAGTAACCAGCTGCAATAAATCACTACTGACCGAGAGGTCATGAGTTCGAAGCCCGGGTCGGGTTAAGCCTCCGACCATTAAAAAAAAAAATAGCCCCGGCTTGCTGTTGACCTATGCAGCCCCGAAAGACAGTTGCATCTGTCAAGTAGGGAAAATTTAGGTACGCTTTATGCGGGAGGCTAATTTAACTAATCTACAACACCATAAAACTGCCAGCAAAACACGAGGAAAAGAATGAGGAAGAACAGCCACCAATGGACGGTGAAGCAACAGTTCCCCCTGTGGCCAGAATCGTGAAACTGGAAAGATGTTAAAATGCCTCTGTGTCTGTCTAAAAAAAACCTGAATGTTGTTTGTCTGTTTGCATTGAATGTTAAACACTACCAATACACAAATCCCACATTAACAATTACTACTACTACTACTACTACTTTGGACATATATGTAAAATAAAGATGTTCACATTTCAGTTCAGGATAGCGCACAGGACCTGATACCAAAAAGGATTTTGCAGAAAGCAAGAAAGATTTGAAGAAATTCAGTAATATTGAAACTTTAAAAACTTCCGCCGTGGTTCCAATATCATCTCAAAAACTCAACACTTGTATGCTCAAAGGAACCTCGGCTGCAGAGTCTGACCTGGGCAGGAAAAACTCAGGAAAAACACTCCACGAAATCTGATTGTTTTCTGAACCTTGACTGATCCCCATCTCTAGTTTGCAATTCTCTTAGGCCTCTGGACCACATTTAGAGCCAGTCCAGTTCCTGAGTCTTCATGTATAGAGCTGTTTGGCCCAACTTGTTCTGCAGACTGGAGAGGACCATGGCTGAGGCCACTGGACAAGCCTGGGAAGCCCTCGCTAGCCCTTTCCTGGGTCTCCGGGTAATGCTCTATGTCAGTGTTTCTCAAACTCTGCTCCTCCAGGCACTTTGGACTTCAGCTCACAGAAATCCCAGCCAGCTTACCAGGTGGGAATTGTGGGAGCTTGATGAAGGTGTATTGGGAAAATATAATACTTGTGTTGGAAACTATATATTGAATGTAATCATGTTAAGAAATAGAAAAAAGGAAAAATGTAATCACAAGCAGAATTGTGTGCCTATAGCCCAAAAATACATTCTGCCCTGGCAAATAGATCTCTCCCCATAGCAAAGACTAAAGTTCACTTAAAGAGGCCTCAAACATGCAGAAACACCTGTTAAGTGTCAACAGACCAGATAAGCCCATACCGGTGCACTGAAGACAAATTGAGGCTTTTAGGGTTGTCAAGGGGAGTTTAGGCAGCCTGTCTCCATGAGGAATGAAAAGGGGTGCTAATGGAGGTTGAGGGGGAGCCCTAAAAGCCGAGATAGGAAATTCCAGAGATAAGTTCTAATGAAGGGTCAGAGGTCTTGAAAGAGCCTATATTTTAGGAAAATGCAATAGTAGCTTTTTAGTTAAGTGCTGAGTAAGACTTTTTTGACACTAATTGGTGATGGATAATACCTATGTGACGTAGATAGAGGTAGACCAAAATAGTATATAAGGATCTGTGTTTCTTTGTTTCATACCTTCGCTTTCCTGATTACAGGAGAAGGTCTTTTTCTTATTGCTATATTCTCTCTGGCCACTGAGAATAAACGTCTTTTTTCTACAGGCACCGGAACTCTTTTTGTTTCATTGCCTCAAACCTTTGTCTGCCATTTCAAGCTCACACCCAAAACATCTGGAAGAACCCAGTTTGAGAAACTCTGCTCTATGGACCCAAGGAAAGCCATTCAAGTACACAACCACCACCCACAGCTGGGCTCAGTTTTAGGAGACTCACCAGAAGTTGGAGGACCTGCACTCGTGGTTGTGCTGGCAGTGGTGGTAATCACATGTCCTATAATACAAAAGTGCATTTAGTCTTTCATTTAAGGTACCTGTCACACATCCATTTGAGGAATAAGTCCAACTTTGGTTTCAAGTTTCCTGTGGACACTGAAATCTGTGGATGCTCGAGTCCCATTATCTAAAACGGTGTCCCATTCACAGAATGGCAAAAATGAAGGTTTGCCTTTTGCTCAAAGGTATCTCAGCTGCAGTCTTACCTGGGCAGTATCCGTCTGTCACATAAATGTCGTCCACAGCCACGTCACTGCGGAAGTCTTCTCCCCGCACACCTTCCAGGATTATCTGAGGAAAGACAAGGTCTCCAATGAGTTCCAAGTATGGTAAAGAGCCTACGTTTCTGGTCAGGTCTGTGCTCCGAACCCCCTCATTTACCTGCAGCCTTCCGGTGTGAGCGATGGAGACTTCTGCTTTCTTCCACCGGTCTCCGTGGTTCCCCGTCTCAGACCAGACTAACTCGGGAGATCCTCCATCAAGGACCACGTAAACATGGAGGGCCATGGTGCGAGCCACACCATACATGTGGTACCAGAAGCGGAAGCAGCGAGGCCCATTAGAGGCACAGGTGGGGCTGAGCAGGTGGGCCACGTCCCCCCGGTTGGCCTCGTTGCTCTTCAGGTAGATGAAGAAGCCCTCTGGAAAGGAGAACATGCCGTCAGCACCTTCAGGAGAATGGGGGGAACTGGTGGCCAGATGGCAATTGACGTCATTTCCAGTCTGAGCAAAGAGGGCCAGATCCATTAGGCCCATCCTTCATGACTTACCTCCCGTGGTGTGGTCAAATGATGGTCCTGTGGTCGAGGAGGAGGTAGGGCCCTTGTGCCGTGTCCAGTCAAAGCTTTCAGTGTCCGACTGCATCCAGGAGCAGAAGTCCGCGTCAAAGGAGCAGGAGAAGTCACAGGAAGTGGAGGAATCTGAGAAAGGGACAAGACTGGGTTGACCTATGGAAGGAGCAACTTCAGCTGTACAAAGGCATCATATCTGCAATGTTCCAGAAAGTGAATGTCCATCACAACCTCTGAGGATGCCTGCCATAGATGTGGGCGAAACGTCAGGAGAGAATACTTCTGGAACATGGCCATACAGCCCGGAAAACATACAACAACCCTGTGATCCCGGCCATGAAAGCCTTCGACAACACATTGAATGTCCATCACTGACCCTTCTTGGGCCTCTCCTTCTGCTCTTGCTTGAGGGTCACTCAGAACAACTTGCTTGAGGGTCACTCAGAAAGGACTGGAGGGGACCTGTTACGCTGAAGAGCTAGTGGCTCTGCCAAAGTCCCCACGTGGGAATAAATGTGAGTTATGGAACAGCACATGACTCTTTTGCACACAACTCTGCCTATAAACTATGAAATGCTCTCTTCACGTCCTGCTTCTTCTTCTGTTTATTCATACCCCCACTTTCTCTCTCCTCAAGGAAGCTTAGGTCCCTTCTACACAGCTGAATAAAATCCCCATCGAACTGGATTATATGGCAGTGTGGACTCGGATAACCCTGTTCCAAACAGATACTGTGGATTATCTGCCATGATATTCTGGGTGATATGGCTGTGTGGAAGGGCCCCTAGAAGCCATGTTGCCTTTCCCTTGTTGCCAATGTACTCCAGGTCCAAAGATGCCCCACTTTCCGTGCCCCACTCACCACAGGAGGTCCCCTTCCTCCATTCGCCAAGGGCCACCTCCGCCTGTTCACAGGCCGCAGCATAGGCTTCCAGGCTCTTGCAGAACTGGCCGCTGTCTCCGCCGGTAGCACACTGGTCATAGACGCAGGTCTCAAAGTAGAGCTGGGGAGGGATGTTCCCGTGGCACAAGGCAAAGGGGCCGTCCCTGGCCAGGAGGACATTGCACAGGCTCTGAAAGGCCACCTCCTTTATGGGGTCACAGGGTGGGGGGACCACTGGGGAGGAGTCACACCTGCAGGGAAGAAAGGAGTCCACGTGACAGTGGTGTGCTTTGGGAGCCTAAGCCGGACATACGATTCTCTGGGCTGTGATTCTGCAAAAAGGGAATACCCAACTAAGTGAATGGTTTGCAGGAGTCCCTGTCATCCTGCCTCATTCAGTTTTGGGAAGCTCAGTGGCTTTCTTGATGAACACGTTGCTTGCTTGCTTGAGCAGAGACTTTTATTGACACACTAGCTGTGCCCGGCCACGCGTGGCTGTGGCGTTGTCTGGTGGTGTTGGTGAGAAATTGTTGAGGTAGTGGTGGTATTGAATGTCTGTTGTATGGTAGTCTTTATGTTTAGTATGCATTTGGTTGTTTGTGTACTGTGAAAGTGGTGAGGATAGAGGACACTGTTTATGCTGGATTAGTGAGACTCTACTGTATATTTGTAATCTTAACATGAAGTGAATTATCTGGCAGTGTGGACTCAAGATAATCCAGTTCAAAGCAGATAATATAAGATTCTAAATGGGTAATATAGCTATGTGGAAGGGCCTTGAGTCTACACTGCCATATAATCCAGTTAAAATCAGATAATCTGTATCTTATAGGCAGTGTGGAAGAGGCCTGAGGCCTAACTGTGCCTGTCCCCTAGACTGAGTAGGTTGCTAGGAGACCAAGTGGGCGGAGCTTAGCCCTCTAACTGGCAGCAATTGGATAAAAACAATTATTCCTTTCCCTCTAATTAGGACTTTATTTTTATTTTATTTTTGTTGTATCAACCTAGAGCTGTGTATAATGGGTTGTGTTGTCAAATTTCAAGGTTGGGGGGCCTGTAGTTGTGTTGTTTTGTCCGCTGCCCTGATGCCATCACTCTTATATATATATAGAAAATCTCTCCTTGAGGTACATAATAACAACATTGTCAGATGACTCTCAAGTAACTTGTCTAGCTATACAGCACCAACCCATGACTGCGACCATTACAATTGTGCCATTGAAAGATACAGAGCAATGCCAGCTGGTTTCCCCAAGTCTCCTCTTCAGATATTGCCATTGGAAGCCAGGCACAACAGACTTTAAGGCAGTGATCTGTTCATGAAACAGATCATTTACATATTTCTGTTACTACAACCTAGAAAGGTCATCTGCTTCGTGATTTAGGTGGGGCTGTGGTGCAGGCTGGTGATCAGCCAACTGCAATAAATCACTCTGACCAAGAGGTTATGAGTTTGAGGCCAGTCTGTGGTGGGGTGAGCACTCAACAATTAAAAATAAAAAAATAGCCCCTGCTCGTTGCTGACCTAGCAACCCGAAAGATCGTTGCATCTATCAAGTAGGAAATTAAGGTACCATTTATAAAGTGGGGAGGCTAATTTAACTAATTTGTGATTCCATAAAAATCATCCACCCGCTTTTGAATGAAGAAGTGCCGTCGCAGTGGATGATGAAGCAGCTGCTCCCCCCTGTGGCCAGAATCAAGCATACCCTCAGGAGAAGGTTAAATTGCCTCTGCGTCTGTCTCTGTCTTTGTTCTATGTGTATATGGCATTGAATGTTTGCCATATATATACAATGTGATCTGCCCTGAGTCCCCTTCGGGGTGAGAAGGGCGGAATATAAATACTGTAAATAAATAAATAAATAAATAAACTAAAGAGTTTCTACTACTGTTACTATTGGGCCATCAGAGAGAAAATGCTCTCTGGCTCCCCCAAGAGGTCAATTCAGATATTGTACCATGGAAATTCTGGGGAAAATGCCACCCACACTAAGATGCAACATGAAGCAGTCACCCATGGGACCATTGCTGTCCTCCCTCCCATTGCTCACACTGAATTTGCACACCTCCATGAGTTGTAAACATTCATTCCTGTTTAACTTAAAAGAAGTGTTGACAACAGTGGGGGAAGGTAGGATGGCAGGACAAAGGAGCTTTCCTGGTCTCCCTCTCCCCTCATGCAACCCTCTGCCAATCAAGGGCCATTTATCTTGGGGTGAAGCTGTATTGGGGGCCATCCAGCCAAGAAATGAACAGGTGCACAAGGAGATCCTGGCATACCTCCTTGCACAATGCCTGAAATGCCGTTATGATGGTATGACCCCCAGTTGAGCCATCAAGGGCTTCAGAGCCGAGAGAAAGAGTCATGGCACAAGGTCTCAGGACTTGGGAGATGGTCAACAGAGTCCGGCACTTACGTCCAGTCAGCGTCCGGTACTCTCCAGCTGTTACCAAAGACATTGGGGTCATGTTCCAGGCTTCCGTCTGGCTTTAGGAAGTCGTCCAGCTGGCTGCCAGAGAAGGTGCCGCAGAGTCCGCACAGCTGCCCCTTGTACCTCTCATCCACCTGGACGAGCAGCTCCTGGTCCCCATCAAACTTGGCCATGAAGCCCAAGGGGCCCCTGAGGACCACGTGGGGAGGGCTTTCCTCCACCCGGAGACCATGGGCTAGGTCGGCCGGAAGTGCCACTTTTGCTCCGTTCACCTGAAGAAAGAGGAGGAGGAATCGAACCAGCCCATCAGTTATAAAGACAGCTCCCAAGATCTGGCTTCTGGTAGAGACCATTGGCTACTGGTTAGGTTGTTTGGCGAGTTATGTTATGATATATATATCTATATATATAAAAGAGTGATGGTATCACGGCAGCGGACAAAACAACAAAAGTAAACACCCCACAACCTCGAAAATTGACAGCACAACCCCTCATCCATGCCTCTAGGTTGATACAACAAAAAGAAAAGAAAAATAAAGTCCTAATTAGAGGGAGAGGAATAATTGTTTTTATCCCATTGCTGCCAGTTAGAAGGCTAAGCTCCGCTCACTTGGTCTCCTAGCAACCCGCTCAGCCCAGGGGATTCTTTACCTTAACTACCACCAATTCCTCAATACTTTATTTCCCATACCACCATACTTTGCCACAGCAACGCGTGGCCGGGCACAGCTAGTATGTGTGTGTGTGTGTGTGTGTGTGTGTGTGTGTGTGTGTGTGTGTGTATATATATATATATATATATATATGCATCAATTTTATTGTAATTGAAATGAATTTTTTTGTTTCTTTTTATTATACATTATTGGCCTTGGTCCCCATGTAAGCCACCCAAAGATGGGTCAAATATAAGAATAAAGTTGTTGCTGTTGTTGTTGTTGTTGTTGTTATTAGATGCTTTTGCTTCTAACACTCAGACTAAACACAAGATAAAATGTTCTGACAGGGCAGAATAAACTAATTTTGGAACATGAGGACTCCTTGGATCGTTGTTTCTAAACAGAGATTTACTGTTTTAGCAGCGGACTCCTGGAAGGGGATTTTAGGGACTCTATTGGGAGCCCCCAATGGTGCAGCAGGTTAAATCGATGAGCTACTGAACTTGCTGACCGAAAGATCGTTGGTTCGAATCTGGGGAGTGGGGCGAGCTGCTGTTGTTAGCCCCAGCTTCTGCTAACCTAGCAGTTTGAAAACATGCAAATGTGAGTAGATCAATAGGTACCACTCCGGAGGGATGGTAAAGGCGCTCCATGCAGTTATGCCAGCCACATGGCCTTGGAGGTGTCTATGGACAACGCCAGCTCTTTGGCTTAGAAATGGGGATGTGCACCAACCCCCAGAGTCGGATACGACTGGACTTAATGTCAGAGGAAAACCTGACCTTTACCTCTATTAGGCTTTCCTTTATTTTCCCTGAAGGTCAAATGACAAAAAAGTAGGTTCCAACTAAATTTGGGAAGATCATCCTGACAATGAAAGCTTTTGGAGTGCATAATCAATAGATACAGAGTCTGGAATAGGCCAGACTCTCCTTTGCAGGTTTTCAAAGAGAAGTTGGGGGGGAAGCATCCCAGGTTACTTTAGCCTGGGGGTGGACTAGATGGTCCTTGAGATGTTCTTTCCAACTCATAATTCTATTAAGTGGGAATGAGTTAATTGTGGATTTCTCCACTGTCACAATGGAAGCTGAGAAACTGAGATTTCAAGCCAGGGTATCAAAAACACTAAGGTCTGAACTGCGTATGTTCCTTGTTGAATGGGATGAAAGTAAAGCATGCAATACGTGCTATGCATCACCTATCCAAATGCATGTTGCTATTTTTGTGGTATTGTAGTGAAATGTTTAATCTATTGTGGCTGTTTAAGTGTGTATTCATTCTGGCAAGCATTCCAGCAGTAAGAGGTTAATTACAGCGAGACCTGATTGATGGCTAGAAGGGCAAAGGACTAAGACTTCTGTTTGAGTTACATGACAGGAAGATATGTCATGGACTGTGGAATGCAGGGGAAGTGCTTCAGTTCACTGATAATGAACTCAGAGAGAGACAGCGAAACTCCATGATTTGATCTTGTGGAGGCAAGATGTGTCCAGACAGCTTTGGCTATTAGCATTGTAAATATTACTGTAAATAAAGTCTTTATTGCCGCTGGGTTCAGCAGATAAGATCGACTGAGCTGTCGTTCTTTGTCGGTGCCACTTTCGCTGTTGCTGAAGTGGTCTGACGGGTGAGCAGAGGTGAGACCTGACGCATCAATCAGTCAGGACGCCGGTTCCCTGACAATACACACAAACACACCCTCAAAAGATCCAAGACAAATGCTCCAACCTCTTCATGGATTGTGTCATACTCACATAGACCTCCTTGTTCTTCCTGAGGGTGACGTGCAGGTTCCGGAAGGAGACGGCCACGGAGTTGAGAGCTGTCCAAGTGCTGCTGCCCCGGTCTTCATTGCGGGTCGTGATGGAGAATGGCTCAGAGGCGTTGGAGCACAGCTTGACGGCCGTGTAGTTGCAGCCCCCCTGGAAGTGGTAGAGCCTCCCATCGAAGGTGACGTAGTGGGGGTCGCCATAGATGTGGCAGGTGGCTTTCTCCGGCACATGGCACCCTAGTGCCCCGTCCTGCACTTTGCAGAGCTGTCCTTCTGGACACGATTTTGGGTTGCAGACCAGGTTGCCATTCTCCGCACAGATGCAGTGGCTGACGCAGTCTGGTTGCCAGAAAGCCTCTCCTTTCTGTGGAACGAGAGAGAAGAAGAGAGTCACAGAGTCATAGAATAGAGCTGCAGAGCTGGAAGAGACCCCAAGGACCACCCTGTGATGAGTGGATTGAATGAATTTGTACAATTGCATTCTGGCTAAGGGCCTATTAAAGCCAAGCTATTAAAGCTGGGTCGGGTTAAGCCTCTGACCATTAATAGCCCCGGCTTGCTGTTGACCTATGCAGCCCCGAAAGACAGTTGCACCTGTCAATTAGGGAAATTTAGGGACGCTTTATGCGGGAGGCTAATTTACAACACCATAAAACTGCCAGCAAAACACGAGGAAAGGAATGAGGAAGTACAGCCACTACTGGACGGTGAAGCAACAGCTCCCCCTGTGGCCGGAATTGTGAAGCTGGAAAAATGTTAAAAATGCCTCTGAGTCTGTCTAATGTATGTTGTTTGTCTGTTGGCATTGAATGTTTGCCATATATGTGTTCATTGTAATCCGCCCTGAGTCCCCTTCGGGGTGAGAAAGAAGGGCGGAATATAAATCCTGTAAATAAATAAATAAATAAGCAAGACTGAAGATCCCATCTTAAAATTAAAACAGAAAATGGCATTATGGAGGTGGTTAAGATTTGATGGAGAAAACATAACCTTTTGCTGTAAACAATATATTTTTACATGGCAGAGACAATGACTCTTTAAGTGAGTGGTTCTCAACCTGGGGTCCCCAGATGTTTTTGGCCTTCAACTCCCAGAAATCCTAACTACTGGTAACCTGGCTGGGATTTCTGGGAGTTGTAGGCTAAAAACATCTGTCGACCCCAGGTTGAGAACCACTGCTTTAAGTTAAGGAAGTCAGAAACAATGGCTCATGTGAAGGAAGAAAAACAACATCTGTTCCGAACGTGATGGAGCTTCAGCAAGTCTTAGCTGAATGACAGATTGTCAAACAACCAAGAAAGAACAACAGCAAACTTTGCTACACAAGGAGACCCTTTTCATTTGGAAAAGTGTGCCAGATCTGCAAGGAGTACAGTCTTGAACATCCGCCTTCTTCCAAGATCGACTGAATGAAGAACAACAGTGAGTATGGATGACTGAACGAATGGATTAGGAATGTCTGCTAGAGTATATGTGATGTTTCCCCTTTGTCTGTGTAATCAACATAGCTATTATAAAACTAGTACTGGGTCTACGTGTCTACTTCTTTCTCTGAAAGTGATTGATGCACTCTGTCCCACAGAAAATGGATTAAAGAACATTTTAAGGTTCAAAAAGTATTCATGACATCCAGTCCAACCCTCTTTGGCCAGACAGGAAGACTGCTTCCAGGCCCTCAAGACATCCTGCTCTGCAACCCTCCCAAAATCCAGAAAGGGAGACTCCACTATGGGACTTTGATGTCCTTCGATGCAGAACCTAGATCCCTACTGATGCAACCTAGGACCTCACAGTCTTTTCAGCTGTCACATGACACCATTGTCTAGTCTCAGCTTGTGCCTACTAAGAATCCTCAATGCCTTTCACATGGACTATGAAAGAGTTACGGGTACATTGGCTGGTGCAAGATGGCCCAAACCCAGGACGCTTGCATAGGAGACCCACCTCAAAATACCTTGGACTCAGCTTGTGGTCTACTAGGACTCTTAGATCCCTTTAATTTAGACTATGAAAAAGCCACTAGTTCAGACTACATTGGCTAGTGTTAAGATGGTCCAGACCCCAGGATGCCTATATAGGAGACCCACCTCAAAATATCTTAGACTCAGCTTGTGGTCTACTAGGACTCTTAGGTCCCTTTAATTTAGACTATGAAAAAGTCACTAGTTCAGACTACATTGGCTAGTGTTAAGATGGTCCAGACCCCAGGATGCCTATATAGGAGACCCACCTCAAAATATCTTAGACTCAGCTTGTGGTCTACTAGGACTCTTAGATCCCTTTAATTTAGACTATGAAAAAGCCATTAGTTCAGACTACATTGGCTAGTGTTAAGATGGTCCAGACCCCAGGATGCCTGTATAGGAGACCCACCTCAAAATATCTTAGACTCAGCTTGTGGTCTACTAGGACTCTTAGGTCCCTTTAATTTAGACTATGAAAAAGCCATTAGTTCAGACTACATTGGCTAGTGTTAAGATGGTCCAGACCCCAGGATGCCTGTATAGGAGACCCACCTCAAAATATCTTCCTTCCAAGAAACAACCGCAGTCTGCTCTTGGCACGCATTTTCCTCCACTGAGAAGGAAGCCTCCCTCGCACTCACATCCCTCCACGCAGGGCCGGCTGCAGTTCTCCGCGGATCCTGGATCGGAGCAGGTGGCCGGGCAAGAGCTGGCGCATGGATTGTAGTGGCTGTTGGGGGGACATGGGAGGGCTGCAAAACAAAGTGAGATACTGCGGTCAGTGTCTCCAAACTCCCCTTTGTGCTTCCTCAGCCAAAGTAATACCTCCCTCACGTGTGGGTTTTTTCACAGGGAAAGGTCTCACATTCTCAGGTAAAGACCTTCTCCGCTAAGATTCATTTTGAAGAAAACGGATGATCTGGAACCATACATGATTGCTATACCTCTATAGGTTCTCATCCCTGGGCTCTATGGAGCACTGATGCATAACTTTTTTACACTTGAATAGCACATTGTGTCCTTATCTACCATGGCACTAGGTGTTGGGAAATCATCCTGGACTACTCAAGTCTAAATGTAATCAGATAGATGATAGAGTTAGATTGAGGGAATCCTTTCCCTGTTTCCAAAGCATTCCTAGACCGGCTTTACTGTGTTTCACTCTATCCTGTTTACGTCACATCCCTTACTTTGAAGTTAGTAGAAATGTGAATCTTTAGGGACACTAACTTCCCATTGGTCAGAATGTCTTTTATGGCCCCAATAAACTGGACCATGCGGTTGGAACCATTTTTGGTTCTCTCTTCTCCCTTTGTTCTTCAAGCTAACAAGAAGCATCTTGCTGTCTCTCCTGGCAAGATGTAACTATGTAGATGTTTGTTATTTTTCCTTTCTTATTTTTCCTTAGAAACCAGTCTATAGTAATCTAGACAGCTCCCAAGCCTTTCTATCTACAATGGAGTTCTTTTTACCTGAATAAATACTTTTTGAACTTTTATTGAGACTCTGCAGTCCATTGCAATCCTAAAAAGCTTCTCTTGCTCGCCAGTGTAAGTAACTGTTGCATTTGAAAGCTTTGCTTTTGCTACTCTGCTGATTTTGGTGGAATCTCCCCCAGAGAGAGTTTAATTGAGTCTAACCACTCAGAGATTACCACAACACTGCAAGCAGGTGAGATGACAGCACAAGAATGGGGCTGAAAGGTGGACCTCACCTGCCTACTCAAATGGAAGGAGCTCCTATTCCAAAACTGACAGCATGTTTTGGAGCCATACCTGTCCCAAACGTCTCTATGGTCATCATGATACCTAGCCATTGGCTCTATGGGGCATCATGCCCACAAGACTCCTGATCCTCCTGAGCCTTGAAGGGATGTGACTTTGTGTGGCTACTCACGGCAGAAGGTGGCATTTCTCCACGTGGCAATGTTCACTCCGGCTCGTTGGCAGGCATCTGCATAGGCTTCCAGGGCACCACAGAGGAGCTGCTGGCCTCCTCCCGAGGCACACAGGTCGAAGACGCAGCTCTCAAAGAATGTCCCAGGGCTGACCACAGGCAGGCAGGGGGCCCAAGGCCCCTGGACACTGGTCATCAGACCGCAGAAGGCCTCCGAGGCATAAAGGGCTTCCGCTTCCGGAGCACAAGGGGGGAGATCCTCTGTGGGAGCGCCACAAGAAGGCTCGTCATGCTCTGAGTTGGGGACCTGCCAGCTGTTTCCCAATTCAGTGGAACTGGACGCTTGCTGTCCGTTGGGCATCATTTGATCATCCTGCGGGTGACCGTTGAAGTTGCCACACATGCCGCAGGTCTGGTTGGAGTAGGCAGTGGGCAACCGGATTTCCACCGTGTGACCAGTGTCAAAGGAGACTGACAAGCTGAAATTTGTGTCCAGCCTCACGTAGCGCCCACTGTTCTCCACACGGATGGAACCGTCCAGTCGATGCACCGGGAGGGTCATTCGGACTTTGTTCACCTAAAAAAGGAGTCAAAGAAGAGGGAGTATCCTAAGGTCTCCTTGCAAGAGTTTGAGATTGAAAAACACTCATTTGCTTTAATCTGTGTTCTGTGCTCATGTCTCTTAATTGCTCCGCCAAAGGACAGAGAAGAGAAGAAGGCTATTCACTCCAGGGACCCTACGGGAAGTGTAGATTGCTCCCTTGGAATGGGGGACACTGGGGACTTTGCACTTCCAGGAGCCCAGGGGGCTGAAAGACCTTCCTCAATATGTCTTTAAATTGTTTGGCTTAAGTCAATACCCATAATAATGTTTCATTATGGATCAATTATTGCTTTCGGTATCAAAACTGAAACAAAGACTAGGGTGTCTAGTGTTGTGACTCAGCTGGAACCTCAGATTGATTCTGATGAGGATGATGGGATTCAGGTTCACAACCAGGTTCAAAATGTCCCTGTTGTAGAAGATGAGGATCGGGGAGTGCAAGTTCATTTTGCCACAGCAAGGAATGAGGTTGTTGATACTGAAACTAGACAGGTGCGAATGGACTTGGAAAAGGGGGACAGTTCTCAGTCTGATAATGAGGCTCAGCAAACTAATGAGCAGACTGACCTTGATGAAACAGGTTCCTTAGATCGAGCTGACCGTTTGGAATTCAGGGTTCAGAAGAGTGTGAGAATTGCAAACAAGAGGGAGGTTAGAGGCCAGAGAAATGCCTTCATGCATTGTGAAGGGTATTAAAGCACTGTGTTTGGAGACAAACCTTTGTCAAAGGAACTTTTCGTTCAACCAAGAAGCAAGCTCTCATTTTCCTGGATTACCTTGCAGCTTCTGTGTTCATGTTCTTGGTACTTTGTCATGCTCTATTGGGACCTTGTTTACTCCTCGTGATTTCTGGATTTGTTCTCTATGACTTTGTTTTGTAACCATTTTTTGGAACTTTACTTTTGCTTTTAAAGAACCTTTGATCTTCTATTTTCTAAAAAACTAAAAAGACTTCAACCTGTGTGCAGTTTTGTGTATATAGCAAGGTGAAGCTACCCTGAGGTGCGACATCTGGTCACTTACCAGCACGTGGCTGTGCTCATTTTTCACTATTTCAACCCGCTCCCCGTAAACATCCACCACGACTCTCTGGACGTAGGACACGGAGGGGTTTCCCCATCGGTACTCATTCTTGGCCTCGACGTTGAAGAACGGCAGCCCTGCGGGGTTGGCACAGACCTTGGCCAGCGTGTAGGTGCAGTTGCCCATGAAGTGGTGCATGGCCTTGTCAAAGGTGTAGTAATGGGGGTCCCCATAGGCATAGCAGACCCCAAAGGTGTGGGGGTAGCAGCCAGGGACCGCATCCTGGACCCCACAGAAATGGTCTGCCGGGCAGCGGGCGCTGAGGCAGTCCAGGCGTCCACCTCGCTGGGGACACACGCACTTGGAGGAGCAGGTGTCGTCCGTCCAGAATTCGGAGCCCTCCGGGTAGTGCTTGCCCTGCTCCCAGCATCCGCACTGGTGGCTGGGAACGCATGCGCCGTTTCCGTGGAGCAGGAAGCCGCTGTCGCAGGCGCAGGCCTCGGTGCATGGGAGGCTGCAGGCGGCAGGAGCACGTGGGTCCACGCAGGTCCCGGGGCAAGCGATGGCACAGGACTCGTAGTGGCTGTTGGGAGGGCAGGAGACGGCTGTGGAAAACAAGGAGACTTAATGAATCACTTAATTTTAGCTGTTTCCTTTAAATTATCAAGTACTCTTTAAAAACCTTTGAATGAACCTCCAGAATCACTCGCAGTTGAAATCACCACAAGCAGAGTCACTCAGTGAAAGCAATTAGGCACTATCTATATATATAAAAGAGTGATGGCATCAGGGCAGCGGACAAAACAACAAAACTACAGGCTACCCAACCTCGAAATTTGACAACACAACCCATCATCCATGGCTCTAGGTTGATACAACAAAAATAAAAGAAAAATAAAGTCCCAATTAGAGGGAAAGGAATAATTGTTTTTATCCAATTGCTGCCAATTAGAGGGCTAAGCTCCACCCACTTGATCTCCTAGCAACCTACTTAGTCCAGGGGACAGGCACAGTTAGGCCTATAAGATACAGATTATCTGATTTTAACTGGATTATATGGCAGTGTAGACTCAAGGCCCTTCCACACAGCTATATTACCCATTTAGAATCTTATATTATCTGCTTTGAACTGGATTATCTTGAGTCCACACTGCCAGTTATTCACTTCAGTGTGCATTTTATACAGCTGTGTAGAAGGGGCAGTTCTAGGCAGATAATATAAGATTACAAATATACAGTAGAGTCTCACTAATCCAACATAAACAGTGTCCTCTATCCTCACCACTTTCACAGTACACAAACAACCAAATGCATACTAAGCGATGGCACAGGACTCGTAGTGACTGTTGGGAGGGCAGGAGACGGCTGTGGAAAGCAAGCAGATCCGAGATAAAGTGTGGGCCAAAGTTCCCAATTTTCTTACTGGTCCTCCACACATTGCTTTTGTTAGCAAAGGTAAAAACCTTAGGTTGCAGAGTATTAAAGAAAAAGAGAGTAAAGCTGCAACCGAAACATAGCCCCGAAGTAATGTGGTCAACTTACTTTAATGCTGTAACAGAAGCATAATGCAGGAACAAAAAACTCAGAGAGAGAATACAGGCAGAGTGCAAAGAATATATAAATGACAAACATAGCTCCACCTGTATCTGATTGATAAAGCTCCAAGTACAAACATACTACCAGTTAAAGGTACAGACCTACTGGCTAAACATGAACTATATAATTTTGCAAACATAATACTTTCAACGGCTTTCTCTGGAATTATGCCCAAAATGCCCATGCTCTTTTCCTCTCCTGACTCACTAGTGATATAGACTCAGACTGGCAGTGAACAAGTTGATGTTTGGGAAGATTGGATGCAATCGGTGTTAGACAATGAGTCTCCAGCCACATGCAGGCAGGATGGAGGCATATCTATCCCTCCAGCACAATCTTGGAAATACCAGAACAGGGCGAAGGACAGGGAGATATGCCACGAGGAAAGTTAAGAATGGAGAGGCAGGGATCTTGTTGCCAAATAAATCACATTGCCCTTTTAACTACATATGCCTGGAAATCACTAGGAAGAACCGTTTCAAGACCCTTTGCATAGAATGATCGACCTGTTGCCCATTTAACAGTGTATGCCTTCCCCAGTATTATAATGGCACTTTATAGCCATCATAGCTGAGTAACCACCCTTCCCTGAGGACATGATGTATTTGTACTTTTAGCACTTGGGTCTAGATCCTTTGAACCCAATCCATGATTTTATCATTTTATCTTGTATGTGGTTTTTTATGACTTGCTTTTATTGTCTGATTGATCTGTTTTATTGTTTGTTTTTATATTGTTCTGTCCAGGCTTGGCCCCATGTAAGCCGCCCCGAGTCCCTTCGGGGAGATGGGGCGGGGTATAAGAATAAAATTATTATTATATTATTAATGTACCATTTTTATCTATTTGTGCTCATATCATATGGTCACTGCATGTTTATGTAATATGCAGTTTCGTATAGAGGACTATGTTGTTCAATAATGGTTGTACTAATATTTTTACTGCTGTGTTATGTGCCTTTAACATTATTGCCAATGGGAAAGACATTGTAATTTAGGAAGCCACTAGATGGTGGTAGGGTTCCACCCAAGCCCAGCTAACCTCATCCAAAACCTTCTGTTTCATGCCAGCGATTACCGTATATACTCGAGTATAAGCCGACCCGAATATAATCCGAGGCACCTAATTTTACCACAAAATAACTGGGAAAACATTGGCTCCAGTATAAGCCGAGGGTGGTAAATTTCAGAAATAAAAATAGATACCAATAAAATTACATTAATTGAGGCATCGGTGGGTTAAATGTTTTGGAGTATTTACATAAAGCTCAAATTTAAGATAAGACTGTCCAGCTCTGATCAAATCATTACTCTCATCTTCTTCAGTGTAAATGTGCTTATGTATCCTTTTAATAATAATAGAGTAAAACAATACATGTAATAATAATAATAATGAATACAGGATAATAATACATGTAATAATAGAGTAAAATAAAAAATGCAATAATAATACTGTAATGAGATCAGAGTGAAATAATAAATGTATTATTAATAATAATAAAAATAGAGTAAAATAAATGTAATACAGTAGAGTCTCACTTATCCAACATAAATGGGCCGGCAGAATGTTGGATAAGTGAATATGTTGGATAATAAGGATAGATTAAGGAAAAGCCTATTAAACATCAAAATTAGGTTATGATTTTACAAATTAAGCACCAAAACATCATGTTATACAACAAATTTGACAGAAAAAGTAGTTCAATCGGCAGTAATGCTATGTAGTAATTACTGTATTTACAAATTTAGCACCAAAATATCACGATGTATTGAAAACATTGACTACAAAAAATGCGTTGGATAATCCAGAACGTTGGATAAGCGAGACTCTACTGTAGTAGCAACAATAATAGAGAAAAATAATAAATGTAATAATATCGATAATAATAGAGAAAAATAATAAATGTACCCTATATTCTCGAGTATAAGCTGACCCAAATATAAGCCAACCAGGACCCTCACCCGAGTATAAGCCGAGGGGGGCTTTTTCAGTCTTAAAAAAAAGGGCTGAAAAACTAGGCGTATACTCAAGTATATACAGTATTTGCATTGCAACTGTGGCTTCAGTCTACTCCTTCCTTCCTTCCCCAACTACCTCTATTACAACTCTGTTTTCAGTATTTATCCTTATCAAGTTAAACAGTTCTAGATGCTTCTCTTTATCTGCTCTGACCTTTCACAGTGTTCTTTATTAACCCTTTCCATCCCACTGTACTCTTACAAGCTCCACTCAGGATCCTGTACTTTTGCTTAGCTTCAATGGTTCACAATGGAACTCTATAAGTTCCACCATGTTACTTAGTTCATTATGGTGATTGGCTTCATGGTGTGTTTCTCCACCTGCAGAGATGTTCTCCTGATAACCACCATAGCTGTCCCCAAGACTTACGGCAGAAGGTGGCATTCCTCCATGGGTCGATGTGGACACCGTGGGACTGGCAGGCGTCCGCATAGGACTGGAGGTTCCTGCAAAGGGAGCCCGGGTCTTGGGGCAGAGCGCACTGGTCATAGACGCAGCCATCAAAGTGGACCGTTGGGTTCAGGGTGCTGTGGCAATGCCGGAAGGGCCCAGTTACGTCTGTGATGAGGCCACAGGAGTGGCTGCTCTGAGCTTCTTTGATCTCATCCTCTGTGCAGACAGGACTGGACCCTGGGGAACAACTGGGAGGAGAGAGTGACAGGATTTACCTGATAAAAATGGAATGTCTGGGTGAGGGGTTCATACTTCCCTCATGGGTGCAACTTACTCTGTGAGGTTGCCAACCAGCCAGCTGTTTCCCAGGCTGGTGGAGTCTGGCTCTAGTTCCCCACGAGGGTTCAGGAAGTCATCATCGGGGTTGCCGTTGTAGTTGCCACACAAGCCACACACCTTGCCCCTGTAGATGCTTGGGAGAGTCACTTCCACCTGATGGTCTCCATCAAACCTGACTCTCAGCCCAAAGACTGTGGACACTACGATGTAAAAGCCGCTGCGGAAGATTCTCACAAATGGCGCAAGGTCAGAAGGGACATCGCATTCCTCCCCATTGACCTGGGGAGAGATTCAAGAACATCTGTTGGAGATCCAAGATGATGGGCTAAGGACTGAAGCAAGGGAGGGATGCTATTGGAATGATTCTCCCTCGCCGTTCACACTGTACCTTCACGGTCCCCCCCTTCTCCAATGTGATCCGGAGGCCTTGGACATCCACATCCACGCTCTTGATGTAGGAGACCTGCGTGTTGCCCCCTCGGTGTTCGTTGGTGGCCTCCACATTGAACATGGGCAGGAGAAGGCTGTCAGGGCCACAGGGCTGGGAGAGCGTGTAGGTGCAGTTGCCCATGAAGTGGTGGGCTTGCTGGTCAAAGGTGTAGTAGTGGGGGTCCCCCGACACCACGCAGGATTCTGCCAGAGGAAAACAGAGGAATAGAAAGCTCAAAACTAGGCTTCCTATTGAAGGAGTATTGCACTTCAGGTTAGCTTCACCTTGCTAAAGACACCAGGCTGCACACCGAAAGTGGTCTTTTGTAGTTTATTAGAAAATAGGGAAAAACAGTTCATAAAAGGCTAAAGTATAGTTCCAAAAGATAGTTGCAAAACAAGGCTGTAAGAAACAAATCCATGGGAACAATAGACATAAAGCAGAGTCTTTTCAATAGACATCAAAGTCCCAGAAATGAGGTTACATCCAAGCCATAAGGTAACACAGGAAAGCAGTCTTGGTTCTTGATTCAAGCGAGGAAATTGCTTTGACCAAGATTTCCCTCTCAGCAGACTGCTTTAATAGCGTAACATGAAGGCATTTCTTTGCCCTTTGACCTCCTTCTTATTTGCTATTCTAAGACTTCTGCACAACCCCCGAAATTCCAGACGACTAGCACGATCGAGAGATGCGGCCCCATCGTCAAGGCCACTGAGCTCATTAGTGTTATCAGGCTGAGGATGGAAGCTGTTTTCCATTTCTGCTTCTTGCACCTGAGAACCATCCTCATTGACAACAACATTTCTTCCCATGGGAAAGCCTCCCTGCTCTTCATTTTCCACAGCAGGAACATCCTGTACCTAAAACCCATAATTCCCATCAGAATCATCTTGAAACTCATCCTGAACCTGAATCCCATCATCTTGAAACTGCATCCCAGAATTGTCATCAGAATCACACAGAGCCTGAGGCTGAGCCACAACAGGGAGGAACATCTAAAGCATCTCTGAGCATCCCTTCATCTATGTAGTTATTCTATTTGGGAACATGTGTGGAACATAGATCAGAATACCATTACTGATGTCAATTTACTCTGAGTCCCCTTCTATGGACAGCAGCCCTATGAATGGGAGACTTCTACATCATGGTTCAGATCTTGGAAGCTCAAAGCCATGGCTTCCTTCATGGAGTCATTCCACTTGTTGCATGGCCTTGCTCTTTTCTGAATGCCTCCATCTTTCTCTAACACGTCAGGCCATGTCCAAAGTACAATAGCTTCAGTTTGGTCCTAAGTGACTTGAAGAGACACATGTTGTTGGGGAAGGAGGCATTCCTCTAGATAGGGTTCTTGTGTGTTTTCTGGGCTGCCTGGCCATGTTCCAGAAGTATTCTCTCCTGATGTTTCACCCACATCTATGGCAGGCATCTTCAGAGGTTGTGAGGTCTGTTGGAAACTAGGCAAGTGGGGTTGATATAACCTCACAACCTCTCCTGTATGCTGGACCCCCCATAAACCCACCAAGCAACACCCATTCCTCTCCCTACACCTGGCAACATCTGGGACCAATTCAACCTTTTCCCAAAGAGGTAATGAATGTGGGGAAAGTATAAGGACTGGATACACAAAACACATGAGAGAGCGGACATTCTAGGAGACTCACCAAAAGTGGGTGGGATGGGTGTCGTGGTCGTCACAGTAGTGGTGGGGATCGGGTGTCCTATAACAACAACAAAAAAAAACACATTCTGTTGTTTCCTTTCAACCTTTTATCCCACAATACTTTGGGCTAAAATAAGAATGAAAGATTCAGCTGAACGCTGGTTTGTTTTGGTGACCATGGTGGACTCTGTCTTGACAACAGCAGACATTTGTGTTTTGCTAGAAATGCGGTAGCTGTAATATTTATACGTCTCATGGACCAATAATCCAAAGATATGTTTATATCCAGTGCCGGATCCCGAGAACATCCTCTTAAACATGTTCTGTGCTGAACATAGACCCCAGATAAGAAATACAACATATGCATTAGATGCATTACGCTTCCTTGTTTTGAACAGCAGCATTATGCAACCATCACCAATATGCATCTCTTCATTGTTCCTTTGTGTGATGTGGAATAATGCACTGAGACTGATTTAAAATTCTTAAGGAATCAAGCAGGACACTGAAGACACCATTTTTGCACCATTCAAAAAACGCACAAGTGACCATGAGGTCATGAGTTCGAAGCCAGCCCGTGGCGGGGTGAGCACCCGTCAATTAAAAATAAAAAATAGCCCCTGCTCGTTGCTGACCTAGCAACCTGAAAGATAGTTGCTATCAAGTAGGAAATAAGGTACCACTTATAAAAAAAAGTGGGGAGGCAAGTTTAACTAATTTACGACATTGGAATGAGGAAGTGCGGTCAGAGTTTATGATGAAGCAGCTGCTCCCCCCTGTGGCCAGAATTGAACATCCCCTCAGAAGAAGGTTAAATTGCCTCTGCGTCTGTCTGTCTCGGTCTCTGTTTGATGTGTTTCATCAGGGCATTGAATGTTTGCCCTATGTGTGTATAATGTGATCCGCCCTGAGTCCCCTTCGGGGTGAGAAAGAAGGGCGGAATATAAATACTGTAAATAAATAAATAATAAATAAATTCAGTGAGTATGAAATTCATATGACCCACAATGTATAAATGCAACTGGAAGGGAAACTATACATGAAAGTAACAACAATAGGATTCTATCAATAATTGGCATTTCAATGCACACCCCCAAGGACAAGATATTCTTGTGTTTTCCAATGTATTCCTGGCATCTCAATGGACTTGCAAGGAAGGCTAAGTCCTAAGGCTCTTTTGTGTGTCAGGGTATTGTGAATTGTGTGAAATGTTGAAATCAATCTAGGCTGTTAGAAATGCCTTCTGTGTGAGTTTCGGCAAGGCATTTCAGTAACTATGGAGTTAATAAGAACCTGCTTTGATTGACGTATCACAGGACCAATGGGGTCGAGTTTGTTTGACCGGGACTTCCTTCTTGGTCTGTGGAATGCAGAGGAGTGTTGTCTGTTAGTGTGTGTGTTCGGCGTGAGCATTCTCTGGAGATGGACTATGAATGCTATGCTCTGTAGCCGAGGAGACACAGCCATGTGTCCGGGATTTATTGTGAATAATTGCAACTGTAAATAGTTATGTAAATAAAGTTAAACAACAGTTAAACAACTGACCCTTCGCCTGCTGGAGTGTTTGTTGACCAGTGCTTATTCTCCGCATGGGAAGACAGCCTGGAGAAGGAGGTGAGACCGGGATGATGATTTTTGGAACCCACTCTGCACGGCAACCAGGGTCTCACCCCACCGTCGTCACCCCTGACATTGTGTGTCTTTGACACTTGGGCTTTTGGTTGCAACTAGTCTTGTGAACAAGAAACCCTTAAATTCACAAAATTGATGGTAGAGAAAGACACACAGGTGTATTTCAGAGTGTGAAGCCTCCCCTCTGTATTAAACCCAGAGAGCTAGGTGTCCTTCTCACCACTCGTCATCTTCATAAAAGTATTATAGGACTTGGAAAACCCTTGAGGTCGTCCTCACTCCATCAAAGAGAAGCACCATTTGCAGCTCTGAGGGATCTCTTCTAAAGAGTCTTACCTGGGCAGTATCCACGTGTCATGTAAATGTCATCCACGGCCACATCGCTGCGGAAGTCTTCTCCCCGCACACCTTCCAGGATTATCTAAGGAAAGGAAAGTTCTCCAGTGAGTTCCACATACAGTCAAGATCCTGCATTTCTGGTCAGGCCTGTGACACACCTCCTCCATTACCTGCAGCCTTCCTGTGTGAGCGATGGAGACTTCAGCTTTCTTCCACCGGTCTCCCTGGTTCCCCGTCTCAGACCAGACTAACTCGGGAGATCCTCCATCAAGGACCACGTAAACATGGAGGGCCATGGTGCGGGCCACACCATACATGTGGTACGAGAAGTGGAAGCAACAGGGCCCTTTAGAGGCACAGGTGGGGCTGAGCAGGTGGGCCATGTCCCCCGGGTTGGCCTCGTTGCTCTTCAGGTAGATGAAGAAGCCCTCTGGAAAGGAGAACATGCTGTCAGCACAAGGGAAATTGCACAGAATGGAGGGAACTGGTGGCTGGAGGAGAATGGGCTTTGTTTCCAGTCTGAACAAATGTTGTGGGCTCAGCCATCGTGGCCTATATTTCATCAGGAGTTGGATTTGGAAACAGACTATGCTACGGATCCAGGAGACATTCCAGGCCCAGAACGAGGCCCCTTGGCCTTGCAGCTGCCTGATGTTATAACGCCAGAGGATCTGCTAATTGGAGAACATTCCGATGCCTCGTCAATCTTGCCTACACCAGATGGTGTTGTTTTGGGCGAAGATGGGCTTTTCAATCAAAGATGGGCTTTTCAATCGGAGGGAGTGTTTTACGAGAGATCGGAGCAAAAAGGAGGCAGTTCGAAGAAGCAAGAGGTTAGCTCTTAGGCTCCATAATGACTAACTGTTCCCGTGTGAAGCTTTGTGGGTCCTGCACTCCCTTAATCTCGCAACCTTGGAGTCTCCTTAAAGGTGTTCCTCTTAGTGTTCTCATTGCGGTGTCAACTTTGCCTTTCTTTGGAAGAGGTTCCAGTATCCAGCTCCTAGTCTTGTCTCCTGTCTGGAAACCACACCAGGTTCCCAGTTCCATGCAAGCTGCGCCGTGCCATGATTCCCGAGTAGACCTCACCTTGCTACCTTGCTTTCCTTGTTCCTGAGTCGAGACTGACTTTGCCTTGTTTACTTCACTTTCCTTGTTCGTGACGGGACTCTCCAAGTGGATTATAGTTGCAGTTTGCAGCACTTGGTTCTTGGCTCTTTCTGAAGGACTATCCTTGACTTTGCTGTGAAACTATCGAGTTTCACTGGTGGATTATAACAAGGACATTGCTGAACTTGTTTTGAATTGCTAAAGACTTCATATTAAGGACTAATACTTTAACTGACTCATTTCGCTAACTGCGTGTATGTGTGTGTGTGTGTGTGTGTGTGTGTGTGTGTGTATATATATATATATATATATATATATATATATATATATATATACTAGCTGTGCCCGGCCACGCGTTGCTGTGGCGTTGTCTGGTGGTGTTGGTGAGAAATTTGAGTTAGTGGTGGTATTGAATGTCTGTTGTATGGTTGTCTTTATGTTTAGTATGTATTTGGTTGTTTGTGTAATGTGAAAGTGGTGAGAGTAGAGGGGGTCTTTGTAGCTGTGTAGTATTGTATAGTATTCATACGTTGTCAAAGTGTTGTGAATGGTTAGATTGTGTCTTGGTGCATAGTAGAAAGGGTTGGGGTGGATGGCCCTTAGGGGTGTCTCCAAATTATTGGATTGTATAGTTGTATAATTATTATTATTATTGTTGTTGTTGTTGTTATCATCATGATTATTATCTTTATTATCATCATTATTATTATATAGTGGGTGGATGGCCATCTGTCAGGAGTGTTTGGATTGTGTGGTCTTGCATGGTAGAAGGAGGTTGTACTGGATGATTCTTAGGGATGTCTGCAAACATAAGGATTCCATGATATTGCTATTAGTATTATTATTATCAAGAGGCTGTATGGCCATCTGTTGGGAATGTTTGGATTGTGTTCTCCATGGCAGGAAGGGGTTGGACTGGATGGCCTTTAGAGGTCTCTCCTATCTCTGTGATTGTAGGATTCTATTATTATTTTTATTGTGGAGATTGTGGAGATATTGGCTGGCCATCTGTCAGGAGTTTGTCGAAGAGATAAGCAAACACTATAAAGGTTCAAAACATAAAAAGAGATGTGACATGTAAGGGCCACAGAAATAGTCAGGCCTCTCTGAGTATAGAGCTATCTTCTTTCTATGTGAAAAAGATAAGCAAATACTATAAAGATTCAAAACATAAAATGCACTATGTTATTTAGAGCATCACGTACAAACATTATTACCTGAGAGTTAACAACAATAATGAAAATAATAAGTACAGTCAACTGTTGTAATTCACAGTAGTATCTTCCAGACTATAATGTTTAAAGGAAACTGTAAGGGTTGCCAAATCCAATTGGAGTCTTCAGAAACTGTTTAAATAGTGGAGACTACTTGATATGTTTTGACTTTAGTCCACATTTAAGCCTTGATAATTATAGTTTCCTTTAAAGATTACAGTCTGGAAGATACTACTGTGAGAGTATAGTGGAGATAAATAATGCGGATGATGGGTGGGCGCTAGGACCCAGGGGACAGCTTTTTCCCATTGCCTGCCTTTCCTCCTGCTGGCGAGCTGGATTGTTCTTGTGTTGCCATGAGGTTTCTCTTTCCCTCCTGGCATGGCTCCCATGTCCGTGGTTCTCTCCTTTAAGTGAGGGAAAGTGGGTGCCGCCATTGTGGCTCTCCTGGTCAGGAGAAGCAGGAGGAGCAGGGAGAGTGCGGTTGACATGCTGGTCATGGGAGGAGGGCAGAGGTTCTGCCGTAGGTGAGATGCCTGGGGTGGGAGGCTGGCGGGGGGGGGGGGAGATGAGAGGGAGTGTGTTGAAGTGAGAATGATTGTATATAGAGTTGTTTAAATTTAATTGAGTTATAGTGATGCAATGTGAGCTGGAGATTGCATCATGCGCTGTCTGCTGTCCACTATGCGAGTGTGTAAGGAGTTAACTGTGTATTGCATCAGACAGCAGAGGTGGTTATAAATAGCTCCCTGTGTTATCTCTCTGCCCTCTGCTCTCTGCCTCTCTGCACTCTGTATGTATATATCGTCTTGAAAGTTTTCCGTTTGTTAGTAAATCTTTTGTAGAAAGCCAAACAGGCTTCAGCCTCTTTATTGGTGCCAGTGATTCTTCGTTGATCTTCCGCTGCATGTATGCTTATCCAAACTCTGACAGAGTGCGCAAGCGTAGATGATGCGTTGTGGGTTCTGTCCATGTGGAGGTGTATGATGTGATTTTTCTGGCTCAACCTTAAGGTGTGGATGTTGTATTGTGTGGTGAAATTGCTAGGTTGGGGCGTGTTTACTTTTGTTGTTTTGCTCGGTGCCGGGATTCCATTACCATTTTTATATATATATGCTTCAATAAACTGCTTGTGTGTTATACTGGCTCCTGTCTGGTTTTCAGGGTGCTCCCGCAACCTTCGGGTGTGACAGCAAAGAGGGACAGATCCATTAGGCCCACCCTTCAGGACTTACCTCCCGAGGTGTGGTCAAATGATGGTCCTGTGGTCGAGGAGGAGGTAGGGCCCTTGTGCCGTGTCCAGTCAAAGCTGTCAGTGTCCGACTGCATCCAGGAGCAGAAGTCCGCGTCAAAGGAGCAGGAGAAGTCACAGGAAGTGGAGGAATCTGAGAAAGGGACAAGAGTGGTTTGACCTAAGGAAGGACCACTCCAGCTCCAACCATGGTTGAGGAAAGGTCTCCAACCCAGAAAGTGAATGTCCACTGCTGATTCCTTTTGGACCTCCCCTTCCAGTCACTTAGAGCAAAGCTTATGCAGACAAGGAAGCCATTTCTGCATGCCCTCTCCATTTTCTCTTTCCCTTCCTTCCCCTTTCCAGTAATCTCTATGGTCCACCTGGCTACTCAAGATGGAAGAGGCAAGCACTACAACTCTTTAGCAGGAGCCATCCAGGGAGCAGCTCTCCATGCCTCTCAAGGAACCCAAGGACATCGGAAAGTCCACTTTCCAGAGAAGGAGAAGTGGTTCTGGCCTAGAGCTTTGGCAAAACCAGGGCTTCCTTTGCCTTTTCTCTGATCCTATTTCCTTTCCTCACTGTTTGCTCAAGATGTAGAAGATGCAGCCCTAGACCTGGCAGAGAAGTTGGGGTGGCTTTCATGGAAAGCAGGATCAAGAAAAGTGGATCTAGTAGGACTAAATGCACTGCTCTATAGGATATGATCCCAGATTATCTGCTTTATGAGTCTTCACTGCCAGATAAGCAGATAATCTGGGATCAGATCCTGAGATATAGGGACAGTGTGGAAGGGGTCTGAGATACTTACTCATAGGACTCTTGAAGAGAAACATTTTGAGCTGATGGGTTGGTTGCCTTTTCATTCATTAACTAATCATGCAGTCTGTTGCCTATCAACGCCTTCAGCAAGATAAGATATTGAGGGCAATGCAAGATCATAAGGAAGATAAAGAACTGGGTGGATTTCAAACAGATTAATCTGGCCTTCCCTTGTGCAAGTCAATGGCCTGCCCAACTCTCAGCTGACCATCCAAGGCTGCCTTTCTTGAGTCTTTCCAGTAGCCCATTGACTCCAGTCCAGACTCTGATTGGAATGTCTCAAGCTGAAGGCTTCCTAGTCTTGCATTGTCCCATATACACTTTTGACAATATGGATGACTTAAGGGCTGGGCCTTCTTTCTTGAACCCACAGGCTTAAGCTATGGGCCTATGGTGGGTGACAATGGGACCTTCAGGAAAGACAGGCTCTTCCCCACCCCATTTTCACTGCATCTCCTTTACAATGGACTCAAATACGAGTGATGGGACCACATACCTGGTGTGTGGGTTGATGTGGTTGTCTCAGTTGGGACTGTGGTGGGAGGCACTAGAAGGAAAGAAACCAAGCCTTGTTTTGAAAAAAGGAATCTATATCATTTCATTTATGACACACCTTCAGTCCATCAAGTATCTCCTTCACGCTTTGGGGTCTTAAGAGCAAACCTGGGAAGCTGAGCAGCTGGAAAGAGAGCAACTGGGACCCAAAGTTGATGCAGAGAGATTTGTGGATCTGGAAGTCCCAAGTCTCATCCCAAGTCTCTGAACTGTCACATAGAGCAGAATAACCCGGGCTATGGCGCAGGCTGATAAAGCAGTCAGCTGCAACAAATCACTCTGACCAAGAGGTCATGAGTTCGAGGCCAGCTCGGAGCTGCGTTTGTCTCTGTCTTTGTTCTATGTTAAGGCATTGAATGTTTGCCTTATATGTGTGATGTGATCCGCCCTGACTCCCCTTCGGGGTGAGAAGGGCAGAATATAAATACTGTAAATAAATAAAATAAATAAATAAAATGTCAACAGATGGGTCTTTTGAGCTGCTCTGCTCTGGCTTTTTCTCTGTCCTGAGCCCTTGGTTTCCTGGGCAGGACTCCCTTGTTTTTTCCCATGTGTTCCACAGCACCTTGTCCTCTGCCTTTCCAAAGGGAATATAGAGATATGAATGGCCCAAAATGAAGCCATCTTTCTCCTCCTTTCTTCAAAAAGGAAATGAACCCATGTGTGCAAGCAGCCAGAAGCACTCTAGGGCAGTTGTTCTCAACCTGTGGGTTCCCAGGTGTTTTTGGCCTCCCAGAAATCCTAACAGCTGGTAAGCTGGCTGGGATTTCTGGGAGTTGTAGGCCAAAACACCTGGGGACCCATAGTTTGAGAACCACTGCTCTAGGGCTTCACAGGAAGGTTAGGAAAGTTTCACTCTGAGAAAGAAGGACTACATCCAGTTTCTGTGTGTCTTGCCTTGGAGTGATAGAATCCTAGACTTGGAAGACACCCCAAGGGCCATCTAGTACAACCTCCTTCTGCCATGGAAAAATCCACCATCCAACTTTTGACAGATGGTCATCCAGCCTCTGCTTAAAAGTCTCCACAGAATTGAAGGAGTCTCCACTGAATTCCCAAGTAAAAATTAATCCCATGTTCGAACAACTACAACCATCATGAAGTGCTTCCTAATGTTTAGGTGGAATCTCTTTTCATATGGATGACTTAAGGGCTGGGCTTTCTTTCTTGAACCCACAGGCTTAAGCTATGGGCCTATGGTGGGTGACAATGGGACCTTCAGGAAAGACAGGCTCTTCCCCACCCCATTTTCACTGCATCTCCTTTACAATGGACTCAAATACGAGTGATGGGACCACATACCTGGCGTGTGGGTTGATGTGGTTGTCTCAGTTGGGACTGTGGTGGGAGGCACTAGAAGGGAAGAAACAAAGCTTTGATTCAAAAAGGGAATCTATATCATTTCATTTATAACACACCTTCCATCCAGAAAGCATCTTCTCCAAACTTTGTTGTCCTAACAGCAAACCTGGGAGGCTGGGCAGCTGGAAAGAGAGTAACTGGCACCCAATAGATGATGATCAAAATACTGCAGATATATATATATATATATAGGTTGTACTTAACATAATAGGAATATTACTGAGGAATAACAATCAAATCCAGAGCCATGGGACCAACATACAGATGGGGAATGATATCCAAAGGGACATTAGATTAGGTATTAAACCCTAATCTAATCTAAACCAGGTCTATTGGACACTCCATTCTCAGTGGTTCTAACCATTCTAAACCCACTTTTAGGAAAATAGAATAAAATAGAATAAAATTTAGAATAAAAGAAACAGAATAAAAAACCAAAAACACAAAAAAGCAGAAATTTCATAATATATAATGCTGAAACTATGTAGCTAACTAATTGGCAACTATAACAAACTACAAAACAAAATCAGAAGCCAAGCAAATGATGGCTGATCCTGATGCTCCACCTCTGACCCATTTCCTGAGTAATAAATGGCCACATTCCTACCCCATTTTAAACATAGTTTCCTTGAAGTTGAATACACTTCTTGCAGGGATCAACCCAAATTTGATGCAGAGTGATTTGTGGATCTAGAAGTCCCAAGTCCCATCCCAACACTCTGAACTGTCACATAGGGCAGAATGGCAATAGAGGGGTCTTTTGAGCTGCTCTGCTCTGGCTTTTTCTCTGTCCTGAACCCTTGGTTTCCTAGGCAGGACTCCCTTGTTTTTTCCCATGTGCTCCACAGCACTTGGTTATCTGCCTTTCCAAAGGGAATATAGAGATATGAATGGCCCAAAATGAAGCCATCTTTCTCCTCCTTTCTTCAAAAAGGAAATGAACCCATGTGTGCAAGCAGCCAGAAGCACTCTAGGGCAGTTGTTCTCAACCTGTGGGTTCCCAGATGTTTTTGGCCTCCCAGAAATCCTAACAGCTGGTAAACTGACTGGGATTTCTGGGAGTTGTAGGCCAAAACACCCGTGGGCCCACAGGTTGAGAACCACTGCTCTAGGGCTTCACAGGAAGGTTAGGAAAGTTTCACTCTGAGAAAGAAGGACTACATCCAGTTTCTGGGTGTCTTGCCTTGGAATGATAGAATCCTAGACTTGGAAGACACCCCAAGGGCCATCTGTTACCAGGTGAGTGTACATCGGAATCAGCAGCGTGCAGTTAACACCATGTGCAAAAGACTCAGACCAGGCAGATGAATTGAAAGAACAAAAGGAAACTTTACTTGTTGAGTTGGAGTCAAATAAACAGTTCAGCAATCATACAATGTCCATGTAGTTGCATAAGATCAATAACTAATCAATCAGCGTTCAATATACATCCAGCATAGCATATTTAAATCAGCTACTTGACCGTAGCCAGAGAGCCTGTCTATTTCTGTGCTCTCCCTCCAAGCTCAAATTCCAACTGACAAACCAACTGACAAATCAAGCCATCTGCCATCAAACAGATACATTGTTGTTTTAGGCGTGGCTTAGCTCTCTGCAAAGCTGAGCTCTTTTGCAGAGATCTCCTGCAAACATCTTTTTGCAAGGATTTCTTTACACACACACACACACACACACACACACACACAAACACACACAGCAATTTGGCGCAATACCATCTAGTACAACCTCCTTCTGCCATGCAAAAATCCACCATCTAACTTTTGACAGATGGCCATCCGACCTCTGCTTAAAAGTCTCCACAGAATTGAAGGAGACCCCACTGGATTCCCAGGTAAAAACGAATCCCATGTTCGAATAACTACAACCATCATGAAGTGCTTCCTAATGTTTAGGTGGAATCTCTTTTCCTGCAATTTGAATCCATTTATCCATTGTGTAGGCATGGGCAAACTTGGGCCCTCCAGGTGTTTTGGACTTCAACTCCCACAATTCCTAACAGCCAGTAGGCTGTTAGGAATTGTGGGAGTTGAAGTCCAAAACACCTGGAGGGCCCAAGTTTGCCCATGCCTTCTCCAAAGGATCAGAAAATAAGCTTGCCCTCTTGTCCTCCTCCTCTTCAATGGGACATCCTTTCCAGTATCTCAACCTGGTTCTCATGTCCCCTTCTTCAGGCTTCTCTTCTCCAAGCTGAACATCCCCAGCTCCCTAAGATGCTCCTCAGGCGGATTCTTGGCTTCCAAACCTTAGACTCCTTCAGTCTCCCTTCTCTGGACATCTTCTTGGACAGCCCAACTCTCAGCTGACCATCCAAGGACGACTTTTTTGAGTCTTTCCATTAGCCCATTGAGTCCAGACTCTGATTGGAAATGTCTCAAGCTGAAGGCTTCCTAGTCTTGCATTGTCTCATATACACTTTTGACAATATGGATGACTTAAGGGATGGGCTTTCTTTCTTGAACCCACAGGCTTAAGCTATGGGCCTATGGTGGGTGACAATGGGGGCTTTAGGAAAGACAGGCTCTTCCCCAACCCAATTTCACTGCATCTCTTTTACAATGGACTCAAATATGGGTGATTGATATATATATATATATATATATATATATATATATATATATATATATATATAGTAATCCGCCCTGAGTACCCTTCGGGGTGAGAAAGAAGGGCGGAATATAAATACTGTAAAAAAAAAAATTAAAATAAAATGTTGATAGGCACTGTGAAGACACAGACATTGCCTAAAATGTTGATAGGCACTGTGAAGACACAGACATTGATCTTGGAAGCTAAGCTGGGTCAGCCTTGGTTAGCACTTGGATGGGAGACCACCAGCAAATCCTAGGTGCCAGAGACTCTATTTCAGAGGAAGGGACTGGCCAAACTACCCCTGTGTGCTCCTTATCAAAGAAAACTCTATCAAATTGGGTTGCCGTAAGTCAACAGGCAACTGGAGGGCACGGGCTCACACAGAAGAGAGAATTTCATGAGGTGGTGCTTGTTACTTCTTTGCATGGAAATCAAGCAACGCCTGGTGAGATTCCCTCTTCCGCTCATCCGTTGAAGGTACCGAAGCCCTGCCTGGTTTTTAGTCTGGCAACTCTAGCAAAATATATTGTAAGAAGGCAGAAGGCAAGACTCCTTAGAGAGAGTTCCCTTCACGGTTGATCCTGAATGCATTAAAGCAAGGAAGGGGTCACTTACCGCAAGGCCCCCTCCGAACGGCCACGTTGTCAATGGCCGTGTCCCCGTATTCCGTCAGGCCCCGGATTGCATCAAAAGCCACCTGGAAAAGGATTAAAACATTACGAGGAAGACCAGGGGAACATCTACACATTAGAATGGGTGCAGTTGGACATCACTTTAACGGTCATGGCTGAAGGCTACGGGATCCTGGGAGCTGTAGTTCAGTGAAGAAACAGCCCTCTTCGGCAAATAAGGCCAAAGACAGTGCAAAACTACAACTCCCAGGATTCATGAGCCATGGCATTTATTCTGCAGTGTGGATGCACCCCGGGTCTCCTTTGCTCCACCCCACCACCGTCATAGCCACAGATGACATGGTCTTCTTGGTGGCTTCTCCTAGGTTATGAGTCCATCACAAAGCAATGGATTCAAACTGCAAGAAAAGAGATTCCACTTGAATACTGGACAAACGTCCTAACAATCAAAGCTATCTGAAGGTAGAATACACCTTCACTTGGGAGTATGGTGGGATCTCCTTCTCAAGAGGTCGTTAAAGACAAGCTGGATGGCCATCTGTTGGGAGTGCTTATCACCCCGAAGGGGACTCAGGGCGGATCACATTACACATATAAGGCAAACATTCAATGCCTTGACATAGAACAAAGACAGAGACAAACAAACACAGGCTCCGAGCTGGTCTCAAACTCATGACCTCTTGGTCAGAGTGATTTGTTGCAGCTGGCTGCAGCTGGTTGCTCAACAGCCTGCGCCACAGCCAGGGAGGATTGTATCCTCCTAAATTGTCAAAAATATATTGGACTAAATGGCTTTTGAGGGTCCCTCCCAACTCTAGAGGGATATAAATGGCCTTTTGTAGATCTGATTATCCATGGCGTTCTTCTCGCTACTCATCTCTAGGTTCTCTGTGGTTAGTTTTGGTTGCTCTAGGATGACAATTGTGACTCAGTGCTATGAGCTGTAGTTTTAAAAGGACTGGGCTGTGGCACAGGATGGTAAACAGCTGCTGCAATAAATCACTCTGATCATGAGGTCATGAGTTCGAGGCCAGCCCGTGGCGGGGTGAGCACCCGTCAATTAAAAATAAAAAATAGCCCCTGCTCCTTGCTGATAATAATAATAATAATAATAACTTTATTTTTATACCCCGCCTCTATCTCCCCAAAGGGGACTCAGGGCGGCTTACATGGGGCCAAGCCCGAATAAAAACAATAACAATATAAACCTAGCAACCCGAAAGATAGTTGCATCTATCAAGTAGGAAAAAAGGTACCACTTATAAAAGTGGGGAGGCAAATTTAACTAATTTACAACGTTGGAATGAGGAAGTGCCGTCAGAGTGGATGATGAAGCAGCTGCTCCCCCCTGTGGCCAGAATCGAACATCATCTCAGGAGAAGGTTAAATTGCCTCTGTGTCTGTCTCTGTCTCAGTTCTATGTGTATATGGGCATTGAATGTTTGCCCTAAATGTACATAATGTGATCCGCCCTGAGTCCCCTTCGGGGTGAGAAAGAAGGGAGGAATGTAAATACTGTAAATAAATAAATAAATAAATAAATAAATAAATAAATAAATAAATAAATAAAAGGACCTTTGCCTTCTCTGCCAAAGTGTGCAAGCCACAGTTACCAAGAATCAACAGCATTGTGGTTTATACTCTTTTAATTCTTTTAATTTGCCTTTTGTTTTGTATTGTTATATTGTGTGTTGAGGCCTTGGCCTTTGTAAGCCGCATCGAGTCCTTCGGGAGATGCTAGCAGGGTACAAATAAAGTTTAATAATAATAATAATAATAATTGACCCTTTGGGAGTGAAAGTGGTGTCAAATTGCATTCAGGCATCCTGAGCTTCTCTGGCTTTTCTGCTCACCCTGACGTTTCAAGTGCCGGTCTCTTGGGTGTTACCTTGATGTTCTCTTCCTTTGGGAAATGCACCGAGGTGAATCCGTGAATCCAAGCAGAGCCCTGGTTCCCTTTCCGGCTCCATGCCGTGTCCTCTCTTCCCCCTTCAGCCACGACCACCACCTTCAGCTCATTGGCCTCTTCTGAGCCAAACATGTGGAACCAGAAGTCGATGCAGATGTCTCCCACAACAGCCAGCCTTGGGCTCTCCAGCCGGTTGGCCTCCAAGGGAAGGAGGTTGCTGGCCTCCTGGTAGACGAAGTGGCCGCCTGCGAGGAAGACCACAAAGACAAGGAACCCATCTGCCTTGGGAGAGAAGCGAAGCAGAACGCAAGGGAAGGAACATCCTCTGAGCAAATAAGAGCCGGCCGGGGAAGGGAGGTGACCTTTGGAAAAGCTCCTTCAAGCTTGGCTGCAAAAGGACAATCCTTGGCTTTGCCAGATTCCGACCAAGTCAAGGATGCCGTCACCTGAGCAAGCCAAGGGTGACCGTTTGAAGTCAGGATGCCAATGCCCTTCAGTGGTGTTGGGAATCACCCTGGACTACTCAAGTCTAGATGTAGTTAGATAGATGACAGAGTTAGATTGAGGGAATCCTTTCCCTGTTTCCAAAGCAGGTCTAGACAGGCTTGACTGTGTTTCACTCTATCCTGTGTGCGTCACATCCCTTACTTTGAAGTTAGTAGAAATGTGAATCTCCAGGGACACTAACTTCTCATTGGTCAGAACGTCTTTTATGGCCCCAATAAACTGGACCATGAGGTTGGAACCATTTTGGTTCTCTCTTCTCCTTTTTGTTCTTCTAGCTAACAAGAAGCATCTCGCCATCAAACAACTATTCAGATGTTTGTTATTTTTCCTTTCTTATTTTCCCTTAGAAACCAGTCTAGAGTTGACTCGACAGCTCCCAAGCCTTTCTATCTACAATGGAGTTCTTTTTACCTGAATAAATACTTTTTGAACTTTTACTGAGACTCTGCAGTCCATTGCAATCCTAAATGGTCAAAGACTTCTCTTTGCTCACCTCGTGTAAGTAACTGCTGCCTTTGCTACTCTGCTGATTTTTGGTGGAATCTCCCCCAGAGAGGGTTAAATTGAGTCTAACCGCTCAGAGATTACCACAACAAATGGTTCTTTCAGATCCATTGTTATCAGTTTATTTAAAAGGCTGGGTTTGGAGCTGGAGATGGGAAAGGCATATCCAACCTATGGCAACCAGAAGCAAACCTATCATGTGGTTTTCTTGGCAAGCTTTGTTTCTTGTCACCATTGCCTTTCTTCAAGGCTGAGAGAGTGTGGCCTTCCCAGGATCACCTGGTGGGTTTCCACAGTTGAGAGGGATTCAAACCCAGTGTTGAATGCCCAGATTACTACACCACAATGGCTCTTCTCTGAGAAATAGCTTTTTTGGAAAGGGATACTGGTCAACCAGTGTGGTTTCTACAAAGAAGGAATTGTATTGCTGTGAATATGTGGATCACTACGATATAATGTGGCTCTTTGAGTAATACCTTTCATTTCCAAAAGACATTGCAATCCAAGCTGAGGACAGTTGATTTTGGACTTGTAACTCCCAGAATCCTGCAGCCAGTATAGCCAGTGGCCATACTACTGGGGATTCTGGGACATGCAAGTCCAAAAGAGGATCTATGGATACAATGTTGTGAGCCGCTTTGGGTCCCGTATTTTGGGAGAAAACCAGGATACAAATAAAGATTTATTATTATAATTATAATAATTATTATAGATTTTCAAAAGACATTTTCAAAAAGAGGATAGGAATTATATTGTCAAAGGCTTTTATGGCCGGAATCATTGGGTTGCTGTGAGTCTTTCGGGCTGGTTGGCCATCTTCTAGAAGCTTTTTCTCCTGATGTTTCACCCACATCTGTGGCAGGTATCCTTAGAGGTTGTTACCTCACAACCTCAGAGGATGCCTGCCACGGATGTGGGTGAAATGTCAGGAGAGAATGCTTCTGGAACATGGCCATACAGTCCAAAAGACTCACAGCAACAGAATGGATTTTAATCTTGGACATTCTTAAAATTTTATATAATGTGATTTTATTTTGTAATGGTACTTGTTTTATATGAACTGTTGTTTTGTAGATTGTTTTATATGAATTGTTTTTACATTGTTTTTAGGCATTGAATTTTTGCCTGTTTACTGTAAGCCGCTTTGAGTCTCCTCGGAGAGAAAGGCGGGGTAAAAGTGATGCAAATAAATAAATAAATAAATAAATAAATAAACCCAGGGTAGGAATTGTGCGATATAAATGAAACTGAGCCAAATAGAATAGGAAATCTGTCTTCCCTCCTTCCTGAGCCAAATAGAATAGGAAATCTCAGGAACTCAAACACATTCTCATTCTACTGAGCAGTTACAAATGAATAAACACATTTGTAACTACAGTAGAGTCTCATTTATCCAACATAAACGGGCCGGCAGAACGTTGGATAAGCGAATATGTTGGATAATAAGGAGAGATTAAGGAGAAGCCTATTAAACACCAAATTAGGTTATGATTTTACAAATTAAGCACCAAAACATCATGTTATACAACAAATCTGACAGAAAAAGTCGTTCAATACGCAGTAATGCTACATAGTAATTACTGTATTTACGAATTTCGCACCAAAATATCATGATATATTGAAAACATTGACTACAAAAATGCGTTGGATAATCCAGAACGTTGGATAAGTGAGTGTTGGATAAGCGAGACTCTACTGTATTGGGTATCTGTTTATGCATTTATGTCTCTTTATGGCCACAGTCATGAATTAAAATGCAACAAGACCTGCCTAAAAATCCACAACCTGCCAAAGCTTTAAATGCAGATGAATGTAAAGCAAATATAAAAGCCATGATCTGATTGTGAGCTGCAAAGGGGCAAACGTGTGGTGCATCTATAATGCATTTTGACCTCATTTGAACTGCCAAGTCCTGGGAATTGTAGTTTTACAAAGTCCTTAGCCTTCTCTAGGAGCCTCCGGTGGCGCAGTGTGTTAAAGCGCTGAGCTGCTGAACTTGCAGACCGAAAGGTCCCAGGTTCAAACCCGGGGAGTGGAGTGAGCGCCCACTGTTAGCCCCAGCTCCTGCCAACCTAGCAGTTCGAAAACATGCCAATGTGAGTAGATCAATAGGTACCGCTCCGGCGGGAAGGTAACGGCGCTCCATGCAGTCATGCCAGTGGCCACATGACCTTGGAGGTGTCTACGGACAACGCTGGCTCTTTGGCTGAGAAATGGAGATGAGTACCAACCCCCAGAGTCAGACATGACTGGACTTAACGTCAGGGGAAACCTTTACCTTTTTTAGCCTTCTCTGCCCAAAAGTGCTGGGGCTTCACCATAATAAGAAATCCCAGGATTCCCTGGCAGGGACCATGGCAGTTCAAGGGGTGCCCACCTGCCTGCATCCTGCACCCTTGTTGGCTGCAATAAAGAGGGACTCACTTCCGTCGGGGTGGTCTCTATCGGGCCCTGTGCCAGGGGTCGGCGTGGCATGCTTGGTCCGGATCCAGGCTCCCTGGTTCGTGCCACAAACCTGCGTCCAGTCACAAAAGGGCCAGGAGTTGTTGTTGAAGTCACACCTGGCCAGGTAGTCTGAAAGGCAGAGGTGGGTCATGAAAGGGGGCTCCTCCTTCGCCCCAGAGCAAATGCAAGGGAAGGGAAGGTAGGGTACTTACCTGTGCCAGGAGCCCAGGTGCCCAAAGGACTCTTTGCCTCGCTTCCTTGTTCCCTGCTAAAGAGAAGGATAGTATACTGTATGCCATGCAGCTGTGGACAAGTCTACATTGGGACCACCAAATGCAGCATTGCCCAAACACAAGTCAAAAAACATGAAAGGCACTAGACTCACTCAATCAGAGAAATCAGCCATAGCAGAGCACCTGATGAACCAGCCTGGACACAGGATATTATTTGAGAACACAGAAATGCTAGACCATTCCAACAACTATCATGTCAGACTACACAGAGAAGCCATTGAAACCCACAAGAATATGGACAACTTCAACAGAAAGGAGGAAACCATGAAAATGAACAAAATCTGGCTACCAGTATTAAAAAAAAACTCAAAAATCAGAACAGTAAATAAAAAGCAACACTCTGAAAACAGAGGAGTTCCAGACATGGGAGCCAGGGGCAGCTAACGACTCTGAACAAAGGATAATAATAATAATAATAATAATAATAATAATAATAATAATAATAATAATAATAATAATAATAATAATAATTGTGCGGTTTTCTGGCATTGTGTATTTCTGCTGCTTCTGTGACTGTTCATTTGGGTTTTGATGATTCCGTAGCCCACTTGTCGATGGATGTCCAGAATCAGCAGCATCCACCGCGGTCCTTTTTATCCTGGGCGACGACCGAGCCAGTATAGACTTCGTTTGGGTTTGATTCTCCATAATGCTAATGGGTGAGGTGCTCTTGGTTGTGCTCCTCAGCTGAGGCCTCTCTGGCTTGGTTGGACCTGCCAGTAGTTACACTACCGCCAGCACAGCCCTCAGTCATCATTGGAGCAGCTAAGCCCCCCCACCACGTCAAGGTGGCACCTTGGAACTTATGCCTCAAGTACTACTTCCCAGCAGCAAAGAACTGGTGGGATCACAAACCAGGAAAGGTCGTGGAAAATGAACACGCAAAGATACTGTGGGACTTCCGAATCCAGACTGACAAAGTTCTGGAACACAACACACCAGACATCACAGTTGTGGAAAAGAACAAGGTTTGGATAATTGATGTCGCCATCCCAGGTGACAGTCGCATTGACGAAAAACAACAGGAAAAACTCAGCCGCTATCAGGACCTCAAGATTGAACTTCAAAGACTCTGGCAGAAACCAGTGCAGGTGGTCCCGGTGGTGATGGGCACACTGGGTGCCGTGCCAAAAGATCTCAGCCAACATTTGGCAACAATCGACATTGACAAAATCACGATCTGCCAACTGCAAAAGGCCACCCGACTGGGATCTGCACGCATCATCCGAAAATACATCACACAGTCCCAGACACTTGGGAAGTGTTCGACTTGTGGTTTTGCGAAACGAAATCCAGCATGTCTATCTTGTTTGCTGTGCCATACAACATCGTTGTGTTGATAATAATAATAATTTTATTCTTATACCCCGTCCCATCTCCCTAAGGGACTCGGGGCGGCTTACATGGGGCCAAGCCCAGTCAACAAAAATAAAATAACACCATAAAACAGATTAAAAACAATGAAAACCAGTCATAAAAATTCACATATAAAGACAAAAGGTAAAATCTAGATAAAATCAGGAGAAACCTGGGCCAAAGTGCTAATTATGTCGAAATCATCAGGAGGGGGTGGATTGTCTAAATTATCGTCACCTTCAAGGTGCTGGAAGAGGCGTAAACAGGGGACTATAATTGGAAAAAACAACTAGGAATCTAGGAAGGCAGAGCTCCCAGGCAGGAAGAAGCCAGGAAATGAAGCTATTCAATGCTAATTAAGGTGATTAACTACAACATTCACACTGGCCTCCAGCTGACAAAGAGTTCTTCTCTCATCCTGGACTTTCCACAGATATATATAAACCTTCCTGGCTTAGTTTCTCCATACCTCACAACCTCTGAGGATGCCTGCCATAGATATGGGTGAAACGTCAGGAGAGAATACTTCTAGAACATGGCCATACAGCCTGGAAAACATACAACAACCCTAATAAAATGTGGTCTAGAAATGGATTGGGATTTGGTTGACTAGAAGAACCCAAAGGGTGGAAGCTCCTTCTCTGGAGGCTTTTAAGCAGAGGCTGGATGGCCATCTGCCGGGGGTGCTTTGAATGTGATTGTCCTGCTTCTTGGCAGAATGGGGCTGGATTGGATGGCCCCCAAAGTCTCTCCCATCTCTATGATTCTGTGGTGCCTCTGACCAATGGCTTCTTCTTCTTCCTTCTGGAGAGAAGAAACCTAGATGAACCTCAACAAGGAGAAATGGAAGGAGCTTCGCTTTGGCAGTAAAAAATGAAATGCACAGATAGAAGAGGGTGAGACCTGGCTTGGAAACTGTCCATGTGAAAGGGATCAAGGAGCCTTAGGTGACCACAAGCTGAACATGAGCCAAGAGTGTGATGCAGCAGCTAAAACGGCCAATGTGATTCCAGGCTGCATCAAGAGAAGAGTGTCTAGATCCAAGGAGGTCCTCTCTTCTGCTTTGTTCAGACCACATCTAGAAGAATCCTGTGTCCAGTTCTGGGCAAAATAATTCAAGAAGGACATTGACAAGCTGGAGCATGTCCAGCAAAGGTCCAACAAAACTATCAAAGGTCTGGAAACCAAACTCTATGAGGAATGGCTCAAGGAGCTGAAGACATTTAGTTTGGAGAAAAGGAGGCTGAGAGAAGAGGACGGAGAGCCGTGTTTGAAGATCTGAAGAGATGTCCCATTTGGGCGAGGGATCATTTTTGATGCTCCAGAGATAAGGACATAATGGAGAAATGGATTCAAGCTTCAGGAAAAGAGATTCCAGAAGTTTAGATGACTAGATGTTGGATGGGCATCTCTTGGGAGTGCTTTGCTTGCATCTTCCTGCTTGCCAGAAAGGGGTTGGATTGGATGGCCTTTGGAGATCCCTCCCAACTCTAGGATTCCATGAACCCATAATATTTCCAAATGGAAACATTCACGGTGGAATGATTGGTGATGGCATCTTGTTTCCTGGAAGTTCTCAAGCAGAGGGCTGGATGGCCTTCTGTCGGGAGGGATTGGATAGGGTGGCCTTGGCATTTCTTTTAACTTTAGGATTCAGTTGCCATGGAAGACCTCATAAACTGTGGGGTTTTGAAGGGATTCTCTACTTTGGAATAGGAAAGGATGAGGAGAAGGACGCTGAGCTTTGCTAAAGTGGGCAGGAATTGGAAGAAGATGCAGAGAAGAAGAGAAGGAGCAAAAAGACACCCTGGACAGAATCCCACTGTGATACATGTAAATCCCCGCTCCCAACACAAATGTAGTTGAATATTTTCTTCTGATGCTCAAGAACAGGGGTCCCCAAACTAAGGCCCGGGGGCCAGATGCGGCCCATCGAAGCCATTTATCCGGCCCCCATGGCACAAGGGCAGAAGGGGTTGGGCTAAATGGCCCAAGGGATCTCTTTTTCTCTTACAACCCCTATTATTATTATTATTATTATTATTATTATTATTATTATTATTATTATTATTATTATTAGCATTAAGACTGGGTGGCCATCTGTCAGGAGTGCTTTGCTTGTGCTTTCGGTGCACAAAGGCAGAAGGGGATTGGACTCAATGGCCCAAAGGGTCTCTTCCAACCCTTTTTTTTAAATTATTATTGCTATTATTATTATTATTATTATTATTATTATTATTATTATTATTAACATTGAGGCTGGGTGGCCATCAGTCAGGGGTGCTTTGCTTGTGCTTTCGGTGCACAAAGGCAGAAGGGGATTGGACTCAATGGCCCAAAGGGTCTCTTCCAACCCTTTTTTAAAATTATTATTGCTATTATTATTATTATTATTATTATTATTATTATTATTATTATTATTATTATTAACATTGAGGCTAGGTGGCCATCAGTCAGGGGTGCTTTGCTTGTGCTTTCGGTGCACAAAGGCAGAAGGGGATTGGACTCAATGGCCCAAAGGGTCTCTTCCAAACCTCTTTTTATTATTATTGCTGTTATTATTATTATTATTATTATTATTATTATTATTATTATTATTATTAATTATTGCTCGGTGGCCAACTATAGTCCGGCCCTCCAACAGTCCAAAGGATTGTGAACTGGCCCCCTGTTTAAAAAGTTTGGGGACCCCTGCTCAAGAACATCCATATTTAAGTCATGGAAGAGAAGCGGTGCATGTGGCACTGTTGTCCATGAGAAGACCTACCCCTGATGACACAAGCAATGCTCAAAGGGATCTTGATGCACAATTTGTGACTAATGGAGAGAAAGACATTGATAGCCTGAGCTTCCATCAGAAGCAACCACTACCTTGTTTCCCCGAAAATAAGACAGTGTCTTATTAATTTTTGCTCCCAAAGATGCGCTAGGTCTTATTTTCAGGGGAGTCTTATTTTTCCACGAAGAAGAATTCACATTTATGGTTGCATTTTTAAAAAAATGAAAATTTAATATCTATTGTACAGTAGTTGTCATCACAAACCAGCATAACCAAACTGTGAACCCTTTCGAGAATTTCTCTATTATATTTTATTGCTAGACTGTTTCTAAATTACTGTTTTAAATTTCCGTTCGTATGTAAATTTATGTTGTTGTTGGGCTTGTCCCTGTGTAAGCTGCCCTGAGTCCCTTCTGGGAGATGGAGGTGGGATACAAGAATAAAGTTATTATTATTATTATTATTATTATTATTATTATTATTATTATTATTATTGTTTCTTGTTACTACCTTTATTTCTATGTACAACAATGTATGGTATGTACATTTACCAATCCTGCATGCGTCCAAACAAAAACTTTGCTAGGTCTTACTTTTGGGGGAGGCCTTATATTTAGCAATTCAGCAAAACCTCTACTAGGTCTTATTTTCTGGGGATGTCTTATTTTCGGGGAAACAGGGTATATGCAAGGCTTAGCCCTACAATAGCTGCCTAACTTCTTTCTTGCTGTGAGTCTCCAAGGTGCTTCCAGGTCTCACTGAACAAAGGAAGAGGGAACGGCTTACTTACCCTTTGACGTCTGTCACTGAGAAGCATAAAAGGACCCAAACGGGCCAGAGAACCAGCCTGATCCCCATTTGGCCGGACGAGCTGGATGAACAATCCAACTTCTTTGGAAGGCAGGCGAGGAGTGAATGAGGTGCAAGTGGCAGGCGGTTAAGAGTGGTACAAGGGAGGAGGGAGGGCTGGGCGGAGGCATCCATAAAACTGGATCCAGGCAGGTGAGATGAAGCAAGGCAGCCAGGGAAAAACACACCTGGCCTGCCAAGGAGAAAGGGGCCAAAGTTTGGAACCACAAGCAACCATCTCTGAGAGTTCTTGGAGAACGGGAGAAGTCCCAGCAGATTGGAGTAGGGCCAATGTGGTCCCTGTCTGTCTTCAAGAAGGGGAAAAAGGACGACCCAAACCATTACCAATGCCCGGTCAGCCTCAAGTCGATACCAGGCAAGATTCTGGAAACTTGGATGTTTAGGTTGGCCTTTGGAGAGACAGCCATTGGATGACCAGCCTCATTATAATTCTATTCTGAATTTTACTACCCTGTTTCCCCTAAAATAAGACATCCCCAAAAAATAAGACCTAGTAGAGGTTTTGCTGAATTGCTAAATATAAGGCCTCCCCCAAAAGTAAGACCTAGCAAAGTTTTTGTTTGGAAGCATGCCCAACGAACACCAGAGCATGCAGGATCGCTAAATGTACGTACCATAGAGTGTTGTACATGGAAATATTGGTAGTTACAAGAAATTCTTGATTGGATTCACAGTTTGTCTGGTTATGCTGGTTTATGATGACAACTACTGTACAGTATATAATAAATGTTCATTTTTTTTGTTCAACAATAAATGTGAATTCTTCTTCATGGAAAAATAAGACATCCCCTGAAAATAAGACCTAGAGCATCCTTTGGAGCCAAAATTAATATAAGACACTGTCTTATTTTCGGGGAAACACGGTAGGTCCCTCTTAGTAAAGGTAGAGGTTTCCCCTGACGTTACGTCCAGTCATGTCTGACTCTGGGGTTCATGCTCAAGAGCCAGCATTGTCCGTAGGCACCTCCAAGGTCATGTGGCCAATGGCATGACTGCATGGAGCGCCATTACCTTCCCGCCAGAGCGGTACCTATTGATCTACTCACATTGGCATCAGGCCTGTAGCAAGGGGGGGGGGGGTTTAGGGGTTCAACCCCCCTCCCCCGAAATTTTTCAGGTTATTAAAAAAACCCTGGTTTACTCATGAATTTTAACTGGTTAATAATAATAATAATAATAATAATAATAATAATAATAATAATAATAATAACTTTATTTTTATATCCCGCCCCATCTCCCCGGAGGGACTCGGAGCGGCTTACATGGGGCCATGGCCAACAGGAATACAATAACAGCAATAAAACAATAAAACAAGATCGGCAATAAAACAATGTCACATCAATAAAAACATAACATCAATAAACAGTTATAAAAGTCAGCGCACGGCATAAAATGGTTAAAAACAGGGCTAAAACACGGAGCTGGGCCACGGGGAAAAACTTCAGCGTGGTTGAGGTAGTTTCACAGTTTAAAAATAAATAAAGTGCAAAATAATCGTGGCCAGGCAACCTATTATTACATGAGCAGGAAAATCGACCCTATAATAATTAACCCTCAAAGGCTTTTTGGAAGAGCCAGGTCTATGAGACGCAAAACATGGCATGTTTTCGAACTGCTAGGTTGGCAGAAGCTGGAGCTAATAGTGGCCGCTCACTCCGCTCCCGGGATTTGAACCTGGGACCTTTTGGTCTACAAGTCCAGCAGCTCAGCGCTTTAACACACTTCGCCACCGGGGCTCTTTGGTCCCTCTTATCTGGGTATTTTAATCTAATGATTCTATCTTTATATTGCTGCTGCAGTCCCCCCACCTATGACGTTTGACTGAATTGTGTTGGTGGTTGTTTGATACTATTACTGTTGTACAGTAGAGTCTCTGTTATGGTTGAGCCTTCTGGCTCCGATACTGGGAGACGAGGTCGTAAGACTCCTCGAGAGTCAGACTCTCTTGAGGAGCGCGAAAGGAAACGGCTCCGAGACTTATTTGCAGAACCAACAGACGAAGACTCCTTTGCGTCCCTGTGGATTTTACTCTAGACAACTAACACCTTTTGAACAAAATTATACCATCTGGGAAAAGGAATTGTTGGCTATTAAGGTGGCTTTTGAGGTGTGGCGGCACTGGTTAGAGGGCGCACGTCATCAAATTGTGGTCAGATCTGACCACAAGAATTTAGAACATTTGCAAACTGCCAAGAAATTGAATCAACGTCAGATTCGATGGGCCTTGTTTTTTTCTAGTTTCAACTTTACGGTTCAGTTTGTGGAAGGGAAGGTAAACTTGCGGGCGGATGCATTATCTCGTAAGCCTGAGTTTAAGACTTGTGAGCAGACAGTGTGTCAGACAATTTTGCCTACTGCCTCTTTATGCGTGGTAGAAAACGAGGCTGGTTTACACGCTCAAATCCTAGAGGCTCAGAAGGACGATAACTGGACTCAAGAGCAACTCATGTTACTTTCGGTAGGGACTCGTACTGTGCTGCCTCATTTACAAGACCAGGAAGGGGTATTGGTACGTAATGGACGGGTTTATGTACCGGTGGGTGCACTCAGGTTGGAAGTCATTAGGGCACATCATGATGAACCAATGGCTGGGCATTTTGGCAGGTTTAAGACCGTACAACTCATTACCAGAAATTATTAGTGGCCTAAAATGCGACAGGACATTCTCCGTTTTTGTGATAGCTGCGCAGTATGTCAGCAGAGTAAGACGCCTGTCGGGCGCCCTAGGGGTCTATTATCTTCCTTGCCTGTTCCTGAGAGACCATGGCAGATTATTTCCATGGATTTCATTTCTGACTTGCCTAGGTCTGGGGGTTATACATGTATTTGGGTGGTGGTGGATCTGTTTTCTAAAATGGCTCATTTTATACCATGTTCAACAATTCCAGCGGCTCCTACATTGGCTTTACTATTTACCAAACATATTTTCCGTTTGCATGGGGCTCCTGAGGTTATTATTTCTGACAGAGCTCCTCAATTTGTGTCTCGTTTTTGGCGGCACTTCCATGAGTGTTTGGGGACCAAATTGAATGTCTCCTCTGCTTTTCATCCACAAACGGATGGTCAGTCTGAGAGAGTTAATGGGTTGTTGGAGCAGTATTTACGTTGTTTCTGTCTGGAACAACCGAGTGCTTGGGTAAAATGGCTGTCGGTGGCTGAGTTCGCCTATAATAACGCTGTACATACGTCTAGTCAACACACACCATTTGAATTAACTTATGGCTTCCATCCGCGGGGAGGGGTGGCGCCGTCAACCAATGTGGTTTCCTCTGATCCGGTGTACCGTTCCTCTGAAATGGCTGCCTTACATGATGTTGCTCGTCGGTTGTTGTTAGAAGCTAAGGCAGCGCAGAAAACTCAAGCCGACCGCCATAGACAAGCCGGGGAAGAGTTGGAAGAAGGGGATCTGGTTTGGTTATCCTCTAAACATGCTGGGGGAAAGTTTGCGCCACGGTATTTGGGTCCTTTTCCTATTGCTAAAAAGATTTCTTCTGTGGCATTTAGATTGCGCTTGCCATCTTCTTTTAAGATTCACCCTGTGTTTCACCGTTCTTTGTTAAAATTAGATACTTCTGGGCGCCGTAACACTGTAGCCGAGGAGATCACTGCTGTGTCTCCACCTTTGGAGGAGGAGGCCTTTGTGAGAGGGGATAGTGTTATGGTTGAGCCTTCTGGCTCCGATACTGGGAGACGAGGTCGTAAGACTCCTCGAGAGTCAGACTCTCTTGAGGAGCGCGAAAGGAAACGGCTCCGAGACTTATTTGCAGAACCAACAGACGAAGACTCCTTTGAGGGTTTTACCGAGCGAATGGAGGAAGAGATGGTTAGCTCAGAGGAGGATGACATGGAGTGGACTCGTGTGAGGGAGGATTTGGGTGCCACCGGCAATAATAGCATGGGAGGCGACTGGCGGGTTGCAGGATCGGACCCGTGGACGAGCTGGAGGGATGGAACGGGAGCCACAGCTGGGGATGCTGTGGGGCGTAGTCAAAGGTGTTTTAGCTCTGATGAGGATGATGATGAGGAGGCACCTGGAATTAGGATAGCAGCTGATAGTGATGAGGAGTTATGAACTGGCATAAAATGGGGTTTAGAATCCAGGGCTAATTGCGTTGGGCAAGGTAATCTGGACGAACGCTTGGGCTCTTGTTGGGGAACTTCCTGAAGACGGGTGTGATTCGTTGCTGGATACGTAAGTTACCAAGGACACTGGGCATAGACGGCGGGAGGAACTGTGTGGGGTTTTGCTGTGCAACTTGTGTTTAATCTTGATAGCTTGGACCTCCGTCGTCTTTTTGACGGACATTAATTGCCTACTCTGGACTGACACTGGACTGACTGACTGACTTCGACCTCGGACTATCCCTTCTGTGGCTATCGGTGGAACTGGTGAACTAAAGACGTCTGTACCTGGCTTTCGACCTTGGACCGGATTGGGACCCTGCTGACCGCTGCTACCCTGATTGATGTGTTTGGACCCGGAGTTCGCTCGTTGCACGGAGGAGTAACAACTTAGTTACTCAATCGTAGCTTTTGAGTAGCAGAGAGGAATCTGCTGCCAATTATTTGTGTTTCATTGAATCTTTGTTTATCAACTTTTGTTTGCTTAAAGTGCCAGGCTGAAGTAAGCATTTTTGATTTAACCCGGATTAAACTCCTGTTTAATCCAGTTTATCTTTTGAACCGTTTTTTAGTTCCAGCAAAGTCTTTTTGTATCTTTTCACATCGAAGGCAAGTGTTTGCCTAGCCCTTTGTTTCTTAAGGGCATTTTTGGTTCTGTAACTTTAATAAACTGTGTTGAACCTTATTTGGTCGCGTTCTGTCTGTGACAGTCTCTTTTATCCAACACTCACTTATCCAATGTTCTGGATTATCCAACGCATTTTTGGAGTCAATGTTTTCAATATATCGTGATATTTTGGTGCTAAATTCATAAATACAGTAATTACTATATAGCATTACTGTGCATAGAACTACTTTTTCTGCCAAATTTGTTGTCTAACATGATGTTTTGGTGCTTCATTTGTAAAATCATAACCTAATTTGATGTTTAATAGGCTTTTCCTTAATGACTCCTTATTATCCAACATATTCACTTATCCAACATTCTGCCAGTCCGTTTATGTTGGATAAGTGAGACTCTACTGTATTAACTTTTTTTTTATTATCTTATTGTGTTTTAACCTGCGTATATTGTGCTAATATATTTGTGTTGTTACTTCTGTAACAATGTGAGCCGCCCCGAGTCCCCGCGGGGAAATGGTGGCAGGTTATAAATAAATAATAATAATTATTATTATTAATTAAAAGATCATTAAGGAAGTGGTCTGCAAACACTTAGAAAGGAATGCTGTCATCGCTAATAGTCAACATGGATTCATCAAAAAGAAGTCATGCCAGACTCATCTGATCTCTTTTTTTCACAGAGTTACAAGCTGGGTCAATATGTAGTGTACTTGGATTTCAGAAAGACCTTCCTTCCTTTGACAAAGCCCCCCATGACCTTCTGGCAAACTAGTCAAATCTGGGCTGGACAAAACTACAGTTAGGAGGATCTGTAATTGGTTAAATGAGCAAACTCAACGGATGATTCTCCCCAATATTTCCTCTTCTTCATCCTGGAAAGGAGTGACGAGTGGAGTGCCATCATCATCAGGGTTCCATCCTGGGCCTGGTTCTGTCCAGGATCTTGATTCATGACTTAGATCACTGTGGTCCAACCCATGGCCCGGGGGCCACATGTGGCCCACGAATTTATTTTTTGTTGGCCCTTACTGGAAAAATCTTTTAATTTAACACTTAGAAAAAAATTGTTTACCCTTCTTGCTGCTTTAAGTTTTTAAGAAACATTTTCTTTCTGGAATAGAATCATAGAATCATAGAACAGTAGAGTTGGAAGGGGCCCCATGGGCCATCCAGTCCAACCCCTTTCTGCTAAGTAGCAGGAAATCGCCTTCAAAGCACCCCCGACAGATGGCCATCCAGGCTCTGCTTAAAAGCCTCCAAAGAAGGAGCCTCCACCACGGCCTGGGGCAGAGAGTTCCACTGGTGAACAGCCCTTCTCACTGTGAGGAAGTTCTTCCTGATGTTCAGGTGGAATCTCCTTCCTTTCCTGTAGTTTGAAGCCCTTGTTCCCTTGCGTCCTAGTCTGCAGGGCAGCAGAAAACAAGCTCCCTCCCTCCTCCCTATGACTTCCCTTCATGTATTTGTACATGGCTATCATGTCTCCTCTCAGCCTTCTCTTCTGCAGGCTAAACATGCCCAGCTCTTTCAGCCGCTCCTCATAGGGCTTGTTCTCCAGACCCTTAATCATTTTAGTTGCCCTCCTCTGGACGCTTTCCAGCTTGTCAACATCTCCCTTCCATTGAGGTGCCCAGAATTGGAATGTCTCTGGCCCTCACATTCCTATACTCAAGTTTGATTGGACCTCAGGTAACTAAAGGTTGGACCACACTGACCTTAGATGAAGGGTCAGAAGGCAGGATCATCTAGTTTGCAGATGGGACCACATTGGGAGGGAGAGCCAACACTCCAGAAGACAGGAGCAGAATCCAAAAGGAACTTAACAGATTAGAGAGATGATTGGCTGAAACTAGCACAATGAAGTTCAACAGGAACTGTTCTATGTTCTATGGATTTGTTTCTTACAGCCTTTTTTTGGTAACTATCTTTTGGAACTGAGCTTTTGCCTTTTATTTATTTATTTATTTATTTATTTATTTTTGTATTTATTTATTTACAGCATTTATATTCTTCCCTTCTCACCCCGAAGGGGACTCAGGGCGGATCATATTACACATATAGGCAAACATTCGATGCCTTTTAACATAGAACAAAGACAAACAAACATAGGCTCCGAGTGGGCCTCGAACTCATGACCTCCTGGTCAGAGTGATTCATTGCAGTTAATTGCAGCTGGCTTGCTCTCCCGCCTGCGCCACAGCCCGGGCCTTTTGTTATGAACTATCTTTTCCCTATTCCCTAATAAACTACAAAAGACTACGTTCTGTGTGCAGCCTGGTGTCTTTAGCAAGGTGAAGCTAACCTGAGGTGCGACACATAAAGAGGAGTCTAATCCCTAGATCCAGGGAAATCATGGTCCCTCTCTATTCTCTTCTGTCTTGGCCAGACCACACCTGGAATCGCACTGTGTCCAATTCTGGGCACTGCAATTTAAGGGAGATATTGACTCTAAGCTGGAATGTGTCCAGAGGGGGGCAACTCAAAGGATCAAGAGTCTGGAGAATAAGAATCCCTATGAGGAGCGGCTGAAAGAGCTGAGCAAGTTTAGCCTGCAGAAGAGAAGGCGGAGAGAGAGGAGACATGCTGAGGGCCAAAGATCAAGATGGGAGGGGAAGTCCTAGGGAAGAGGGAGCAGGCTTGTCTTCTGCTGCCCTGGAGACTAGGATGCACAATTCCCTGCCAAGAAGCAGGAAAATCGCATTCAAAGCACCCCCAACAGATGACCATCCAGCCTCTGTTGAAAAGCCTGCAAAGAAAGAGCCTCCACCACACTCTCTCTTCCTCAGGTTCAGGTGGAATCTCCTTCCTTTCCTGTCATTTGAACCATAGAATCATAGAATCGTAGAGTTGGAAGAGACCTCGTGGGCCATCCAGTCCAAGCCCATTCTGCCAAGAAGCAGGAAATCGCACTCAAAGCACCCCCGACAGATGGCCATCCAGCCTCTGCTTAAAAGCCTCCAAGGAAGGAGCCTCCACCACAGTCCGGGGCAGAGAGTTCCACTGCCGAACAGCCCTTCTCACAGTGAGGAAGTTCTTCCTGATGTTCAGGTGGAATCTCCTTCCTTTCCTGTCGTTTGAAGCCCTTGTTCCCTTGCGTCCTAGTCTGCAGGGCAGCAGAAAACAATCTCCCTCCCTCCTCCCCAGGACTTCCCTTCACGTATTTGTCCATGGCTATCATGTCTCCTCTCAGCCTTCTCTTCTGCAGGCTAAACATGCCCAGTTCTTTAAGCCGCTCCTCATAGGGCTTGTTCTCCAGACCCTTCATCATTTTAGTCGCCCTCCTCTGGACGCTTTCCAGCTTGTCAACATCTCCCTTCAACTGTGGTGCCCAAAATTGGACACAGTGTGATTCCAGGTGTGGTCTGACTAAGGCAGAATAGAATAAGGGGGAGCAGGACTTCCCTGGATCTAGACGCTATTCCCCTCTTGATGCAGGACAGAATCCCATTGGCTTTTTTAGCAGCCGCATCACATTGTTGGCTCATGTTTAACTTGTTCCCCACGAGGACTCCAAGGTCTTTTTCGCACACACTGCTCTCAAGCCAGGCATCGTCCCCCATTCTGTATCTTTGATTTCCATTTTTTCTGCCGAAGTGAAGTATCTTGCATTTGTCCCTGTTGAACTTCATTTTGTTAGTTTCGGCCCATCTCTCTAGTCTGTCAAAATCGTTTTGAATTCTGCTCCTGTCTTCTGGAGTGTTGGCTCTCCCTCCCAGTTTGGTCCCGTCTGCAAACTTGATGATCGTGCCTTCTAACCCTTCGTCTAAGTCGTTAATAAAGATGTTGAACAGAACCGGGCCCATTCCTCCATTGCGTCCTAGTCTCCAGGGCAGCAGGAAAAAAATCCTCATAGGGATTATTATTCTCCAGACCCTTGATCCTTTGAGTCGTTGTATGTTTAATTCCGTTTCAGGTTTGAAATAGCATTTTTCATGTTATAATCCACTTAATCAAAGCATTAAAATGGGATATAAATCATAATCACGATAATGTGCCACATTGCATACCAAGAGGGCCACTGTCTGTTGCTCAGTTCTTGATCCTGCCTCGTTTGCCAAATGAACTAATGCAGAAATGCACATCTCTCGAATAAATAAATAGATAAGCAATGGTTTCATGGCTCTCAGTCACAACTTTGCCCTGTTTATCAAGGATTAATTGGGAAATCTCCTCTGTGCATAGTTACTGGAAAAACGATATACAAGACAGTCCAAGGAGCAAAGAGCTCTGCCCTCCTGATTCCTGGACCCGGTGCATTTCCTTGTTTCGTTTCCGCAACTTTTATGGACTTGCCTTCTTTCTGTTCAAAATTATGTCTCGGTTTCAAAACCTTGGATCAAAGAAAGCCATCGCTGATATGGCAGACCTGCCAGGAATTGCTTCCAATTGACACAATTCATCTGCAGTTTGCTTTGCTGGCTCTTTCAAAACGGTGCGAGTACTATTAAGCAACCACTCAAAAATGTCTACAAAAAGGGGTTTTCTCAAGTGTTGGGGATGATGATGATGATGATGATGATGATGATGACGATGATGATCTCACTTTCTTCTCCTAAACAAGGCTCAAAAGCAGGGGTCCTCAAACCTTTTAAGTGGAGGGCCGATTCACAGTCCCTCAGACTGTTGAGGGGCCAGACTATGATGAAATAGTCCAAAATTAGGATTGATGTTGTTGTGTGCCTTCTAGCGGTTTCAGACTTAGGCCAACAACCCTAAGACTAAAGTTGAGGACAGAGGCCAGGTCAATGACCCTGGAGGGCCTTAGTTTGGGGACCCCTGATCTAGACGATCTCATAAGACCGTAGGTAAGCAAAAAGACCTCCAAAGGCCATCGAGATGATCTTATCAGGCCACCAGAAGACCATAGATAAGGAAAGAGACCATCTAGATGGTTTCATAAAACCATAGGTAAGGAAAGGGACCCTCAAAGGCCATCTTTCAAACAACAATTAGCAGCGTTAATTATTATTATGTATGCTGGAACTCAATCGACAGACCTAGTCCTTTAAAATTGAACACGCCCATCTGTATTTTAGAATGTGTTTTATGAATGTTTGATGTAAGTTAATAATTTTAACTGTTTTATAGTGCACTAGCTGTGCCTGGCCACGCGTTGCTGTGGCAAAGTGGTGGTGGTATTGGTTAAAAATTGTTGTGTAATTTTTATTTGACGTTATTTGTATTTTTTAATTAATTTTATTCTAAGTTATCTTTTTATTTATTATATTTTATTATTTTCTTGTGTAATTTTTCATTATTTTTGATATTATGGTATTTTATTGTATTAATTTTTTAGTGTTTTTATTATTTTTTATTGGGTTGCTAGGAGACCACGTTGGAGGAGCTTAGCCTTCTAACTGGCAGCAATTGGATAAAAGCAATTATTCCTCTCCCTCTAATTAGGACTTTATTTTTCTTTTCTTTTTGTTGTATCAACCTAGAGGCGTAGATGATGGGTTGTGTCATCAAATTTCGAGGTTAGGGGGCCTGTAGTTTTGTTGTTTTGTGGGTCGCCGTGATGCCATCACTCTTTTATATATATAGATTGTACAATTTTTATATATGTGTTTTATTGTAAGCCGCCCTGAGTCCCCTGTTGGGTGAGAAGGGCAAGATATAAATATTGCAATAAATAAATAAATAAATAAATAAATCTAGACCATCTCATAGGACCATAGGTAAGGAAAGGGACCTCCAAAAGCCATCTAGACGATCTCATAAGACCATAGCTAAGCAACGAGCCCTTCAAAGACCATCTAGACGATCTCATAAGACCATAGGTAAGCAACAAGCCCTTCAAAGACCATCTAGACGATCTCATAAGACCATAGGTAAGCAACGAGCCCTTCAAAGACCATCTAGACGATCTCATAAGACCATAGCTAAGCAAAGAGACCTCCAAAGACCATCTAGACGATCTCATAAGGCCGTAGCTAAGCAACGAGCCCTTCAAAGACCATCTAGACGATCTCATAAGACCATAGGTAAGCAAAGAGACCTCCAAAGACCATCTAGACGATCTCATAAGACCATAGCTAAGCAACGAGCCCTTCAAAGACCATCTAGACGATCTCATAAGACCATAGGTAAGCAAAGAGACCTCCAAAGACCATCTAGACAATCTCATAAGACCATAGGTAAGCAACGAGCCCTTCAAAGACCATCTAGACGATCTCATAAGACCATAGGTAAGCAACGAGCCCTTCAAAGACCATCTAGACGATCTCATAAGACCATAGGTAAGCAACGAGCCCTTCAAAGACCATCTAGACGATCTCATAAGACCATAGCTAAGCAAAGAGACCTCCAAAGACCATCTAGACGATCTCATAAGACCATAGCTAAGCAACGAGCCCTTCAAAGACCATCTAGACGATCTCATAAGACCATAGGTAAGCAACAAGCCCTTCAAAGACCATCTAGACGATCTCATAAGACCATAGGTAAGCAACGAGCCCTTCAAAGACCATCTAGACGATCTCATAAGACCATAGCTAAGCAAAGAGACCTCCAAAGACCATCTAGACGATCTCATAAGACCATAGCTAAGCAACGAGCCCTTCAAAGACCATCTAGACGATCTCATAAGACCATAGGTAAGCAAAGAGACCTCCAAAGACCATCTAGACGATCTCATAAGACCATAGCTAAGCAACGAGCCCTTCAAAGACCATCTAGACGATCTCATAAGACCATAGGTAAGCAAAGAGACCTCCAAAGACCATCTAGACAATCTCATAAGACCATAGGTAAGCAACGAGCCCTTCAAAGACCATCTAGACGATCTCATAAGACCATAGGTAAGCAACGAGCCCTTCAAAGACCATCTAGACGATCTCATAAGACCATAGCTAAGCAAAGAGACCTCCAAAGACCATCTAGACGATCTCATAAGACCATAGCTAAGCAACGAGCCCTTCAAAGACCATCTAGACGATCTCATAAGACCATAGGTAAGCAACAAGCCCTTCAAAGACCATCTAGACGATCTCATAAGACCATAGGTAAGCAACGAGCCCTTCAAAGACCATCTAGACGATCTCATAAGACCATAGCTAAGCAAAGAGACCTCCAAAGACCATCTAGACGATCTCATAAGACCATAGCTAAGCAACGAGCCCTTCAAAGACCATCTAGACGATCTCATAAGACCATAGGTAAGCAAAGAGACCTCCAAAGACCATCTAGACGATCTCATAAGACCATAGCTAAGCAACGAGCCCTTCAAAGACCATCTAGACGATCTCATAAGACCATAGGTAAGCAAAGAGACCTCCAAAGACCATCTAGACAATCTCATAAGACCATAGGTAAGCAACGAGCCCTTCAAAGACCATCTAGACGATCTCATAAGACCATAGGTAAGCAACGAGCCCTTCAAAGACCATCTAGACGATCTCATAAGACCATAGGTAAGCAACGAGCCCTTCAAAGACCATCTAGACGATCTCATAAGACCATAGCTAAGCAAAGAGACCTCCAAAGACCATCTAGACGATCTCATAAGACCATAGCTAAGCAACGAGCCCTTCAAAGACCATCTAGACGATCTCATAAGACCATAGGTAAGCAACAAGCCCTTCAAAGACCATCTAGACGATCTCATAAGACCATAGGTAAGCAAAGAGACCTCCAAAGACCAGGGAGACTTAGGTCAACCCTAAGTCTAATGTTTAGGACAGGGGCGGCATCCGGCCCACGGGCCTTAGTTTGGGGACCCCTGCTCAAAAGTACTGTCAAGTGCGAACCTTGGTTATTCATAACAGAATCTACATCTATATTATGGAATTGATCCATTCTGACATCACTTTAACTGCCCTTGGTCAATGCCACGGCATACTGGGAGTTGTAGTTTGGTGAGGTCCCAACTGTCTTTGGCAAACATGGTTAGTTAGGCAGGAAATGCCCTTTTCTGTACAGGAAGATTTGTTTTCTGCATGGAAAATGTTGTTTTATAAGCACACACTTCTCCCACTTTTAATTGAACAATCCGTGAACTGGAAATAAATCTTCAAAAATGGCTCTGTTTCCAGTGTCTTTCTTTCTTTTCAATGGAAATATCTGTTCAAAGCAGTAACTGCAATGGATTCAAATGGCAGGAATAAAGATTTCACCTAAACTGGGTTGCTGTGAGTTTTCCAGGTTGTCTGGCCATGTTCCAGAAGCATTCTCTCCTGACGTTTCACCCACATCTGTGGCAGGCATCCTCAGAGGTTGTGAGGTCGGGTGGAAACTAGGCAAGTGGGGTTTATATATCTGTGGAATGATGTCCAGGGTGGGAAAAAGAAAGAATTCTTGTCTGCTTGAGGCGTGTGCAAATGTTGCCATTGGCCACCCCGATTAGCATTTGATAGCCTTTCAGCTTCAAAGCCTGGCTGCTTCCTGCCTGGGGGAAGACTTCTTTCTCCCACCCTGGACAGTAATCCAGAGGTATATCTATAAACCCCACTGCCTCATTTCCAACAGACCTCCCAACAGCTGAGGGTGCCTGCCATAGATGTGGGTGAAACGTCAGGAGAGAATGCTTCTGGGACATGGCCGTACAACCTGGAAAACTCATCGCTACTCACTGATTCTGGCCATGAGAGTCTTCCACAACACATTCCACAGAAACATTTGGAAGAATTTCTTAGCAGCAAAAGCTGTTCAATGGTGGGATCTTGCTTTGCGGTGACCTCAGTGGGGTCTCCTGCTTTGGAGGCCTTTAAGCAGGAGCTGGATGGCCATCTGTCTGGAGGGATTGGATTGGGACTTCCTTACTGACTGAAGAAGTCCTTTGGGAATCTCCCTCAACTCTAAGATTCTTTTTGTAGCCGAATCCAGACAATCTTAAAATGATAAGAGTTGGAAGAGGACCAAAAAGCCACCCCGTAATTGCCAAACACAATACCTCCCTCCACACAATCTATATATATAAAAGGGTAATGAAATTTCGGCCTAGGACAAAACAACAAAACTACACATCCCAGAAACACTCAACTTGGCAGCACAACCCCTCATCCATGCCTCTACGTTCAGACAACAAAAATAAAATAAAAATAAAGTCCTAATTAGAGGGAGAGGATTAATTGTTTTTATCCAATTGCTGCCAGTTAGAAGGCTAAGCTCCGCCCACTTGGTCTCCTAGCAACCCACTCAGCCCAGGGGACAGGCAGAATTAGGCCTCACTTAGGCCTCTTCCACACTGCCTATAAGATACAGATTATCTGATTTTAACTGGATTATATGGCCCTTCCACACAGCTATATAACCCATTTATAATTTATTTATTTATTTATTTATTTACAGTATTTCTATCCCGCCCTTCTTTCTCACCCCGAAGGGGACTCAGGGCGGATTACAATGAACACATATATGGCAAACATTCAATGCCAACAGACAAACAACATTCAGTTTAGACAGACACAGAGGCATTTTAACATCTTTCCAGCTTCACAATTCCGGCCACAGGGGGAGCTGTTGCTTCACCGTCCACTGGTGGCTGTTCTTCCTCATTCTTTTCCTCATGTTTTGCTGGCAGTTTTATGGTGTTGTAAATTAGTTAAATTAGCCTCCCGCATAAAGCGTACCTAATTTTTCCCTACTTGACAGATGCAACTGTCTTTTGGGGCTGCATAGATCAACAGCAAGCTGGGGCTATTTTTAATGGTTGGAGGCTTAACCCGACCCAGGCTTCGAACTCATGACCTCTCGGTCAGTAGTGATTTATAGCAGCTGGTTACTAGCCAGCTGCGCCACAGCCCGGCCTTAATGTAATGTAAAACCTTTACCCTTGACCTTAACTACCACCAATTCCTCAATACTTTATTTCCCATACCACCAGACTTCGCCACAGCAACGCGTGGCCGGGCACAGCTAGTGATTTATAATTTACAAAGGGCACAAGAATGGAGAAATATGAAATTTTATTCTTTTTCAGTTCTTCAGATATTTGCTGATATGCACCGACACCAGAAGCTTCACCCCAAAGATTGCATTTGCTGAACAAGGCTTTTTGTCTGGGAAGGTGGATCTTGTCCACAGAGCTGGGCATGGCTTTTCTTGATGACCTAAGAAGACACGGAGTGCCAGGCACCACCGTTTCAGTTCTGCCTGAGATGACAATTGTGCAAAAGCCAGGCTTTCCGGAGTTCCTTAATGCTTAATGGCCGCAAGTGAATGAGCCCTCTTCCCGGAGGAGACTTTGCCCCGTGATTATTATTTATAGAACACTTTCCGTACATACACAAGGCAATGGGCAAAAGTAAGCCTTGCCAATAAGGGCACATAGAACATGAAGAAATTGCAAGACTATATGTTTTAAGTTAAGTTACTGATAATAATATGCACTCAATGTCAGATTTAACTAGTTGATTGACTTAACGTAGATGATATACAGTAGAGTCTCACTTATCCAAGCCTCTCTTATCCAAGTTTCTGGATTATCCAAGCCATTTTTGTAGTCAATGTTTTCAATATATCATGATATTTTGGTGCTAAATTCGTAAATAAAGTAATTGCAACATAACATTACTGCGTATTGAACTACGTTTTCTGTCAAATTTGTTGTACAACATGATGTTTTGGTGCTTAATTTGTAAAATCATAACCTAATTTGATGTTTAATAGGTTTTTCCTTAATCCCTCCTTATTATCCAAGATATCCACTTATCTTTTTTTCCCCATTTGATATTTAGGTTAAATACAACCTAAATATCTTTTTTTAAAAAATATATATTTTTATTGAAGTTTTACCTTATAAGATAGAGTAAATTAACATCGAAAGAGTGAGAACATTTGATTGTATAGAAAGTAGGAAGACTGAGATTTAAAAAGGATCAAAAAGGGAGAGAGAGAGAAAAACCCAAAAACCAAAAACAAACTAAAGTGTCCATATTTATATAAAAAAGAAAAAAAAATCTGAACAAATGGCAATATAAAAATGCAAAAGTACTTGGCAAAGAAACACACCAAAAAGCAAACGCAAAAAGCATTAGTGACGTATTACTTTATTGCTTTACTTCCCTGCCCTCAACAAGGATCTTATGTAAATAAAATAAAATAAAATAAGGAAACATGAATGCAAGATATTCGCTTATCCAAGCTTCTGCCAGTCCGTTTTCTTTGATAAGTGAGACTCTACTGTACATGTATACATCACAATTATTGTTACCTGACTATATCTGCTATGATTTGTTGTTCTGTTATGTACCATAACTATAATAAACTGTTTATCCCCCAAAACAAATAAACAAACATCAATACTAACATATTGAACTTATTTCCATTCTTATTTATTGCTTATTTAATTGTATAGTTTACCTTGTTTTAATATTGTGTTATTATGTTATGTATTTGTTGTTTTTATGATTGGAAACTGCCCTGAGTCCCTTCTGGGAGATAGGGCGTTATATAAATATTATTATTATTATTATTATTATTATTATTATTATTATTATTATTATTATTATTTTATTATGACACAGCAAACAAGATAGATATGCCAGATTTCGTATCACAAAATCACAAGTTGAACACTTCCCAAGTGTCTAGGACTGTGTGATGTATTTTCGGATGATGCTGCAGATCCCAGTAGGGTGGCCTTTTGCAGTTGGCAGATCGTGATTTTGTCAATGTCTATTGTTTCCAAATGCCGGCTGAGATCTTTTGGCACGGCACCCAGTGTGCCCATCACCACCGGGACCACCTGCACTGGTTTCTGCCAGAGTCTTTGCAGTTCAGTCTTGAGGTCCTGAGAGCGGCTGAGTTTTTCCTGTTGTTTTTCGTCAATGCGTCTGTCACCTGAGATGGCAACATCAATGATCCAAACCTTGTTCTTTTCCACAACTGTGATGTCCGGTGTGTTGTGTTCCAGAACTTTGTCAGTCTGGATTCGGAAGTCCCACAGTATCTTTGCGTGCTCATTTTCCACAACCTTTGCTGGTTTGTGATCCCACCAGTTCTTTGATGCTGGGAGGTGGTACTTGAGGCATAAGTTCCAGTGAATCATTTGGGCCACATAGTTGTGCCTCTGTTTGTAGTCTGTCTGTGCGATTTTCTTACAGCAGCTGAGGATATGATCCATGATTTCGTCGGTTTCCTTGCACAGTCTGCATTTTGAGTCATCAGCTGATTTTTCGATCTTGGCCTTAATGGCCTTTGTCCTGATGTCTTGCTCCTGGGCTGCAAGGATCAGGCCTTCTGTCTCCTTCTTCAGGGTCCCATTCGTGAGCCAGAGCCAGGTCTTCTCCTTATCAGCTTTTCCTTCAATTTTGTCAAAGAATTTTCCATGCAATGTTTTGTTGTGCCAGCTGTCAGCTCTAGTTTGTAGTGCGGTTTTCTTGTACTGGTTTTTTGTCTGCTGTGCTTTGAGGAGTTTCTCATTTTTGACTTCAATCAAAACAGGTTCTTCACTTTCACATTATTATTATTATTATTATTATTATTACTATTATTATTATTATTATTATTATTATTATTATTATTATTATTATTATTATTATTGGCTGGCGTCCTGTACTATTTCTAAATACATTTTCTTTCTCCCTCTTTATACTTCTCCATTTTTAATTTTCTTAGCTTCCTTCGTTATTTCTTCTATCATTTGTTTCATGAGAGGACATTCTTTCTGCCATTTATATTGTAGTGTTCTTACTATATATTCATCATCTTTTATTATCAGTACATATACTGCTCCTGCTAATCTCGGGGAGAGAGGGTGGGTTTAAAATAAAGTATTATTATTATTACTAGCTTTGCCTGGCCATGCGTTGCTGTGGCTTATGGGAATCCTTTGTGGGCAAGGTGGAATAGCAGTGAACAGCCTTGCAGTCTCAAAGCCTGGCCGTTTTCTGGAGTAGCTGGAGCTTTTTGTAGTGTGAACATAGAGGCATGAATGAGGGGTTGTGCTGCCAAGTTTAGTGTTTCTGGGATGTGTAGTTTTGTTGTTTTGTCCTAGGCCGAAATTTCAGTGCCCTTTTATATATATAGACTAGTTGTGCCCGGCCACACGTTACTGTGGCGTTGTCTGGTGGTGTTGGTGAGAAATTGTTGAGGTAGTGGTGGTATTGAATGTCTGTTGTATGGTTGTCTTTATGTTTAGTGTGCACACTGAAGTGGATTATATGGCAGTGTGGAGTCAAGATAATCCAGTTCAAAGCAGATAATATAAGATTCTAAATGGGTTATATAGCTGTGTGGAAGGGCCTTGAGTCTACACTGCCATATAATTCAGTTAAAATCTGATAATCTGTGGAAGAGGCCTAAGTGAGGCCTAACTGTGCCTGTCCCCTGGGCTGAGTAGGTTGCTAGGAGACCAAGTGGGCGGAGCTTAGCCTTCTAACTGGCAGCAATTGGATAAAAACTATTCTTCCTCTCCCTGTAATTAGGACTTTATTTTTCTTTTCTTTTTGTTGTATCAACCTAGAGCCATGAACGATGGGGTTGTGTTGTCAAATTTCGAGGTTGGGGGGCCTGTAGTTTTGTTGTTTTGTCCGCTGCCCTGATGCCATCACTCTTTAATATATATAGATTATTAATATTATTGAGCCCTGGAGGTAAAAATGGCATCAAACTGCACTATTTCTACAGTGTAGATGAATCCTCCATTGCCTTTTCCAGCCCCACACTTTTGGCAAAACCAGCAGCCTGACCCTCATAATGTTTTAACTTCCAGTTGCCAAAGCAACAAGCTATTTATTTAAGGAAGCAACTGAGGAAAAAGTTGAAGCGTGTTGATACTTTGGCCCTGGGTGTGAGAAATGCTGAGCAATCTGAATTGTCTCTACATTTGTCTATGGTTGGTATTGGAAAGATGTTCCTTAATAATATACAGACAGAGGGCTTTGAACCAGGAAATGTCTTCCTGGCAGGACGACAGAAAGGGAAAAAGTGAAATGCAAAATAAGGGACGGTGCCAGTATTTCCTGAAAACCAGGCCCATCTGGGACCAAAGTCCCCGGTACCAAGATAGCTCCAGTTTTGACACAATTCCCCTCCCTGTTCCTTCTGGTGAAGGTTACTCAGGGAAAAGAAGGGAGAGAATTCCTCTGCCCTTCCACAAAGGGAAGAAAGCTATTAAGACTGGTTGCTGATAAAAGATGACCCTTGGGACCAGAGTTTGAAAATCCCCAAAATAACAAGTGTCAATTCTAAAACAAAGGACATATAACTTCCCTCCATCCCTGCCAAGACAGACTAAAAGCTGACCTCTTTCTCCCATTTAAAATAGAATATCTAAGTAGAATAGTAAAAACATTAAATAAAAATTAAAAACACAACTGCCTTTTCCCCTCTTCAAGCAAAAGCAACTATCAGACTTTTTAGATTTTGGAATACCTTACGTATATGTACGAGGGTTGAATAAAAAGTAATGCCTCCCCCTTCGTAACTCCTCAACCGATGGCAGTCCTGGTCTGCGGCAGGTCCTGGCTTGTTCAGTAGACTCTCCTCTAAAGTTCCCTTTGGCAGGAAGCCTTAGCATTGAATGGTTGTGTTGTTAAAGTGCGAAGTATGGAACCCTGCACAGACGGGGAAGCCTTAGCATTGAACGGTTGTGTTGTGAAAGTGCGAAGTATGGAACCCTGCACAGATAGTTGGTCAATGCGATTTAAGCAATGTGCAGTCACTGAATTCTTGACAGCAGAAGGTGTCACCCCAAAGGAGATTCCAAAGAGAATGCAAGACATGTATGGGGATTGTGTTGATGTGAGTCCTGTGTGTCATTAGGCAAGTAAGTTTAAAGATGTTAAGGTGGGAACATCTGACTTGCGTGACAAAGAGTTGGACGTCCCGTGACAGCAACCACCGAGTTTCACAAGCAAAAGGTTGACAGATTGATTCAGGGCGATTGTCGTATCGCTCAGAGAGAAATTTCAAGCATAATCGGCATTTCACAAGAACGTGTGGGTCACATGATTGCTTTGCTTGGCTATCGGAAGATCTGTGCATGATGGGTCCTGTGAGACGCCGGTCGCAGAAACAGAGTGTCGACTTCTTCCTTGACGGTTTCAGAAAACTTGTTCATAGTTGGCAGAAATGTATCCAATTGTCTGGTGATTATGTGGAAAAGTGAATTGTGATTGTTAAAGAGCACATTGTAAGGATTATTTCTGCATTTGATTTATTAAAATATTCCCATCTAAACCCAGGTAACGAAGGTGGAGGCATTACTTGTCATTCAACCCTCGTATGCATCTTAGGAGACCACAAGCAAAGCATGAGCTAAACATGAGCCAACAATGTGATGGATCAGCTAAAAAAGCTAATGAGATTCCAGGCTGCATCAAGAAGAGAAGAGTGTCTAGATCAGGTGTGGGCAAATTTTGGCCCTCCAGGTGTTTTGGAGTTCAACTCCCACAATTCTTAACAGCCTATCGGCTGTTAGGAATTGTGGGAGTTGAAGTCCAAAACACCCGGAAGGTCCAATTTTGCCCATGCCTGGTCTAGATCAAGGGAAGTCCTCTCTTCTGCTTTGGTCAGACCTCATCTAGAAGAAGACTGTGTCCAGTTCTGGGGAAAACAATTCAAGGAGGACATCGACAAGCTGGAACATGTCCAGCAAAAGGCCATCAAAACACTATGTAACAAAATTTGAAACATTTTCTGTTCCTGGTTTGAAAATGTTATTTCCTGTTTAACTTACTTTGAAAGTAGTTGTTATACTCCAGAAACTTCATTTTTGTTGCTGCCACAATCTATGTTGAATTAGTCGAGACTCAATGAGATATTCATTGAAAAACTATGGCAAAATGTGCTGCAGGTGTCCTGCCGAAACAAAGTTTTTTCAGTTTTACGGACTTTTCCCATGTTTGTATGATAGAACCAATTAGGAAATGACATTTATAACCCAGGGATATGTAATATAGAGAAAGGGTCAAAGGTCTTGCAACCAAGCTCTCCGAGGAATGGCTGAGAAAAAGGGACAGAAGAGCCAGATTGAAATATTTTAACAATAATGCCATGTTCTGCAGAATCTAAGATACAACCAAGCCATGGATTCCAATTATAAGAAAAGACTAGCTGTGCCGGCCACGTGTTGCTGGGCTAGGACTTAATTTTATTTTTATTTTTGTTGTATGAACGTAGAGGCGTGGATGAGAGATTGTGCTGTCAATTTTCAAGGTTGTGGGGCGTTTAGTTTAGTTGTTTTGTCCGGTGCCGTGATTCCATTACCCTTTTATATATATAGATATTCCACTTAAAGATCAGGAAGAACATCTGTGGTGCAAGAGCCTTTGCACAATGGAGTAAACTGCCTTGGGAGACAATGGGCTCTCCTTTTCTGGAGGTCTTTACACAGAGGATGGATGGGCACCTTGAACTAGGTGTGGTTTCATGTTATGCATAGAATACTAATGTGAAAACTTCAAAAGAAAAGAGGAGTAAGATATGTACCATAAAGCAATGCAACAGAGCATAATATCTGCCACAAGATGGTGCTGCTTCCATTGGTTTTTAGACTATTTTGAGCAGAGAAATCCTCTAAAAACAGAGGAATTTAGCAGAGTGCTTTAGATTCCTGTGTTATACCATGACAGCACTTTAAGTGCTGAGCTGATGCTTTGGCTCTATCCTACCGCGTTTCCCTGAAAATAAGACAGTGTCTTATATTATTTTTTTACTAGGTCTTATTTTCAGGGGATGTCTTATTTTCCCATGAAGAAGAATTCACATTTATTGTTGAACAAAAAAATTAACATTTATTATATACTGTACAGTAGTTGTCATCACAAACCAACATAACTAAACTAAACAAACTGTGACTCCTGTCAAGAATTTCTTGTTACTACCATTATTTCCATATACAACTGGTATGTACATTTACCAATCCTGCATGCTATGGTGTTTTGTTTGACGGGTGCCGGGCATGCTTCCAAACAAAAACTTTGCTAGGTCTTATTTTCAGGGGAGGCCTTATATTTAGCAATTCAGCAAAACCTCTACTAGGTCTTATTTTCTGGGGTTGTCTTATTTTAGGGGAAACAGGGTAATCCTGGGGTTTGTAGATTGGTGAGGCCCTATGGCAGAGAATTTAAAACACAGGGTTGTTGTATGTCTTTCAGGCTGTGTGGCCATGTTCCAGAAGTATTCTCTCCTGACGTTTCGCCCACATCTATGGCAGGCATCCTCAGAGGTTGTGAGGTATGGATAAACTAAGTAAAGAAAGGAAAGAATATATATCTGTGGAGAGTCCAGGTTGTGGCAAGAATCCTTTGCCACTGGGAGCCAGCATTAATGTTTCAGTTAATCACCCTAATTAGCATTGGAAAGGTTTTGTCTCTTGCCTGGGGGCATCCTTTGTTCAGTCAAGCCCTCAGAGAGTTGGTTCCCATCTACTGCTTTGATTTTGGAGTTTTGTAATACTGGGAGCCAGATTTTGTTCATTTTCATGGTTTTTACCTTTCTGTTGAAGTTGTCCACATGCTTGTGGATTTCAATGGCTTCTCTGTGTAGTCTGACATGATAGTTGTTGGAATGGTCCAGCATTTCTGTGTTCTCAAATAATATCCTGTGTCCAGGCTGGTTCATCAAATGCTCTGCTATGGCTGATTTCTCTGGTTGAGTGAGTCTGCCGTGCCTTTCATGTTCTTTGACTCTTTAAATTTAAAACACCTCTCATGAAACGTCAAGTCTCTGTGTTCTACAAAAGGCAGACATGCCTTCCAATATTTGACAGAGGACAACCAAGATTCATGGCAAAGCAACATCAGAGTGTGGTGAAGATGGCTAAAATGTTGTGATATCAGTCATTGCAAAATCGTGGGTTCAGATGCCTGGCACATCTCACTGTTCTAAATCAGGGCATGGACGTTTTAGATGGCAAAAACAGAGGGTTTTATTCTTCCTGGCCAGAGAGGATGTCAGCACATAAAAGCTCAGGGTTATTATCCCAAAGGAGCTCTGACCAAAGCAGAACATTATCACTTCTCTTGTTCTAGACACTAAACTCCTATTGATGCAGCTGAGAATTGTATTGGCTGTTTTGGAAAATTTACCCAGTTGCATATCCTTTCAATAGTGCAATTTACAAATTGACTTTTTTTGCTTCCCAAGGTGAGATGAGTGGTCAATCAAAAGGTCTCTCATGGAGGTGCTGACTTCATTGGATCTAATCTCCGATTTGCTTCTGTCAGAGTTTTATATTGTTTAGGTCAGGGGTCCCCAAACTAAGGCCCGGGGGCCGGATGCAGCCCTCCAAGGCCATTGACCTGGCCCCCGCTCTCAGTTTTAGACTTAGGCTCGCCCAAAGTCTGAAATGACTTGAAGGCACACAATAACAACAATCCTACTTGATTATCTCATTGGCCAGAAGCAGACCCACACTTCCCACTGAAATCTTGGTAAGTTTACAGTATGTTGGTTAAAATTATTTTTATTTTTTAAATATTGTATTGTTCTTTCATTATCAATATTGTAAATGAAATATTGTAAATGAATGATATGGTAATAATATAATATATTGTGTATACATATAATATTAATAATAATATAATGTAATACAATATAATATTTATTTATTTATTACAGTATTTCTGTCACAGACAGAACGCCACCAAATAAGGTTCAACACAGTTTATTAAAGTTACAGAACCAAAAATGCCCGTAAGAAACAAAGGGCTAGGCAAACACTTGCCTTCGATGTGAAAAGATACAAAAAGACTTTGCTGGAACTAAAAACGGTTCAAAAGATAAACCGGATTAAACAGGAGTTTAATCCGGGTTAAATCAAAAATGCTTACTTCAGCCTGGCACTTTAAGCAAACAAAAGTTGATAAACAAAGATTCAATGAAACACAAATAACTGGCAGCAGATTCCTCTCTGCTACTCAAAAGCTACGATTGAGTAACTAAGTTGTTACTCCTCCGTGCAACGAGCGAACTCCGGGTCCAAACACATCAATCAGGGTAGCAGCGGTCAGCAGGGTCCCAATCCGGTCCAAGGTCGAAAGCCAGGTACAGACGTCTTTAGTTCACCAGTTCCACCGATAGCCACAGAAGGGATAGTCCGAGGTCGAAGTCAGTCAGTCAGTCCAGCGTCAATCCAGAGTAGGCAATTAATGTCTGTCAAAAAGACGACGGAGGTCCAAGCTATCAAGATTTAAACACAAGTTGCACAGCAAAACCCCACACAGTTCCTCCCGCCGTCTATGCCCAGTGTCCTTGGTAACTTACGTATCCAGCAACGAATCACACCCGTCTTCAGGAAGTTCCCCAACAAGAGCCCAAGCGTTCGTCCAGATTACCTTGCCCAACGCAATTAGCCATTGGTTCTAAACCCCATTTTATGCCAGTTCATAACTCCTCATCACTATCAGCTGCTATCCTAATTCCAGGTGCCTCATCATCATCATCCTCATCAGAGCTAGAACACCTTTGACTACGCCCCACAGCATCCCCAGCTGTGGATCCCGTTCCATCCCTCCAGCTTGTCCACAGGTCTAATCCTGAAGGTCCCCAATCGCCTGCCATACTATTATTGCCGGTGGCACCCAAATCCTCCCTTACACGAGTCCACTCCATGTCATCCTCCTCCGAGCTAACCATCTCTTCCTCCATTCCCTCGGTAAAACCCTCAAAGGAGTCTTCGTCTGTTGGTTCTGCAAATAAGTCCCGCAGCCGTTTCCTTTCGCGCTCCTCAAGAGAGTCTGACTCCCGAGGAGTCTTACGACCTCGTCTCCCAGTATCGGAGCCAGAAGGCTCAACCATAACAATTTCTACCCCCGTCCTTCTCACCCAATAGGAGACTCAGGATGGCTAATAATAATAATACAATATAATAATATTGTACAATATAATAATATTAATTATATATTATATATTAAATGTAATATTACTAATAATATTACGGTATTACGGTTACCATCGCTGCTACCAGCACACAAGAAGTGAGTCCTGCTGCCACACCCCCAGCCCTGCTTCTACTCGTGTGAGGAGGAAAGGAGGAAAAGAAGAGGGTGGTGGAGGAGGAGGCCTTAAACACCTGCCTGCTGCTCACTTCTTGCTGTTACCATCGCTGCTTGCCAGCACACCCCCAGCCCTGCTTCTGCTGGTGTAAGGAGGAAAGAGAGAGGGGAAAACTTTAAAAACTCCATAAACATTCTGGAGAAGAAGGCAGAGCAGCTGGCTTTAAAACATTCGCGTTCTCAGTCCTACCGTTCCCTCTGCCCCTCGGCCTGCTATGAAGCGTGGCCTACTGGTTTGTCCTTGGGCTCATCTTCAGCTGTTCACATCTTATCACATCTTTTTGCATCTGGCAGCCTTTCAAGGGGTTGAGACTTTGGGAATTTCTGGGCTGGGCCCATACCATCGCTATTACCACCACTGGCTGACTTCTGGGGTTGGACCCATTGCCAGAATTTAATCTAAATTTGGTTGGACCTGGGAAGACGGGGGGTTAATTTGTCTTTGTTAAACTGAGCCGTCAATCCTCTTGTGACTGGGAAGTTGAGAGCAGTACTGTATAGCTGCTAAAAATCCTGTGTGGCTGCTAACCTAATGTTAAAATGTGGTGGTGTTGTAATCACTGATCGGGACTGCCCCCCGGAACCAGATTGGTTTTTTGGCAATAGAAATTTATTCAATGTATTTAACAGATAGGCACTTTAGATATAGGATTGGCTCCTCCAGCCCCTTAGTTTTATTGTTACTTATGTACTGTGCACTTTATAGCCTCCAACTGTTACTAGGATTCTGCTTTTACAATATCTCCCATTCCTCTGCACAGGTCACTTTCAGTAATTGGAACGTGGATGTGAATGTAAAAGGGGAGGGGGGAGTGTTGGAGGGTTTTGGAGACTATGTAAGGGGGGTGGGAAGAGGGTGGGAAGTGCCACCATCTGGCTTGTTCAATTGGCCCAGTCAGGCTGACCCAGCTAAACAATGGTCAGGGGAGGAGAGTGGGGGATGTGCAGAGGATGGGGGGAGTTCTGCCAGCCATGGAGTCACCATTGGGACGGTTATAGGAAAAGGGAGGTACGGGAAAAGGAGACCAAATGTGTTAATTGGGCCTAGGGACCTTCAGAGATCATTATTAGTTCCAAAACGTATTCCAAAAGGGTCTCCTGACAAGGTGAGTCTGGGTATCCGGGATGGCGGACCTGATGGATTAAAGCTGGTGCTGTTGAATGCCAGATCAGTTAATGGGAAAACAACCACTATAAGTGATCTGATATTAGAAGAGCGAGCAGACCTGGCTTGTATAACAGAAACCTGGTTGGATGAGTCGGGTGGGCCTAACCTCACTCAGCTCTGTCCTCCAGGTTACTCTGTTCAGCACCAGCCAAGATCCGGAGGGAGGGGAGGTGGGGTTGCAATAATCTATAGGGATTCTATCCCCGTGACCAGATGCCTCATCCCGCAATCTACCTCATTTGAAAGCGTCCACCTGCGGGTAGGAGACCGGGACAGTATAGGGATATTTGTAGTGTACCGTCCACCCCGCAACACTACAAACTCCCTGACTGAACTAGCCAGGGTGATCTCGAGCTTGGTGTTGGAGTCTCAGCGGCTTCTTGTGCTGGGAGACTTCAACATACACGCAGAGACCACCCTGTCGGGAGCGGCTCAGGTTTTCATGGATACCATGGCAACCATGGGACTGTCCCAAGTGATTTCTGGCCCTACCCACTGTGCGGGACATACATTGGACTTGGTATTTTGCCAGGGATGGGAGAATGGTGGTGGTGTGGAAGAGCTCTCGTTAGTCCCACTGTCATGGACTGACCACCACTTGGTCAAGTTTAGAATTACTGCAACCCCTAACCTCCGCGGGGGTGGTGGACCCATTAAGATGGTCCGCCCCAGGAGGCTTATGGATCCAAATGGATTCCTGATGGCTCTTGGGGATGTTCCCGCCTCCTCGGTAGGTGATTCTGTTGATGCTCTGGTCACTCTCTACAATGGGGAGATGGCCAGGGCAATAGACACGATCGCTCCAGAGCGGCCCCTCGCAATGCGCAGAGCTAAACTAGCGCCCTGGTACTCCGGGGAGTTGGCAGCGATGAAGCGCGAGACGAGGCGTCTAGAGCGTGTGTGGCGAAAGCGACGGAGCGAATCAAATTTAGCACGGGTTAAAGCCCAAAGGAAAACATATTGCAAAGCAATGGCTGCTGTAAAAAAAACCTATTATAGTTCTAGAATTGAGGCAGCCAAAAACTGTCCTGCCGAGCTTTTTAGAACTGTCAGAGGGCTGCTTAACAACACCCCTCAAACTGCGCCCACAGATGATGTGGCAGAGAAATGTGAAGCTTTTTCCCAGTTCTTTTCAAAGAAAATCGCTTTGATTCGTTCCGAGCTTGACGCCACAGTTGATGCAATCTCCGAAGATGTAGCAAGAGCACCTGCTTGTCCTATTTTGATGGATTCATTTCAATCTGTGCAACCCGAGGATGTGGACAAGGTCCTTGGAGAAGCGAGAGCGACCACATGCATCCTAGACCCCTGCCCATCCTGGCTGGTTAAAGAAGCCAGAGGGGGGTTGGTCGAGTGGGTAAGAGTGGTGGTGAACGCCTCCCTCCGGGAAGGCAGACTTCCAGCTGGCCTCAAACAAGCCGTAATAAAACCGCTGTTGAAGAAGCCATCACTTGACCCCACTAATTGGAATAACTTTCGGCCTGTTTCCAATCTCCCCTTTTTGGGCAAGGTCGTGGAACGCGTGGTTGCCTCGCAACTCCAGGGATTCTTGGAAGCAACTGATTATCTGGATCCGGCACAGTCTGGCTTCAGACCGGGGCATGGAACTGAGACGGCCTTGGTCTCCTTGGTGGATGATCTCCGCAGAGAGCTCGACAGGGGGAGTGTGTCCCTGCTGGTTCTCCTGGATCTCTCAGCGGCCTTCGATACCGTAGACCACGGTATCCTTCTGGGTCGCCTCGTGGGAATGGGCCTTGGGGGCACTGCATTGCGGTGGCTCCAGTCCTTCCTTGAGGACCGTACCCAGAAGGTGTTGATAGGGGACAGCTGTTCGGCTCCACAACCGTTGTCTTGTGGAGTCTCACAGGGTTCAGTACTGTCCCCTTTGTTGTTTAACATCTACATGAAGCCGCTGGGTGAGATCATCCGGAGTTTTGGAGTTCGGTGTCATCTGTACGCAGATGATGTCCAACTCTATCACTCCTTTTCTCCAGCTTCCAAGGAGGCCGTCCAAATCCTGAACCGGTGCCTGGCTGCTGTGTCAGACTGGATGAGGGCGAACAAATTGAAGTTGAATCCAGACAAGACAGAGGTCCTCCTGGTCAGTCGTAAGGCCGAACAGGGTATAGGGTTACAGCCTGTGCTGGATGGGGTCGCACTCCCCCTGAAGGCACAGGTTCGCAGTTTGGGTGTCCTCCTGGACTCATCGCTGAGCCTGGAACCCCAGGTTTCGGCAGTGGCCAGGGGGGCCTTCGCACAACTCAAACTTGTGCGCCAACTGCGCCCATACCTTAGGAAGCCTGACATGGCCACGGTGGTCCACGCTCTGGTTACATCTCGTTTGGACTATTGCAATGCGCTCTACGTGGGGTTGCCTTCAAAGACTGTTCGGAAGCTGGAACTAGTCCAACGTTCCGCAGCCAGGTTATTAACTGGAGCGCTGTACAGGGAGCATACAACTCCTCTGTTGAAGCAGCTCCACTGGCTGCCTGTTAGCTTCCGGGCACAATTTAAAGTGCTGGCTTTGGCCTACAAAACCTTAAACGGCTCTGGTCCAACTTACCTCTCCGAACGTATCTCCCCCTATGAGCCGCCCCGCAGATTAAGATCTTCCAGTGAGGCCCTGCTCTCGGTCCCGTCGCCGTCACAGGTGCATTTGGCTGGAACGAGGGACAGGGCTTTTTCGGTGGTGGCTCCGCGGCTGTGGAACTCCTTGCCAAGGGAGATTAGGGAAGCCCCCTCACTCATGTCTTTTAGGAAGCAGCTGAAGACCTGGATGTGGGACCAAGCTTTTGGCCCATCCTAAGATACGGTCGATATAATCTGATGTATTCGCTGGATTAATGTGTAATTGAATACAGACTGGCTCTGACTTTTGGCCCAATGCTACTGGCCCTGTTGTAATGGCCACACAGTGCTTACTGTTTTAAATGGGGTATAATATTGGTTTTTAAGTGTGTTTTTACGATCGTTTGTTTTACTATATTTTGTATTATATGGGGCATTAATCTTGCCATTATGTAAGACCGCTCTGGGTCCCCCTGGGGGAGAAGAGCGGTATATAAATTAAATAAATAAATAATAAATAAATAAATAAATATAATGGTATAGTACAATATAGTAATATATAATGCTAATATTGTGCTATGCTAATAATATAATGTATGTACAATATATTATATTATTAGCATAGCACAATATGCTATGTGGGGTATAAATGTAGTAAATAAATAAGTAATTGTTGCTGGGTTTGTTTGGTTTTTTTTTTTTTTTGCACTACAAATAAGACATGTGCAGTGAGCATAGGAATTTGTTCATTTTTTTTTCAAATGATAATTCGGCCCCTCAACAATCTGAGGGAGCATGAATCGGCCCTCCACTTAAAAAGTTTGAGGACCCCTGGTTTAGGTCACTTCTTATGTGAAAATGGATAAATGTTTGTAAGAATCATGTCTTATCAAGGTATGACCAGCAGCAATCAAGCCACCTGCTAAAGACTGAGTGCTATTAGTAGAGACTGAGTAAATCTTGAGTTGATGATGGTGATGATGATGATGGTGTCGATGAGGATGGTGGAGAGCTGTTGGAGAGCTGTTGGAGAGGAGCTGAAGAGAGTTTGAAGACGGAGAGTCTGAAAACCAGAGAGTTTAAAAGGTTGGAGCTTGAAAGCTTGAAGATAAGAACATTTTGTTTTGCCATTTGAAAGCAGCTGATAAAAGCCAAGGACTGTTGTGTTTGTATATACTTTCATATAAATCTTTCTTTGCTAAAAGACAGTTTGTTTTGGGTTTTTCTCCTTGGACGAAGGGTGCAGCTTCTGCAGAAGGGGTTGAATGTTTGGAACCCCAGTTTGATATCTGTGACAGCTTCACCATTCTGTTTGTAGCAATTCTGAATGTGTGGCCTGGGAGAGTTCAGGACTATTGCGCCAAATTGCTATGTGTGTGTGTGTAAAGAAATCCTTGCAAAGTTGCTTGCAAAAGACCTCTGCAAAAAGAGAGCTGAGCTTTTGCAGAGGCAAGCCACGCCTCAAACAATGTATCGGTTTGCTGGCAGATGGCTGGGTTTTTGACAGTTGGAAATCTGGGCTTGCAGGGAGAGCACAGTAAAGACAGGCTCTCTAGCTACGGTCAAGTAGCAGTTTAAATATGCTATGCTGGGTATATTGAATGCTGATTGATTAGTTATTGATCCTATGCAACTACAAGGACATTGTACGATTGCTGAACTGTTTATTTGACTTCAACTCAACAAGTAAAGTTTCTTTGTTCTTTCAATTCCTCTGCCTGGTCTGAGTCTTTTGCACATGGTGTTAACTGGACGCTGCTAGTTCCGCTATACACACTCGCTAACAAGGACTGTGGCTCAGAGACTCCAAAGCAACCTCTGCAATTATTTCCCTTAATGCAAGCCAGGGCTCATTGGGCATCGAAAGAGTTCAGGGTGAAGGGCTGAATGGAGAGGGTTCCTCTCCTATATCTGCCCAGACCTGGTTGGAACCAGGCAGACATGGAAGATGTAACAAGACATTTTGGTCTCTATTTGGTCTTTTGCTCTCTATTGTTCTCTCTCTGCCTCTTAGCCAGTCTGAAAGTAGGCTTGGTGGGCCCAGACCCATTGGTGGGCATCTTCCATGGTCACTGTTTCCACAGCAAAGAGACCCTTTCTATTAGGTCAAGGCCTGGCTTTGCAGTTGTGCCAGTTTCTCTTGACGTGGGCTCCAGTCAGGAAGGACACCATATGCTCCCTGTTGGCTTCTGTGCCTTCCTTGATTTTGCCTCCCTCTCCCACTTATTCTACCTCTTTCTTATCTTTCCGTAAATATGAGCCAGGTACAGGTTGAGCACCTCTTATCTGAAATGCTTTGGAAAAGAAATGCTTGGACTTTATTTATTTTTTTACTTCATTTTCCTTCTCCTGATGTTCCTGGCTTGCTCTCAAAGTCTCTTGGATCAAGTCCTTCTTCTGCACCCAACTCCTGATGCTAATCGTTGTGTTCTTCTTGCTCACCATTTTCACAGGAGCAGAGATTTTCTCCACAGGTAAGCCTGTTGCACCAGGTGGGTCAGCAGCATCCAAACTCTGCTGGGCCACAATGTCAGACCTAGGGCCATCAGGTGTAAACTAGTGGGTGCCACGTTTGGGGTTCCATCCTAGGTCCTGTCCTATTCAACATAGGCCGGGCTGTGGAGCAGCTGGCTAGTAACCAGCTGCAATAAATCACTACTGGCCGAGAGGTCATGTGTTTGAAGCCTGGGTCGGGTTAAGCCCCATACTTAAATAGCCCGGCTTGCTGTTGACCTATGCAGCCCCGAAAGTTGCATCTGTCAATTAGGGAAATTTAGGTACGCTTTATGCGGGAGGCTAATTTAACTAATTTACAACATCATAAAACTGCCAGCAAAACACGAGGAATGGAATGAGGAAGTACAGCCACTACTGGACAGTGAAGCAACAGCTCCCCCTGTGGTCGGAATCGTGAAGCTGGAAAAAAAATGTTAAATGCCTCTGCGTCTGTCTCTGTCTCTGTTCTATGTGTATATGGGCATTGAATGTTTGCCATATATGTGTTCATTGTAATCCGCCCTGAGTCCCCTTCGGGGTGAGAAAGAAGGGCGGAATATAAATACTGTAAATAAATAAATAAAAATATCAATGGCTTAGGAGATGGAATAGAAGTCTTGCTGATGAAATGCTCAGACCCCAAAATGAGAGGGAATGCTCATGCCTCAAAGGACAGGGTGAGGACCCAGAATGACCCTAATAGATTAAAGGGATGGGCAAAAAAAATGGACAAAACAAATTTCAACAGAGAGAAATGTATGTCGCAACACTTTGGAAATAAAAATGAAGCATGTAGATACAGAGTGGGAGACATTTGGTCTGAAAACAGTCTAAGCAAAAGGGATCCAGGAGTCTTGGTGAACCACAAGCTGGACACGAGAAAACGGGCTGGTTTGCTCAATTCCTCCCACTGGGCTCATCCATCACACCCACAACCCTTTGTGCCTCCAAGTGAAAGGGATGCGATCTCCCACTCACATCAAACCCTGATCCATGAACTTGTATTATTTCCCTTGTATGCTCCCAGCCCGATGGGCCTTGTGTATATGCCATCATACAAAAACCCAGAATACTTGTAAAGTATCTACACAAACACAAGATGGTCTATGTACAAAGAAAATATGTCCAAATAGCAAAATACAAAATACAAAAATACCCGGGAACTCCTGTAGACTTGGGACTTTATTTGGACTTTACTTGCAAAGACTTTTTTTGAGAGCGGTGCTCCATCCTTATTTTCTTCATTCCAGTATACAGCAACATGACCAACCATCTGTTTACTTTGTTTGGAAGATATTTTCATTGACTATGTATCCCTGATGCCTATATACATTGGAACCAATATCAGACTTGGATAACTTTTGTGTTAGAGCTGTTGCTCCTTTTCATTTTGTCTGGTACTGCCAAATTGAGCCTTGTGCATATGACACAATTGTGTTTCTCCCATTGACCTTTATGGCATGACTTCAAAGGAGTCCAGAGATATGAAGCCTCCTCCTCCTCCTATCCTCTCCTGCCTCCCAACCCACCCACCTTTTCCAGGGATTGAGGAAGAGCCAAGACCATACATGATGTCAACCAGCACCAGAGCAAAAAAAGCCATATGTCCTGCAGCACCTGCGTGGAGGCAAGGAAAGGCACAAAATGTGATGTCTCAGGGACCTTTGCCCCATGACCCCGCAGCCATCATAGATCAAACTGAAGAGGATTTGTGCTTTTTTCCATCTCAGCAAGATTCTGTTCCATTCCAGATATCTCCTGTTGACATTTCCGTGCCAGAGCCAATTAAACAGAGCCTGTTTCTCCAGAAAGCTTGGTGTTTGATAGGAAGGCTTTTCTCAAAACACATTGCTCCCAAAAGCAGTTTTAAAGGCAAAGCGCGAGATTAGCGGAGAGAGACGATTGTGACTAAACCGTTTCCCTTGGGAAGTTTCGGGGAGGCAGGCATCTGGTACGATGTTGAAACAGCTCCGCTCTCTGGGAACATTTGGGGAGTCAAACACCTGCTTGGGGGGAGTTCTTGAATTTCCATAAAAGTTCTGCACTGAGCTTTCCCTATTGTGGTGTCAACGTGACTATTCAAAGAAGAACATCGTCTCTTGTTCCTGAGCTTCCAAGTGGCCCTCCGCTGCGCTTACTCATGAGTTGCCCGAGAGTTGCGTTCCACTCCTGGTCAAGTTTGGACTGCTTTTCAGATCCACCACGAAATACCTTGCCTAGCCTTGAATCCTTGTTCTGGACTTTACTTCAAGAATCTCCCTGTGAAACCTTGCTCTTTCCCACTCAAACTTCCAAAGAGTTTGAGTGTGTTTCGGTTCTTTGGATTATAGACTTTGGACTCTAATACTGGACATATAACTTCATTATCTTGGACTAATTTTGATCTTCTCTAAAAGGTCAACTGCTGGACTATATACTCTGCTTATTTTTGTTTAGAACTTTTATTGCTTTAATAAAGATATTAGATTGTTTATTGGCCTCTGTGTTGGTTTCCAGTGTTTGCGCTGCTTAGGGGTGTTACACAAAACACCAAGAAACAATGAGAACATGGAAGTGGCCCCAAGGCTCAATTCTGGCTTGGAAAGCTTTGGTTTTGATCTCACAGGAGAATCTGGAAGCTGAGTTCCAAGGAGAAAGGCCACTCCCTGGGTGTATCTTCTACACTAGTAATTCCCAACCTTTTTTTGACCAGGGCCCACTTGACCAGGGACCAATTGAACAGGGACTACTTTGGCCAGGGAACACTTGGCCGGGGACCACTTGAGCAGGAACCACTCTCCAACATTAGTACCAAAAGGGTTACAAATCAGTTTTTTGTCATCTTTGGATTCAGTTTGTTTATCTGGGGTGCTGATTCAGAAAACTCAGGACAGGAAAAATGTGTAAAGTTTATTTCATTATACCTGAGCTAGTTAACATGTTATGAGTTCTCTTGTGTTGGAAATATTGAGATTTGCGTATTTAAATGTATTTCAAATGTTCAACATCTAAAAATATTTTTTTCAAGAAAAAGAAAGAAAAAGAAAGGAATGAATGATTGAGTGCAGATGACCCCAGGACTACATTTCCAAAGTGGGTGTTGAGCTTGAAAGAAAACACAAGGCCTGAAGAGGAAATGGGAGCTCCAAAAACAGCAATTTGGAGCAAACTGTTTCAACAGGCGTTTGCTAGGGTGTTCACACTTCCATCCCTCCTTTTGAAATCCTGAGCAGATGCTGGGTTACAAACCTAGAGCTGCCGGGGCAAAGAAGCAACCAGATCTCTTCTTCTTTTTGTCTGAGGAGGAAATGTAAAAACCTGGCAGTTCTATTTTCAGCCTTGCACTGAACATACAGATCATTTGCAAGGTGGAAATGCAGAATGGGGAGGGAAAAGGAAAGAAATATGGAATCATTCAGACATTCCGGTTGTACAATAGGTGAGGAGTCAGTGTTAGGACAATAACAATATCATTTAAAGCTCTAGAATCAGAGAATTCCAGAACTGGAAGAGACGCCAAGGGTCATAAAGTCCTTCTGCCAAGCAGAGATCCAAAAGCGTTACCTTGGAGGACTTGAGTAAACTTCAGCTTCTGCAAGAACCGTGGGTTCAGAGCCTGGCATGTCTAGCCTTCCATAAGGCCAGATGAGGCACAGGCAGGATGAAGGCCAAATCAGAGGCTTTCCTCTCAATGGCCAGAGAGGATGTCAGCAGAGACGACACTCCAAGGAACTGATATACCATATTTTTTTCATGTCAGGAACAACTTGAGAAACTGCAAGTCACTTCTGGTGTGAGAGAATTGGCCGTCAGCAAGGATATTGCCCAGGGGACACCTAGATGTTCGATGTTTTTACCATCTTTGTGGGAGGCTTCTCTCATGTCCCCGCATGGAGAGCTGGAGCTGACAGAGGGAGCTCATCTGTGTCAGGGAACCAGGGTCCTGACTGATTGATGAGTCAGGTCTCACCTCCTCATCCATCAGACCACTTTGCAATGGCGAAAGTGGCACCGACAAAGAACAACAGCAACAGTCGATCTTATCTGCTGAACCCAACGGCACTATAGACTTTATTTACAGTAATATTTACAACTTTAATAACGAAAGCTGTCTGGACATATCTTGACTCCGCAAGATCAAACCATGGAGCTTCTCCAGTACATGACATATCTTCCTGTCACGTAGCACACAAACGGAAGTCTTACTCCTTTGCCCTTCTAGCAATCAATCAGGGCTAGCTGTAATTAACCTCTTGACTGCTGGAATGCTTGCCAGAACGAATATACACACTTCCACAATCACAATAGATTAAACATTTCACCACAATATACCACAAAAGCAGTAACAATATGCGTTCTCCCCGGATTCGAACCAGCAACCTTCAGGTCAGCAACCCAACCTTCAAGTTTAACCCATTGCACCATCAGGGGCTCCTGAACCACATTGGTGAGTAAATGGCATATATATTGTAATTTGAGAACTATTCAAGACTACCGCAGTGGCTCCTGATTGGTCCAGATAGGATGCGCTCTCTGGGTGGTCCAGTGCTCCTTCTGATGTCTTCACTGGTTGATCTCCGCTGAGGAAATGTCAATAAACTGTCATTAGATTCCTTTGAAGATTGTGTCGGTTTATTGATTTGTCCATCGGGGGCACAATTGGGAAGGGATGCTGTGGGGCAAGCAACAATGGGTTGAAATGAGTTTTAATGTTTCAGCTCCGGTCAATATAATGGGTGCCAGTCCAGTAAACAAAAGGGTGCTTAGGATGGTCACTTCAACATTAATGTAAATGATACAAAAAGCTTTTTTTTTCAAATGCCAGTTGACTTCTTTAAGGATTTTAATTCTTGAGTTAGGTTTTGAGGACCTACAGCAACAAAAGATTTTTAAAGGGTTTTAAAAAAGATCAAGCTCCATCTCAATGTGAAATTAATCTAAAAAATTATATAGGGGAACCTATAAGACTGTAGACAAGGAAGAAACAGTCTGGAGCCTATGATGCCTTTATACAGTAGAGTCTCATTTATCCAACATAAATGCACCGGCAGAACGTTGGATAAGTGAAAACGTTAGATAATAAGGAGGGATTAAGGAAAACTCTATTAAACATTAAATCACATTATGATTTTACAAATTAAGCACCAAAACATCATGTTTTATGACAAATCGAAAGAAAAAGCAGTTTAATACACAGTAACGTAATATAGTAATTACTGTATTTATGAATTTAGCACCAAGATATCGCAATATATTGAAAACATTGACTACAAAAACATTGACTACTAACAGGCTGACTGCATTGGATAATACAGAACGTTGGATAAGTGGAGGTTGGATAAGTGAGACTCTTCTGTATATACTGTTTAAATAGAAGATTGTGACCCCTTAAAGAAAATATATTATCTGAGAAATGATTATGGAACACTAATAGTTGGGAAGTATTGCACTGTATGCAACAAACACTTATAAATCTATGTCTATTTGAATAAATATATATACAGTAGAGTCTCACTTATCCAAGCCTCGCTTATCCAAGCCTCTGGATAATCCAAGCCATTTTTGTAGTCAATGCTTTCAATATATCGTGATATTTTGGTGCTAAATTCGTAAATACAGTAATTACAACATAACATTACTGCGTATTGAACTACTTTTTCTGTCAAATTTGTTGTATAACATGAAGTTTTGGTGCTTAATTTGTAAAATCATAACCTAATTTGATGTTTAATAGGCTTTTCCTTAATCCCTCCTTATTATCCAAGATATTTGCTTATCCAACTTCTGCCAGCCCGTTTAGCTTGGATAAGTGAGACTCTACTGTATTTTTAAATCCAGTGATGTAATCAATAGTCATTGCCACTAGATGGCGCTGCTGTACATCCTCAATACAAAACGAAAGGAATACAACTTCTGACTTTACTATATTTTTCTTCATTTCTTAAAAAATCGGTTCTGGATTAAGGTACTTTTCTTGATAGTTTGTTATCTTGTGATGATGATGAACGACAATGATTGTCAGGATTGTAAAATAAGGATAAGCACTGGAGCAGTCTGCACCAGCATATCCCAAGGCACTCTCGTGTTTTTTGAGTGCAGGGATATTATACAATGCTTCATAGCAATGCATTTTCTGACGGATTGCAGATTTTAAGTGAACCCTTTTATCACATGTTTGTCATGCCACCCTGCCATCCAGCATGCATTTTCAGTCATCTAGCCACCCCCTGCTTTTATTGGATCTACACTGCCATATAAGATTATCTGCTTTGAACCAGATTATCTGGCAGTGTAGACTCATGTAATCAAGTTCAAAGCAGACAATCTGGGGTTGATAGGGCAGTGTAGATGGGGCCTCTGCTGTGCTTATAAGAGACAAACCCTGTTGAGTTCTCGCTTTCAAAATCAGCACTGAATGAATTACCCAATGAATTTTAATTTGTAGAATTCTAAGCTACATTTTACTGGAGTGATCCTATGTGTATTTTGTTATATGCATTTTAATAGCATTGTGTTATGTCTCTGCTTTAACCCTGTTGCATCCCATCTCAAGCCACAAGGAGAGACAGGTAATAAATAGATGATGATGATGATGATGATGATCGTTGCCGCAGTGGTACAATGAGTTAAACCCTTGTGCCAGCTGAACTGCTGACCTGGAAGTTGGGTGCTGACCTGAAGGTTGCCAATTCGAATCCGCGAGATGGGGTGAGCTCCTATCTGTCAGCTCTAGCTTGTGGATACATGAGAGAAGCCTCCCAGCAGGATGGTAACACATCCAGGCATCCCCTGGGTAACGTCTCTGTAGACAGCCAATTCTCTCACTCCAGAAGCAACGTGCAGTATGTTCTCAAGTTGCTTCTGACATGATTTAAAATTATTATTGACACAACGACGTTGTATGACACAGCAAACAAGATAGATATGCTGGATTTCGTATCACAAAATCACAAGTCGAACACTTCCCAAGTGTCTAGGACTGTGTGATATATTTTCGGATGATGCGAGCAGATCCCAGTTGGGTGGCCTTTTGCAGTTGGCAGGTCGTGATTTTGTCAATGTCTATTGTTGCCAAATGTTGGCTGAGATCTTTTGGAACGGCACCCAATGTGCCCATCACCACCGGGACCACCTGCACTGGTTTCTGCCAGTCTTTGAAGTTCAATCTTGAGGTCCTGATAGCGGCTGAGTTTTTCCTGTTGTTTTTCGTCAATGCGACTGTCACCTGGGATGGCGACATCAATGATCCAAACCTTGTTCTTTTCCACAACTGTGATGTCTGGTGTGTTGTGTTCCAGAACTTCGTCAGTCTGGATTTGGAAGTCCCACAGTATCTTTGCGTGCTCATTTTCCAATACTTTTGCAGGTTTGTGATCCCACCAGTTCTTTGATGCTGGGAGGTGGTACTTGAGGCATAAGTTCCAATGGATCATTTGGGCCACATAGTTGTGCCTCTGTTTGTAGTCTGTCTGTGCGATTTTCTTACAGCAGCTGAGGATATGATCAATGGTATCGTCAGCTTCCTTGCACAGTCTGCATTTTGGGTCATCAGCTGATCTTTCGATCTTGCTCTTAATTGCATTTGTTCTGATGGCTACTATTATTATTATTATTATTATTAGTAGTAGTAGTAGTAGTAGTAGCAGTAGTATTTCTTTTGGAAGTCGAACCAAAATGAGCCCTGAGCATACAAATGTCTTTTTAAGGAATACATCTTGTCCTTTTACGTATCCATATTTTGGTTTGCAAAGGACTGAGCCAAGTCCAAAGCCTTAAAGTTTGCACATACTGCCATCCCTCTTCATCAATCGTTTGGGTTTCTCTCCCAACGTTATCTAAGCCAACCTTAACAGAATCGCAAGGCAGCAGATAGTTTCTTAAGAGATCAAAGTCAGCCCAGAGGGTTGTGTTTCCCTTGCAAGATCCAGATATTTCAGGCTGTGGTGTTCTGAAGGGACGGGGCCCACCCAACCTCTTGACTGGGGGCTTTCTTGTCCGTCCCTAATTCTTCCCGTATTTTCTTCAACGGAGGCATTTAAATGCCATGAAGATAAGCTTGAGCCTCAAGACGGAAGAGGAAACCTTTGAAAAGCAAGCCGCCTGGGCCTCCGCTTCATCTTATCTCAGCTGCTTCCAGCGTGCCGAACAAAGCTGAGCACTAGTTTTCTATCTTTTGCTTCCAGGATGGATTTAATGGACGAGGGAGCAAGAGTTGTGGGATCATGGAGGTGGAGGAAGTCTCTTGGGACGTCTAGTTTCCCCACAAAAGCCCCATGTGGCAATAAACCTACCAGTCTTGACAGTTTCACGTGACTCTTTCCTGCTTTCTTAAAGTGACTAATTTTGGGGGAGAAAGAGCTGAGAACCTGGCCAACATCTTTGCATCTCCCAATCCCTTTGCGCCTGCTTCTGGATGCATCTCAACTGTAGCATTAATGCACTTTGGTGGCACCACTTGGACTGGCATGGCTCAATGCTATGGGATCTTTGGAGCTGTAGTTCTGAAGGGACCATAAGCCAGAAAATAGTAAACTTTTGCCTATGTGGCTTTGCCTCTGCATATGCCCCTCCCTTCCTGTGAGCTGGTACTTTTCTCCAGAAAGTTCCAAGGAGGGACGAAAGCTCAGAGTAAACAAGTTAGGTCATTGGTATCACTTGTGCCAAAGTAGGTGTGGAAGGTGAGGAAGACCCTCAGGCATTGGTCAATTTTAGATAAACCAAAGGTATAAATTCTTTGTTTGCTACGATGGTCAATTGCATAGTACAGTCCCATTAAAGTGGGTGCCTACGGCCAGGCCTGTAGCGAGGGGGGGGGGGTTAGGGGTTCAAACCCCCCCCCCCCCGAAATTTTTCAAGTTATAAAAAAAATCTCGTTTACTCATGAATTTTAACTGGTTAACCAAATCCCCATGATAAGTCTATGAGATGCAAAACATTAAGAGTCCCTCCAGGCACTGTCTCAAGCAGATATTGACAGGTTTGTAGCGGGGAGGGGTGTGTGCTAGGGGTTCAACCCCCCCCCCCCCAATTTTCAAAACCCCTCCCGAAATTTCTTTCTGCCTACGGCTGTTTGCCTTATCATAGCTGTGATAACAATAAAAGTCTTGTTTTATTGCTCTCTTGGAATTCTCTCCTTTACTTCCTCTCTGAATGCGCTGGACGAACAAGGACGGTCCCCAACAGTTCTACAGAGTCTTCAGCCTTCTTTGACAAAGAGTGCTTCAGCCTTAGCAAACTACAACTCCCAGGTTTCCATAGCATTAAGCCAGGGCAGCTGAAGCTGTGTCAAACTGCACTTATTCTACCTAACCTGTAGTTATGGCAGCATTGATGCGGAAGGCCCAGTAGAGACTATACTGTCTGAGACTTCTAAGGAACCAACAACTGAATGGACAACTGTTGGGACTTTGGGTTGTTGTATGTCTTTTGGACTGTGTGGACTGTGTTCCAGAAGTATTCTCTCCTGACGTTTTGCCCACATCTATGGCAGGCATCCTCAGAGGTTGTGAGGTATGGATAAACTAAGTAAGGAAAGGAAAGAATATATATCTGTGGAGAGTCCAGGGTGTGGCAAGAGTCCTTTGTCACTGGGAGCCAGCATTAATGTTTCAGTTAATCACCCTAATTAGCATTGGAAAGGTTTTGTCTCTTGCCTGGGGGCATCCTTTGTTCAGTCATTAGCTGTCCTCTGCCCTCAGAGTGCTGGTTCCCATCTACTGTTTTGATTTTAGAGTTTTTTTTAATACTGTTGGGACTTTCTCCCTTTGTGGTATAGAAAGTGTCCTGACCTACTGCATCTGCGCATGGTTTGGTAACGGCACATAATTGCGGATAGGAAGGCGCTTCAAAGGATCACAATTTCTTCACAGAGAATCATGGGTGGCCCTCCTTCTCCCCTCTTTGGAAGAACTTTATAATTCCCAAAGCTCAGAGCATTCTTAAGGATCCATCTCACCCACGTATTCTTCTTTTGAATTATTACAATCTGGCAGATGGTACAGGGTGACAAAGGCAAGGACAAATAGAATGAAGGATAGCTTTGATCCTAGAGCTGTGGCTGTGTTGAACTGCGTGGTCTCACATTGATGTGGCATTGGCGGTTGTGCGGTGGTGGTGGGAGTGTGGGGGGATGGGAGTGTTGTTTTGTGGTGTCTGCTGGGGAAGGCATTTAATTTCGTTGCACACTAATGACAATAAAGTTATTCTATACACCTAAGACTTCATTACAGAAGGCGAGGTGTGCCAAAATGACCGGTAGATTTTGCCCAGAAGAAAATGAGTAATGGATTGACATGTCTACTTCCCCCTCCGTTTAAGCAGCTGAGGGGGAAAAGGAAGGGGCCTGGGGCTGTTAGGAATTATGGGCATTAAAGTCCAAAACACTTGGAGGTGTGATGTCTCATGGGCCATGTAGTCCCGTTCCTAGTACTATTGTGGCAGACGAAGAGGAAAACTTGGGTTTCCCACCGATTCAGCCAGAATCGGAGCCCTTGCACCTGCAGGATGTTTGCCCTCAAGAAGTCAGCCAAACAAGCCTTGGGCAGAATTCTCCCCCGTTCTCTCGTAAGGATAATTATAATCGAGATAGAGGCGCTAGGGAGGCGAAGCGCCGAAGCGCCAGAATTGCTGCCAGACAATTAGCTGATTAAGCCTGTTTCCCTTGGGAAATCTTAAGGAGTCATGCATCTGGACACAGTCTGGGTTTCACTTCTTGTTCCCCAGGGAAAGTGTTCCTTGGCGGGAAAACAAGATCCTATATAGGTGTTTACCCGCAAGGAGATCCTTGCGGAGTCAATTCGTCAGCTTCGGGAGTGAGATCGTGTGTGGACTACGCTACTCCAGTTCCTTGTTTCCAGGACCTTGTTCTAGTTCCAAGCCTGCCTTGTTCCCCGGACCTCGCCACGGACCCTGTTCTTGCTTCTTGCTTCTTGTTGCCTCGAATCAAGTCTTGTTTGCCAAGAATCTAGTTTGTTTTCCAGCCTTGTTGTCAAGCTCCATTGGACTAAAGGACCTTGTCATTTCCCCACACTTTGCTCGGCAAAGTGTGTGTTTCGGTTATTGGATTATAACTTTGGACTCTAATATCTCATATTGGACATTGTTTTCCTGGACTAAATTTGACCTTTCCTGTAAGGTCTACCTCTGAACTATATTCTTCACTTGTTTTTATTGACTTTATATATTCCTTTAATAAAGATATTAGATAGATTCTGGTCTCTGTGCATGGTTATTGGTGCTCTGCAGCCTGGGTCCTGACAGGAGGGCTGAAGTTTGCTCATGCCAGATCTACACCGTGGCACCATGGCTCAATTCTATGGGATCTTGGGAGCTGTAGTTTTGTATGGGTTGAGCCTTCCCTAACAGACAGTGCCAGTGCCTTACAAACTACAACTCCCAGGATTTCATAACATTAAGCCAAGACGGTTCAAGGGACGTTAAATTGCATTAATTTGACAGTGAGGATACATCCATGCAGGGGCAGTTCAAGATATACGCAAACTACGCCCTTGTGGAAGGCGCAGTCCTCTAGACCAGGGGTCCTCAAACTTTTTAAGTGGAGGGCCGATTCATGGTCCCTCAGATTGTTGAGGGGCCGAATTATCATTTGGAAAAAAAAACAACAACAACAAATTACTATGCTCACTGCACATGTCTTATTTGTACTGCAAAAAACCCCCAACAACAGTCATTTATTTATTTATTTGCTACATTTATACCCCACCCTCTCTCACCCCGAAGGGGACTCAGAGCGGCTTACAAGTTGTATGTACATACAATATATTATATTATTAGCATTATATATTACTATATTGTACTATACCACTATACCGTAATATTATTAGTAATATTACATTTAATATATAATATATAATTAATATTATTATATTATACAATATTATTCTATTTTACTATTATTATTAGCCGCCCTGAATCCCCTATGGGGCGAGAAGGGCGGGGTAGAAATACTGTAATCAAGAAATAAATATTATATTGTATTACATTATAATATTTATTATCAATATTATAGGTATACACAATATATTATATTATTACCATATCATTCATTTACAATATTTCATTTACAATATTGGTAAGTGAAAAAACAATACAATATTTAAAAATAATTTTAACCAACGTACTGTAAACCTATCAGGATTTCAGTGGAAAGTGTGGGCCTGCTTCTGGCCAATGAGATAATCAAGTAGGATTGTTGTTGTGCCTTCAAGTCATTTCAGACTTTGGGCAAGCCTATGTCTGAAACTGAGGGCGAGGGCCAGGTCAATGGCCTTGGTACTTCTTGGGAATGGGCACTTTTCCCCCCTTCCCAGCTTTGGAGGGGCGCTGGGAGGCTCCCATCGTCCCTCCGAAGCCGGGAAGGTGGGGAGCGAAGGAGCACTCATCCCGGCTTCGGTGACGTACAGTAGTGAGCCTCAAAAAAGTTAGGTAAACAAAAAAGTTAGGTAAACAAACATATGTATAGATAAAATATAGAGGAATAAGCAGAGAGAGGACATACCATAATAAGAAGTGAAAATAATAAAGAACAGAAATAAATAAATAAACAAAAAAAAAACCAACAAAATAAATAATAAATAAATAAATAAATAAATAACCAGGAAAAAAATTATAAGAAAACCAAATAAATAATAACAATAAACAAATAAAATATTTGTCAAAAAGAATAATAACAATAAGAAGAAGATGAAGAAGAACAACAGTAGGAACAAAACTGAATTAATAAACAAATAGAAGACCACCTCGGACACCTGGCGAAAAATCCATATATGAGAAATAGAAGAATTGAGTGAAGACGACGAATGAAAAACAGGAGGAAGTAGACGGCAATCTTTATGGCGGCGAAGCGGAAGTCAATTTTGTTTTAGTTTTTTTTGTTGTTGTTGTTGTTGTGATTTTGTTTTGTTTTGTTGTTTTTGTTTTTGTATTGTTTTGTTTTTTCTTTCTCTATTCCTAATTTTCTTTTTTCTCTTTCTTTTCTTCTTTTTTCTTTCCTATTTTTTTTCCCTGTCTGTTCTTTTCTTCTTATTTTTTCCTCTTTGTCCACTAATACTTATGTAAACCCATCACCCCATCCCTCACCCCCCTCTCTTTTCAGTTCACCCCCCCCCCCAAAAAAAGTTAGGGCCCTACCCTACCTTTTATTTTTCAGTTATTTGTTTGGGGGGGGGGCACCAAAAATACTGCTTGCTTACACTTTAAAATTGCCTAGGGCCACCCCTGCATCCATGGTAAACAACTGCCATGGCTAAGTGCTGCGGAATCCTGGGAGTTGTAGCTTGACAAACTCTTCTCTGCCCAAAGGTGTTACTGCCCCACCAAACTGCAACACCCAGGATCGCATAGCATTGCGTCATAGCAGTTAAACTTGGCTCAAACTGTTACCAAGCAAGAATTTGGGGGTCCTGCAGCAAGCAGGGACTGGCAGAAGGCAGAAAACAAGCCCCTTGTAAAAGTGGCAAAGCCAGAGACGGCTGCCCTTGCCAGGGGTCGCCCTGAGGCTCCGCAAGCGATTGAAGCCAATAAAAGTTTCCCTTTCCCCAAAAGAATTCTCACCAGGTTGAAGCAAAAGCCACCGAAGTTCTTATTTCCATTCCAGTTGGAAAGGATGTCAGCTGCAAACTGCATTTATTTTGCAGTGCAGACGCACCCAAAGCGAGGAAGCGAGATGTTCTGCCCTTCCTTCCTTCCTTCCTTCCTTCCTTCCTTCCTTCCTTCCAACAAGTTAATTAACACTGTGGTTGCATTTGGCGGCCTGGAGTTCTGTTCGTCTGGAGGAATGTTTTTCCGCACCGAAGCGGTCCCTGGGGGAACATCACCCCTGCCCTGTGTTTTAATTGAAGAGACAATAACGGAACGCGTTCTGCAGCAGCTGCTAATAGCCAGAGCCGGGGAGCGGAGGGTGGGAGAGATTGAATCCCATTAAAGCCATGGCTGCTGATGATATCAAGCGCCGGAGCTTGTTCTGGCTCCTCATCTCGCCTCGGGCGCAAGTCAATTACAGCTGCCAAACCCATGCGCAGCAGAAGGTGTGTTTGAGCCTCTCCTAATTTGGGGCCTGGATGCCTGAGTGATCCCCCTAATAGCCTTCTCTGATCGGAGCTAACAAGAAAATAGCATCCTTCCTGGCGCTTGACGGCAACCCGGTGCTCAGTTGGCGATCCCGCTCGAAACCTTTAATTTTGAACACCGCATTGGTGCCCAGCGGGGAGCCGGAGATATTGTGTCACAGTCATGGAGTGAACCCACCACACGCTGGGGAGGAAGAACTCGGAAAAGGCAACCTGTGCCCTCTTTCTGTGCACGGCTTCCCACTGGTTCCCCCGTTTGATCTGGGGGTGTCTCTTGAGCAGGGTCCTCAAACTTCTTAAGTGGAGGGCTGGTTCACGGTCCCTCAGGTGGTTGGGGGGCCGGACTATGATGAAATAGTCCAAAATTAGGATTGTTCCTGTGGTGTGTCTTCAAGTCGTCTCAGAATTAAGTCAACCCTAAGTCTAAGGCCAGGTACATGACCTTGGAGGGCAGCATCCGGCCCATGGGCCTTAGTGTTGTGACTCAGCTGGAGTCTCAGAGTGACTCTGATGGGGATTGTGGGATTCAGGTTCCAGATGTTCTAGATGATGGGATTCAGGTTCAAGATGACTCTGATGGGAATGATGCGATTCAAGTTCAGAGTGTCCCTGTTGTGAGAGATGAGGAGAAGGGGGACATGGCAGGGGATGGTGTTGTTGATACCGAAGCTAGCCAGGTGCAAAGGGAGGACAGCTTCCCGTTAGATAGCAAGCAGACAGAGGCTGCTACTAACAAGCTGTCTGGCCTTGATGGAACGGCATCTCTGGATCGAGCTGGCCGTTTGGAATTTCGGGTTTGCAGGAGTGTCAGAATAGCAAACAAAAAAGAGAAAGAGGTCATAGAGCAAAGAAATGCCTTCATGCTGTGCAGAGAATATTAAAGAGTGTGCTGAGAGAGAAACCTTTGTCAAAAGCAACGTCTCGTTTGAGTTAGAAGCAGCTCTTGCTTTCTTGGATTATCCTGTAAACAAGTTCATGGGACTATGTCATGTATCAATGGAACCTTGTTTTATGCCTAAGATTTTCTTGGATTAATCTGTATAGCCTTGGTTTTGCTACAATCTTTTGGATCTTTACTTTTGCTTTTTTAGAACTTTTTATTTCCTATTTCCTAATAAACTACAAAAGACTTCAACCTGTGTGCAGCCTGGTGTGTTCAGCAAGGTGAAGCTTTCCTGAGGTGCGACACTTAGTTTGAGGATCCCTGATCTAGAGTCTCATTTGCAACACAGAGTCATGGGGCTTGGGTACTACCTTAACAGCCATTGAATCATAGAATGGGAAGAGACCCCAGAGGTCATCCAGTCCAACCCCCTTTGGCAAGGCAGGAAAACCCAATCCAAGCCCTCCTGACAGATGGCCATTCAACCTCTGCTTAAAAACCTCCAGAGAAGAAGACTGACTACAGTGGACTCCCAGACCACAGCCGATTCTCCTCTCAAACGGCTCCAACGTCCAGTACTTCCTAATGTTTAGTTGTAATTTCCTAATCATACTATCAAACCCTGGGATGTGTAGTTTTACACGGCATTTAGAATACCTACTCTGCATAAAAACACTAGGTACCACCCCGAACTACAAGTTCCAGAGTTTCATAGGATACAGCCATGGCAATGAAAGTAGCTTGAACTGCTCTAAATATGTAATGTGAACGTTTCTCAACCTTCCTAATGCTGTGACCCCTTAATACAGTTCCTCACGTTGTGACTCCCAACCATAACATTATTTTCATTGCTACTCCATAACTGTCATTTTGCTCCAAGCCCTGCCTAAACAGAAGGCCTTTGCCTGGTGAACTTAGGACAGAGTTTTCTATTCATCACCCTTTTGTTTTAATTGCAAGGCCACCCATCTCTTGTGGCACATTAAGCTGTCTCCGTTCCCCCGGCTTCCACTGCAAAATGGGTAAAGATCTGGATGCAGGCCCAGCACAGCAATATTTTCCCCAAGGATGCTCTGCTCTTGAGCGGTTCCTTTAATGTATTGGGGACAAACAGGCTCTCCATCAAGATTAAGCCTGAGCGTCTCTCTGTGTCTCCCTGTCGCCCGAGACAGACGCATTGACGGAGCGCCAGGCAGGACGGCTGTCATGGGCTATTTATGCCTCCCTTCTCTCGCCCAAGCGATGGATCAGCTGATGGAGGGCGGAGTTGCGTTTGTGGGTGGCTAGACCTTCGGGAGCCTTGTTTTGGGAGTGACCATAAATCAGAGCATTGCAAAGGACCCCAAAGGCCATCCAGTCCAACCCCTTTCTTTCAGGCAGGAGGACATCATCCAACCCTTCCTGAGAGATGGCCATCTAGCCTCTGTTCATGGATTCACAGAATCCTAGAGCTGGAAAGGATCCATGAAGACCATCTTGTCCAACCTCCTTCTTCCATGCAGAAAAACGCCATCCACACCTTCCCAACCGATGGCCATCCAGGCTCTGTTTATGGATTCATAGGATCCTAGAATTAGAAGGGATCCACAAAGACCATCTTGTCCAACCTCCTTCTTCCATGCAGAAAAACACCATCCACACCTTCCCAACCGATGGCCATCCAGGCTCTGTTCATGGATTCATAGGATACTAGAATTAGAAGGGATCCACAAAGACCATCTTGTCCAACCTCCTTCTTCCATGCAGAAAAACGCCATCCACACCTTCCCAACCGATGGCCATCCAGGCTCTGTTTATGGATTCATAGGATACTAGAATTAGAAGGGATCCACAAAGACCATCTTGTCCAACCTCCTTCTTCCATGCAGAAAAACGCCATCCACACCTTCCCAACCGATGGCCATCCAGGCTCTGTTTATGGATTCATAGGATACTAGAATTAGAAGGGATCCACAAAGACCATCTTGTCCAACCTCCTTCTTCCATGCAGAAAAACGCCATCCACACCTTCCCAACCGATGGCCATCCAGGCTCTGTTTATGGATTCATAGGATACTAGAATTAGAAGGGATCCACAAAGACCATCTTGTCCAACCTCCTTCTTCCATGCAGAAAAACACCATCCACACCTTCCCAACCAATGGCCATCCAGGCTCTGTTTATACGAGGGCTATCCAGAAAGTACATTACGTTTTGGAATTTAAAAAGAACCAAGTATAGGATAAAACACTTACCATATGCAGTTGAAAGCCACACTGAAATAGTACTTTTCAACATAGTCCCTATTCAGATTTAATTCCAAAATGTAATGTACTTTCTGGATAGCCCTTGTAGATTCATAGGATCCTAGAACTGGAAGGGATCCCCAAAGACCATCCCATCCAACTTCTTCCTGTCATACAGGAAGACACAATTTGAGCCCTCCTGACAGATGGACATCTAATCTATGCTTAAAGGCCTTCAAGGAAGGAGATTCTACTCAACTCCCAACCAACCTATATTTCACTAGAGTTGGAAGGGAACCCAGCAGAGTCCCTGATGTCCTTCTTTGGTCATTGAAGCAATAAAACCATCTCTGTCCCTGCCCTCATCTCTGCAGGTCCTCATTGGAAACCATCAGCGCTGGCAGGCCAAGAATGGGCCCAAAATTCTTGACAATAAGAAGGGAGATAATCTTTGCATCCTAGAGTTGAAAGGGACCCCCAAAGGCCATCTAGTCCAACCCCTTTCTGCCACACAAACCTCCTGATGGTCAGAGCTGCTTGGCAGTGGAATCTGCCACTTCTCCCTTGGAGTCCAGTGGAGTCTTCTTACTTATTTGGATGGAGGCTTTGAAAGAGAAGTCGGGTGAGCATCTGTCAGGAGGGCTTGGATGGTTTCCTCCTGCCTGGCAGAAGGGGGTTGGACTGGATGGCATTTGGGAGTCCCTTTCAACTTTAGGATTTTAGGATTCTGTAAAGAAGAGCCTGAATACTACAGGACAGTCATATGGTCTTCATATTGACCATGGTGGTCCATGCTCTTGTTACATCCTGAATAGACTACTGCAACACACTCTATGTGGGGCTGCCTTTGAAGACTGTTTGGAAGCTCCAATTGGTCCAATGGGTGGCAGCCAGGTTGCTAACTGAAGCGACATACAGGGAGCATATCACTCCCCTGTTGCATCAGCTCCAATGGCTGCCAATTTGCTACCGAGCACAATTCAAGGTGTTGGTTTTGACCTATAAAGCTCTAAAGGGTTCCGACCCAGCTTACTTGTCTGAATGTATCTCCCACTACTACTCACCTCGTAGTTTAAGATATTTTGGGGAGGTCCTGCTCTTGATCCCACCACCTCTGCAAGTGCAACTGGTGGGGACGAGAGACAGGGTGTTGTGACTCAGCTGGAACCTCAGATAGACTCTGATGAGGATGATGGGATTCAGGTTCACAATCAGGTTCAAAATGTCCCTGTTGTAGAAGATGAGGATCAGGGAGTGCAAGTTCATTTTCCCACAGCAAGGAATGAGGTTGTTGATACTGAAACTAGCCAGGTGCAAATGGACTTGGGAAAGGAGGACAGTTCTCAGTCTGATAATGAGGCTCAGCAAACTAATGAGCAGGCTGACCTTGATGAAACGGGTTCCTTAGATTGAGCTGACCATTTGAAGGAGTGTGAGAATTGCAAACAAGAGGGAGGCTAGAGGCCAGAGAAATGCTTTCATGCTTTACAAAGGGTATTAAAGCAATGTGTTTGGAGACAAACCTTTGTCAAAGCAACTTTCGTTCAGCCAAGAAGGAAGCTCTCATTTTCCTGGATTACCTTTCAGCTTTTGTGTTCATGTTCTTGGGACTTTGTCATGCTCTATTGGGACCTTGTTTACTCCTCGTGATTTCTGGATTTGTTCTCTATGACTTTGTTTTGTAATCATTGGAACTTTACTTTTTCTTTTAAAGAACCTTTTATCTTCTATTTTCTAATAAACTAAAAAGACTTCAACCTGTGTGCAGTTTGGTGTATATAGCAAGGTGAAGCTAACCTGAGGTGTGACACAGGACCTTCTCCATGGTGGCCCCCGTCTGTGGAACGCCCTCCCTAATGAGACCAGGCAGGCTCCCTCGCTCCTATCCTTTCAAAAACATCTCAAAACATGGCTATGGGACCAGGCCTTTTGGCCACAGAAGCAGCGCTAACTGTAAAAGGAAATTAGGATGAATAATGGACAGACTTGGATCACGATTTGGAATGTGCCCATGAATGTATATTTATATGGATGTTTTAAGTAATCCTATCTATTTTAACTGTAATTGTTTTTATATATTATGTTTTATATTGGTTTGGTTGGCATCTAATGATGCTAATCATAAGGTCATCCTGAGTTCCCCCTTGGGGGTGAGAAGGGCGGGATATAAATACTTATAATAAAATAAATACTGTATGTACTCGAGTATAAGCCTAGTTTTTCAGTCCTTTTTTAGGACTGAAAAAAACCCTCCTCAGCTTATACTCGGGTGAGGGTCCTGGTGGGCTTATATTCAGGTCGGCTTATACTCAAGTATATATAGTATATTTATTATTTTTCTCTATTATTATTGGTATTGTTACATTTATTATTTTATTCTATTATTGTTGTTACTTTTACATTTATTATTTTACTCTATTATTGTTGTTACTTTTACATTTATTTTACTCTATTTTATTATTATTAATACATTTATTATTTTACTCTATTTATTATTACATTTATTATTTTACTGCATTTATTATTATTATTATTACATTTATTATTTCACTCTATTATTATTAAAAGGATACATAAGCACATCTACATTGAAGAAGATGAAAATAATGATTTATTAGAGTTGAACAGTCATATCTTAAATTACAGTTTGATGTAAAGATTCAAGAACATTTAAAGTATTGATGCCTCAATTAATGTAATTTTATTGGTAACTCGGCTTATATTGGAGTCAATGTTTTTCCAGTTTTTTGTGGTAAATTAGGTGCCTTGGCTTATATTCGGGTCGACTTATACTCGAGTATATATGGTAATAAATAAATTCATGTGGTTTTTCCTTTAGTGGAGAAAGGAGAAGGAGAAGAGGGGTCATTAGAGCTAGCATTTAAATATGGAAAAGGATGTTACATTGAGGAGAGAGACATCTTGTTTTCTGCTGCTCCAGAGAGTAAGACACAATGGAGCAAAGGATGCAAACTCTAGGATTTGCTCTTTTAAGTTAGTGGATAATTTGAAATTCATACGGCTGGATCTGCCTGGATACTTCCAACACAAGCATTCCTCTTTTTCTGTCACTTCCAGTTATCCCTCCCCTGGCTTCGTTTTCTTTTCGGCCCCTCCGTTCCTACCAATTTGTTCCTCCTTGATATGCTCTTTGGACATCTTGCTTTTCTCATAGATCGGGGCCTCCAAAGGGACTGACCCCCCACGGCCTCCTCCTCGCTTTGAAGCGGACGCCAGGCCCTGCCGGGCCCTTTGTGTTTTCCCTTCCTTGTCAGCCCGGCTGTTCTTGACAAATTGGTGCCATCCATCTTTATCTTCTGCAAGCCCAAGCCGCAGGAGATGAATGAGAACCGAAAAGGTTCCCAAAAATCGCATCTGACTTTTGTGTGTTTTTGGGCTGTGCCATAGATGAAAAAAGTGTTTCAAAACTCATCACAAAATTATGGAGTAGTGCTGGCATTTCATTTCTAAAGTGTTTCTACAGTATCATTAGTGAAAATTTTGTTACTGTAACGAGAGTAATTACATTTCTTTCCGTTTTCATTATCATAATTGAGCAAGCGGGGAAACTTCAGAGGCTCCTTCCTCCCTGATTTTTACAGCTATTGGGGTGAAACTTGCTACAAAGGTAGAACATATTTGCCACTCAAGTTTCAGAACGTTTCACTTAACCACAGATTTTTGGGGAATTTTCAAAATTTTTATAAACAACATTTTAAAAACAAAACTACGAGAGCAATCTCCTTGAATTTGGCATCCAATGACACAAGATAACAGGGGAGCATTCCCTCCAACTTTCACAAATATTCATACAAAGTTTTGACATTTATATTAATAAATGGAACTTCCATGGAAGGATTCCTTCCCCGCCCAAGCTACCATAACTTATTTGAAGTCTCAGCCCATCCTCCTCTTTGCAGATTCAACCATTAATTGGAATTCTGGCTGGGACACATCTCTGCCTCTCCTGATTGGGGCTTCCTGATGCTGAGCAGGATTCTGGGAAATGTAGTTCAGGGCAGGGCCTTTTGCATTTTCTGCCATAGGGCTCTTTGCCTTCCCAAACTACATTTCCTAGAATCCTATTCTTTCTCAGTCTTTCTCCCTGCTGCTTCCCTCTCCTCATGGAAAGAGGCCATTCAGCTAAAGGGGAAGGCAACCTTTTTGGCTTTGCTTTCCTTCCTTGTGTTGACGATGAAACTGACTTTGGGAAGCTTTTTGTTAAAGCTCAGCCATCAGGATCTGGCCCTCCACAGGAGGTGGAGTGGGACTCAGAGGCTGATTTGGATTTTGAGCCTCTTTGGGATTTGGATCAGAGCCCAGTGTCTTTGCAGGTGCCTGGAGTTGTGCTTCCAGAGGAACAGCTAATTGGGGAACATTCCAATGTTAACTCAAGGCTGGATTCACCAGATGGAGTTGTGGTAGGGGAGGATGTGTCTTTTGATCGCAGGTAATCTATCTCACAGGATAGGAGTCAAAGGAAAGTGCTGAGAAGAAGTAAACGTTTGGCTCTCAAGTGTTGTAATTGTCAGAGTATTTGCAGCACAGCAGTAGTTGGATGGAAGCAGTGAGCTCAGAATGAAGAGACAATCAGAGACATTGGTAAAACTATTTACAAAGTTTTACTGTATGCAGCAGTAATCAACACAAATAGACAAACACAGGACTGTTCTGTTCTCCAACAGAACTTGACTCAAACTCTAGGCAGACAGAACTCAACTGAACTGATGCAATCGTTATGCACAAACACTTGTGTCTGGATACTCCCTAGTTCCAGCCACACATCAAGGTCATTATAGCTTCTTGGCAATTAACTCTTTACACACTATGGTACATTCTGGATGATGCAATCAGTTGCAATACAAGCATAGCACAAATTGCATTTAAACACTATCAATACACAAATCCCACATTAACAATAATGAATAAATTTTCCTATGTGAAGTTATGATTGCCCTGGATCTCATTGAGTGGTAGCCTTGAGATTTCCTTAAAGGGACCTCTCTCCTTGTTTACGTTGCGGTGTCAACATTGCCATTCTTGGGAGAAGCATCTCCGTTCCTGTCTCTTGATCCTTGCCTTGTTCCTGTGCCGTTTCCAGGATACCCAGTTGGAGTTCGTGCCTTGTTACTCTCGAGTATACCTCGCCTTGTTACTCTGGTTTCCCTGCTTTCCAAGGAATACCTTCAAGGTGGATTACAGTTGTTGTTTTGCTACATCTTGTCCCTGATTCCTGCAACTCCTGGCTGCTTACTGACATTGACTCTTCATTGGAACTCTTTGAGTTCTGTTTGTGGATTATAACTTCGAAAGACTTTGAAAAACTATCTTTTGAACTATTGTGAACTTTATATTATGGACTACTGAATCTATTGACTCTTTCCGCTGTTTGCTTGCATATATCTATATCTATATATAATCCTTAATAAACTGCTTTGCTTGAATGCCTGGCCCCAGTGTGGTTTTCAGAGTGCTCACGTACCTTTGAGGTGCAACACTTCTGAGCTTTACAAAATGCAAACAAAAAAGTATGGGGTAAGTTTCGATTCTTAAGTTTTGGGTGCCAAAGTGGACCGTGCATCACCAAACTATGAGTCCCAGGCTACCATAGCTTTGAGTCCTGGCAGTTCAAGTAGGGTCAAACAGTACTAAATTTGCAGTGTAGCTACACCCTTGAACTTGAACTTGAACCTCAGTTCCTAGCATGTATCACTACTGACCACAAAAATTGCAGGAAACAGAACTGAGGAAAACCACAGACCACAGCAAAGAGATTGGCTCCACTTTTGCCAAAAATGACAAGAAAAAGAAAGACAGAAAGAAAGAGCCAAAATACTTCTCGTTTGATCCTAGGATTCATGAGGTGAGGACAATTCTGGGGATGGTTTTGAAAGGGAGACTGGAAACTTTCCTCCCTCCTTGCCATCCTGTTGAAATTTCTGTTGGTTTGGGGTGTTTATGTTTCCTGTGGATGCTTTTGCATAATGGGCCAGAAGGCTTATTGCCCCCCTGCCGAGGTTGAATTACCTGCATTTTTCTTTTCCAATGCTGCATTTCCAATCTGAAACCATCCAACTGCAGCTTATGCTGCTTCTGCGTTTTCTGCCTGCTGCTGCTGATGGCCCAAACAGCATATTTGGACTTTAAAAGAGAACTACTCTCTCCAGAAAAAATACTACAAATCCCAGGTTCCCATAGCATTAAGCCACAGCAGTTAAAATGGCACCGAACTGCATTAGTGTGGACGCATCCAGATACATTGAAATAGTTCAAGGAATTCCATCCTGTGACTTCCATCTGCATTGACCATTCCATGCAGTTCAAATCTAGCTTTAAACTGTAACAGCCAAGCAACAAACTCCCACAAAAGTGTGCAAAAAGAAAGCCCATAATGCACATCAGTGTTCTGGGTTTTGTGATGTTGCTGAGTGATTTCAGTGTCCGCTAAAACTGTGGGTCCAGAGCCTAGTGCACTACACTGCACCAAAGATCAAATCAGGACACAAACTGGGTTGAAGGCACAAAGAACAAAGGTTAATTCTTTCAGGCCTGAAAGGATGTCAGAATAGAGTTCTATATTGAATAGATTGAGGGTCATCTTAAGTCTGAAATGACTCAAAGGCACACAACAATAAAAACCCTAGTTAATCTGATTCTGTCATCAGCCAAAAGCAGGCCCACACTTTCCATTGAAATACTGAGAAGTTTATGTTGATTAAAATTGTTCTTCATTTTAGATATTGTATTGTTCTTTCATAGTTTTTTTCACTACAAAAAGGGTCTCTCATTCAGAGGTTTTGATGATGGATATCAGCTAACCACAAAAAATGGGTTTTTGTCCATCACACTCCACTATTGTCAATTAACCTGATTGAAGACATGAACTGGATCAAAGGCATCAGGAACAGAGGGGGTTTTTTTCAAGCTTGAAAGGATGTCAGATACAGGGCCTGTACTCTCAAAGATCCAACATAAAGCATGCAGCAAAGTACAGAACATTTTATTAACTTTGACGGTCATTAAAACTCCTGCCCCCTCCCCTGATTGGCTGAAAAGTCGGATCGGCTAGGATCCAGACATTCATTGGCTGGGGATTCCTCCTGACATCACCAGTGGTTAGGGTTTCCTCAGTGTCGGGAAAAATAAACAGACATCATTCATGGAGCCTGAGTGTAATGAAGTATGAATTTTGGTTTACAGATGTTATGTTTAATTGTGTGTTTATGTTTTAAAAGGGTAAGTATTACAGTTATTGCATCTCAGCACTCAGAGGCTGGTTGCCATGGAGAAGTAGGCGGAGCCAACTGCCGTTTAGTTGAAGAAGTGCAGAGTTTAAAAAAGAGAGTCCGTCTGTGCTCTGATGAGGCACAGGGAAGATTGATTCTAGGTTGATGGGATCAAGGAGACTCAATTGTTCATTTTGAGTCGGTTTTAAATAAGTTTGGTGACTTATTTAATGTAGTCTGTGTCCTGGTAAGGCACAGAGAATCTGTGATAGTATATCACAGGGGTGACTGTGGTTTGAAGTCACTGGAAAGTCCAAGTTTCAGACTTTGGGAACCAATCCCAGCTGGACTCACAAAGATCCATTGAAGTAACGGTTTAAAAGTGGCAGAGGAAGAAGTTTTCACTACTTTAAGTAAAAGAAGTGATACTCTAGAGAGTTGATTCATCTCGTTCTAGTATTGTAACTGTTATTAAGAATACCTCTAAGTGAGAAACAAAATTGTAACTACTAAGCTCTGTGCCTGGATAAACTTGTTATTGTTCTTCCAACATCTAAGCCTCTGTCGCATCGATTCTAAACCAAGTTGCACTACCCTTTAAAGTGAAGAAGAAGAAAGAAAAAAAAGTAAAAGGTCTCCTCCCTGAGTCTTTGGTGGTTTGCATCTTTCCAAATTGGTGTTAGTTGATATTAGTCCTTTACACTGAGTCTTTGGGAAGATCCACTCCAATAAAGGTGCAGATCGGTGGAATGCAGTGGGGCACTATGCAAAGCAGTCGGTGCTGAGATTAATTGCCCAGCATGGTTTACACAAAAGGAGAGCTCCAGAGAATACAATGGGTTTTTATGTAAATACAAACAGTCCAATTCAATGAAAAGTATAGAGTTAATCTGTGTGCTGATGTCTTGCAGTGACCCATCTCTGGATCCACTCGGGAAGCTGGGAAACTACGTTGTCCCTTCCTGATGGCCCTCGTCTCGCAGTTGGGGGAAAGGTGCAAGAAGGTTGCTATAAGGTTGCTACAAGGTGCAGAAATGACTTGAAGACACACAATAATAAGAATATTGAAGACAGCAGAGAAAGAGGAATTCCGCGTTTCAACCAAACAAGCCACCATGGCTGCCCCTGACTTTGCAAGACCTGATAACTTTGGCTCCATCTCCAAGACATCTCATTATGCATATGCAAATATTCCAAAATTGGGAGGGGAAATTTAAAGACTTCTGGTCCCAAGCTTTTCGGATAAGGGACACGCTACCTGTGTAGGACTACAGTTTTAGCTCTCCCACTTTTTCAGCCTATTTTGGGATAGAAAGGACAATGAGTCCCATCTGCCCTTTCGATGGTGGGCCTACCTGAGTCTTGTCTGGTGGAGAGAGACTGATTCATACCCTGCCATTCCATAATTATCACTTGTCAAGAAGGTTTGCTGTTGTTTATCTTGGGTCCCAGTGCATAGAAAAGGAAGGGACTGCCTTACAAGCTGTTTTTGCTATATCTAGGAATGCTTAGCATACGGTAGCAACAATATCCCTTTGGACGTAATGTGGAATGAGTGGCAGCTGGGTATGTTGTGCCCATTTGCTTAACACCTCCCACTTCACAAACTGTGTTTGCTCAGAATTAAAGAATGGGGATCACGTGGCCTTCCAGGGGATATTGGGGTGTTGTTGTGTGTTTCCCGGGCTGTATGGCCATGTTCTGGAAGTATTATTTCCTGACGTTTCAACCACATCTGTTGGAGAGATGTCAGGGGTGAATACTTTTGGAACATGGCCATACAGCCCAGAAAACTCCCCGAGCCCTGGGGGAGTGTTTTTAAGATGTTTTTTTTAAAGATGTTTTTAAGATGTTTTTAAATTGTTAGATTTTAGCCTGCTCTTGTAAGCCGCCCCGAGCCCTAGGGGAGTGGCGGCATATAAGTTTGAATAATAAAAATAAATAAAATAAATAACAAGGGCTTGATAACAAAGGTTTGCAAACTCTTCACCTCTGTCAAATAGGGCTGGTGCTTCATCAAACTACAACTCCTGGGATTCCATAGCATTGAGCATAGCAGTTAAGGTGCTATCTAACTGCATTAATTATACAGTGTAGATGAACGCTTTGCCTCAAATCATCTAAATCTCTGCCATCCTGAGAATTTTTACTATAGAAAATACCTCTCCTTTTGCCAGGCGTCTTCATCGGTTTGTGGGGAAATACCTCTCCTTCTGACTCATTGACCATGTAAACGAGACTGGTTATGTAATCCACATATACAATTGGGAGCCAAAATGGCCTTTTTTTTTTTGCTTAAGTGGTTCTGCAAATGAAAGGGAAGGTAGAGAATAATTTTGATCCACTTCATTGACTTTGGCTGGAAAAGATAATGTCCTTGTAGCAACGGCGTTTCTATAGGTACAGAGGTTCATTACAGTTATCGACCAGCCTCAACAATTATGAACCAATGCAATACAGAATGAACACAAACAAAGGACCAGTCCAGGAATGAAACCCATGTGTATGAGTTATATATTTATTTATTTATTTACGATACTTTTACCCACCTTTCTCAACCCCGAAGGGGACTCAAGGCGGCTTTACACATAGACAACTATTTGATGCCTTTACAAACAGAGTACAATAAAATAAACATTTAAAATGGAATTATAAAAACAATTAACAATACTAAAAACATTTCTATGTTTATGTTGATTTGCCAGTTCGACTTGTACTGAGCATGTTCAGACTCAGGACTCCATTTTGTATTCAGTCTCCTTTTATACCTCAGTGGAGGTGGATGCATGTCTGCTTTACACCTCAGTGGAGGTGGATGTGTATCTGCATTTGGACTTTACTAGAGAAGCATGACTTATGGACTTCAATTAGTACAACTATACCTAAAGACTATGGGCTATTGATTAAGAACGATACCCTGTGTACTCAACACACAGAGAACTACACGGATCCTCTTTAACCGCAGTCCTACTTCATCAGAATATTCAGAGCACAGATTCTATTGACATCCACTTTGGCCAAGGAGAACAAATGCTTCTGTTCTTTGCCTTCAGCCCATCTGTGTCTTATTTGGGTTTTTGGAGCCTGACACGCAGGGCCTCAAACCCACAGTTCTTGGCAGAGCTGAAATCACTTCACAGTAATATGTTTTGATGTATGGCTTGCAACAGTTCAGATTGCAGTTCAAAACCTACAATGTAAAAATGCTAAATAGAATTAAAATTGTTGAGACAAATAATTTTAATAATCACCTATTCAGTCCTTCATAGAGTCTAATATTTCAGCCATGTTGTGTTTCAGGCAACCACAAGTGACTGCAGATTTTCCTGAAACAGTTCTCAGCTGAAAATCAATATGAGAAGAGAGAGTCCAGGCGCTGATCTCTGACTCATGCGGAAATAATACATTTGATCAGACAATTGCACTTTGAGTGGGTTTATAAACAGTTTCACAAATGGACTTCTTTTTGGCCGAGGAGGGAATCGCTGATCTTGTACATGGGTTTAATTGGAAGTGAGACCCTGGAGGCACTGGCGTCTCATCTGATTGTGGATGCTAAGCAGGGTCCGCCCTGGTTGGTACTTGGATGGGAGACCGCCAAGGAACACCAGGTGCATTTAGGCCATGTTTGAGTGTAAGGAACTGGCAAAACCATCTCTGAGTTATCCTTGCCTATGAAAACCCCCCTGAAATTCATGGTGATGCTATAAGTTCCAAAATACACCTGGACTTGGAAGCTAAGCAGGGTCAGCCTTGGTTGGTACTTGGATGGGAGACCGCCAAGGAACACCAGGTGCATTTAGGCCATGTTTGAGTGTAAGGAACTGGCAAAACCATCTCTGAGTTATCCTTGCCTATGAAAACCCCCTGAAATTCATGGTGATGCTATAAGTCCCAAAATACACCAAGAGCACCTGGACTTGGAAGCTAAGCAGGGTCAGCCCTGGTTAAGACTTCAAGGTGCAAGCCAATGTTATTGTATGAGATGTTTATATAACAGAATCCTTTCCTGCAGGTGCACAAGCACAACCTGCATCAAATCATTATTGTAGTAGTTGTTGTTGTTGTCGTCATCGTCGTCATCATCATCATCATCATCTTCTTCCTTATTTTCATCCCACCTTTCTCCCAATATAGGCACAATAAATTATGAGCATGTCAACATATGGTCAGTGTAGACTTTTGCTTTTCTCTGCCCTAGCGTGCTGGTGCCTAACCAAACTATATCTCCCAGAATCCCATAGCATTGTTCCATGGCAGTTGAAGTGGTGTTAAACCGCATTAATTCTGCAGTGTAGATTCAGGGTCATTATATCTAGCTTGTTGCAAGCAGCCTGTGCTCACCAAGCATTCCCCTTCTTCCTCGGCGGAAATTCCTTTTGGGATTTGTGGCCAAATCCACTTTATGCACACACAAAAACACCTCCGTAGAATTGTCCGCTGCACCTTTAAATAGTTCTCGGCATGTCCCAAACTCGAGCATGAGCCTCCGCAACCCACTGAAGCACGCAGAATCAATATTCAATTTCATGGAGATAATGCAACAGTAACATAACCAAGCCGCATCTATCAGAAGCTCAAATAACATTAACAAGGGAGCAAAGTGGGAGTTGGAGCCGAAGGTCTTTCTGCATGAAAAGCCCAGCGCCAAGGCTATCTCTATCGCTGGAGAGGAACACAAATAACTGCGGGCAGAGAGGCGGGAAACCCAGGAAATAAAGGCATGTACGTCTAGGACTGTGTCTAATGAATGCAGGTGGTCATGGCTCAAATTAATGAAACAACCGGAAAGATGCAGACCTTAAGCAAGTGTGTGGCTTTAAACAGACAAGGGGTCTTTCTCCCACCCTGGACATCATTTATTTATTTATTTATTTATTTACAGTATTTATATTCCGCCCTTCTTTCTCACCCCGAAGGGGACTCAGGGCGGATTACAATGAACACATATATGGCAAACATTCAATGCCAACAGACAAACAACATTCAGTTTTAGACAGACATAGAGGCATTTTAACATCTTTCCAGGTTCACGATTTTGGCCACAGGGGGAGCTGTTGCTTCACCGTCCATTGGTGGCTGTTCTTCCTCATTCTTTTCCTCGTGAGCAGTTTTATGGTGTTGTAGATTAGTTAAATTAGCCTCCCGCATAAAGCGTACCTAAATTTTCCCTACTTGACAGATGCAACTGTCTTTCGGGGCTGCTAGGTCAACAGCAAGCCGGGGCTATTTTTTTTTTAATGGTCGGGGGCTTAACCCGACCCGGGCTTCGAACTCATGACCTCTCGGTCAGTAGTGATTTATAGCAGCTGGTTACTAGCCAGCTGCGCCACAGCCCGGCCCCATCATTCCACAGGTGTGTGTGTGTGTGTGTCTGTCTGTCTATCCATACATACACACAAACACACACACACACACCACCTGATTCACTGTCAACAGAACCACTTTAATTGTTATGGCTCAGTTCTATGGCCTCCTGGGAGTTTGGTGAGGCACAAGTGCTCTTGGGCAAAGAAGACTCAAGACCTTGCAAAACTACCTCTCCCAGGATTCCACAGCATTGAGTTAAGGCCGTTAAAGTGATGTCAAACTCCATTAACTTTGGAGTGCAGATGCACCCTTAAGCCCTCCTGGACTTTTTTGCTTTTTCAGCTTGGTAAGCTCTTTACTTGAATTAGTTTAAAACATTTAAATCTGGCATTGTTTACTTCATTTCAATTTCACGCTGCCCCGATATCTCCCAACTTGAGGAGAGAAGGGTTTCAATAAATAAATGAACAGTACAATTAATTTTAACTCCATTTCATATATTGCAGGGGAACGTCTCGAAGCAGCAGCAGAGAGGGAAAAGAAAATTAAATGTCCTCATTAAGTCTCAAAGGGACTGTACTATTTAATTTAATAATCTGGGACATTTCTTCTTCCCTTAATAGCCATGCCTCATTGGCTTCTCATTGTTCTTTTTATCTTTCCATTCCCCTCCCAAATACTGGATCCGGGATCCAAAAAACATTTTAGCAGGACACTTTGAGACTGGGTCGTGTCCAATTATTTTATTTTGCAGACGATTTTTTCCCCTGAATTGCCTCTTGCATGTTAACACAGTTCTGAAAGACTGTCTGGACTTTTTAAAATTCCTACTCTGGAAACTACTTGCAAAACTCAAGACTTTTGGGAACTTTGCAAAAGCTGCTGATTAAATGCCAGTTTTGAATGTCCTTCATGATCCAGCGGGGCATTGAATCTGCTCCAGGTTTTAGTCTGAACTTCAAAAGCAAAGCTTCTTAGGACTTCATCACATGCAATAAAATCAGTGTTTTTACACATTTAAGAAATCACTACTGACGAGCCCATCACAAGGCGCAAGCTCATACCTGTTGCACTCGAGTCCTAAAACACCTTTTCATCACAAACCACACTCTGTCCAGGTAATCCAGTAAATAATAGTTTATTTAGAGTATATATAAAAATAAGCAAATGCAAATGGGAGAATCAAAGTTCCAAAGGTTATTTCCAAGATAGCCAAGAGTCCAAAATCCTTTCAAATACAGTCTCCAGAGTCAATCCACAAAAATATCCATAAACAAGGTAGCATGAATACGGCAGGCAACCTATGCCACACATGAACTATAAGCAAGAATAAACATAGAAACTTGAATACATGAATTCCAAGAACCTAGGAGCCAAAAACTGAGAGCTGTTCACCTGAATACAACTGTTTTAGCTCAGCCGTCACAATCTCCCCTTCCCCAGGTGATGGAGTTTGAATCAGAGTCCGATTCGGATTTCGGGCCCATCCAGGACTTGGACCAAAGCCCAATGGCTTTGCAGGTGCCCGAAGTTGTGCTTACAGAGGATCTGTTAATTGGAGAACTTTCCGATGTTCAGTCAAGGTTGGTTTCGCCAGATGTTGTTGCAGAGGAGGATGTTGCTTTTGACTGGAGAGAGTCTTTCGGGAAGGAAAGGAGTCGAAGGGAGGGCGAGAGGCGAAGCCGGCGCTTGGCTCTCAGGCGCACCAATGAGTAACTTTCCCATGTGAAGTTCTGCATGTCCTAACTCTCACTGCCTTGCAGCCTCAAGAACTCCTTAAAGGTGCCTCGCTTCCTGTTCTCTTTGCGGTGTCAACTTTGCCATCCATGGAAGAAGAATCTATGTTCCAGTCCCTTGCTCCTTGCCTTGTTCCCATACCTTGTTTTATGACTTCCAAGCTGCAATGTTGGATTTGTGTACCTATTCCATACGTATTCCCCATATAGTTTTCCCAGGGTTGCGAAAATGCACTCTCTCCATTTCCTTATTCATGAATCAGGACAGCCTTTATTCAACGTTGTAGCTGTTCTATGTGTATTTTTAGGTTCTGAGGGGTTTATGTTAAAAGACCATAAAAATTTCCGACCACACGCCGTTCTTTCATAAACTCAATGTTTTTATCAACTCAGTTGTTGCTCCGTTTTGATTAAGTGCGGATGCTGATGTTCCAAGTACAATTTCCTTTAGTGCTTTTGAATGGGTTCCTGCATTTCATGTCAGGGAATGACACCAAAAAGCTTGGCTTATTACAAAAACAACAGCAATAAAACTGATGTTAGAAAGAAAGAAAGAAAGAAAGAAAGAAAGAAAGAAAGAAAGAAAGAAAGAAAGAAAGAAAGAAAGAAAGAAAGAAAGAAAGAAAGGAGAAGAGGAAGAGAGGAAGGAGGAAGAGGAGGGAGTAGAATGATTTATTTCATTTATCATGTTAGAAGCAAATTGACGGTACAGTTATAATGTATTTAAAAATACAAAGTTAAAAACTTGGCATTGTACTAGATTTCCTTTGACCAGAAGCTGGACACTTGGAGTAAGGCTGTGAGAAGGTCCTCCATAGTGCCTGGGTGCGAATGTCCTGAATGCCATTCTTTCTTTCGTTCTGCAGCTTCATATTTCACAGATTCCTACATTTTATGTCTCCCTTCATCTCTCCCATATAAATTTGTAGCAAGGTCAGAAAACCATGAGCCGCATTTTGAGGATTGCCGTGAAAGAAACAACTCCTTGCACAAAGCACCATCATTTATGTCGCTTTCATTTCTCCTTGGTTTTGTTTTTAAAATAAAAAGGCTCTACTTTTACTTATTTCTGTTGTACTTTCATTCTTATTCTGGAAGATTAAATCATTGCACATCTATCTAATAGGATATACATATGTTTTTATGGCCCCGGGTTGCAGTTCTTTGTGACAGCTATATAAGTAACTGGTTGAAACGGAAGCTCGTGCGCCTGGAGCTTTAATGCATTTTCATAGGTTTTGTGTTTAACGGTTTGAATAACACAAATTATGTCTTTTTAATGTCTATATTTACATTTCAATGCATTCACATTGTTATAATCTGCATTGTTTTATATTTATTGTTACCCACCTTGAGTCCCTCCATTGGGATGGAAATAAAGTAAAATACCGTATATACTCGAAGATAAGACGAGTTTTTCAGCTCTTTTTTTTTAGTTGAAAAAGCCTCCCTCGGCTTATAATGGGGTCAAGGTCAAGGCCAGACAACAGAACCCGGAGGCCGTGGCTTGCAATATATGATATAGTTCTCTCTTACCCTCCCTTATCAGTGTGTTTTCCAAAGCCTCCCTCGCTCTTAACCAAGGGAATGTTTTGAAAAGGGAAAGATGCCCTTGCAAGTCAGGAAGAAGAAATATATTTATCCATTAATCTTATAAAAGCATTTCCCCCTGAAATATTTGATAAACTCTCCTACAGATATATAGGCATTAACCCTCTGCATACATTTGCAATCCCTATGTACTTATATATCTGTATCTATCTAGCTATATACATCAATTTTATATATTATTTTCCCCTCATATGTTTGCAGGTCTTTGCAAATCCTATATAGATCCATGTACCTGTATATCTAGATCCATATACAGTAGAGTCTCACTTATCCAACACTCACTTATCCAATGTTCTGGATTATCCAAGGCATTTTTGTAGTCAATGTTTTCAATACATCGTGATATTTTGGTGCTAAATTCGTAAATACAGTAATTACAACATAACATTACTACGTATTGAACTACTTTTTCTGTCAAATTTGTTGTATGACATGATGTTTTGGTGCTTAATTTGTAAAATCATAACCTAATTTGATGTTTAATAGGCTTTTCCTTCATCCCTCCTTATTATCCAACATATTCGCTTATCCAACGTTCTGCCGGCCCGTTTATGTTGGATAAGTGAGACTCTACTGTATATACATTATTTAACCTACTGATGCCTTGATTAATGTAATTTTATTGGTATCTATTTTTATTTTGAAATTTACCAATAGCTGCTTCATTTCCCACCTTCGGCTTATACTCGGGTCAATAAGTTATCCCAGTTTTTTGTGGTAAAATTAGGTGCCTCGTCTTATATTCGGGTCGGCTTATACTTGAGTATATATGGTAGGTACTTTAGAAACCACATTTTTAAAAGACATCTAGACTGCCAGTGTGCCTATTGGCCTGAGTCTTGGACTATGAGTGCATCTACACTGTGGAATGTGTTGGGAAATCATCCTGGACTACTCAAGTCTGAATGTAGTTAGATAGATGATAGAGTTAGATTGAGGGAATCCTTTCCCTGTTTCCAAAGCAGGCCTAGACAGGCTTCACTGTGTTTCCCTCTATCCTGTTTACATCACATCCCTTACTTTGAAGTTAGTAGAAATGTGAATCTCCAGGGACACTAACTTCTCATTGGTCAGAATGTCTTTTATGGCCCCAATAAACTGGACCATGAGGTGGGAGCCATTTTGGTTCTCTCTTCTCCTTTTGTTCTTCAAGCTAACAACACGTCCTGCCATCCTTCCTGGGAAGATGTAACTATGTAGATGTTTGTTATTTTTCCTTTCTTATTTTTCCTTAGAAACCAGTCTAGAGTAGACTAGACAGCTCCCAACCCTTTCTATCTACAATAGAGTTCTTTTTACCTGAATAAATACCTTTTGAACTTTTATTGAGACTCTGCAGTCCATTGCAATCCTAAATGGTCAAAGGCTTCTCTTGCTCACCAGTGTAAGTAACTGTTGCATTTGAAAGCTTTTGCTTTTGCTACTCTGCTGATTTTTGGTGGAATCTCCCCCAGAGAGGTTTAAATTGAGTCTAAACACTCAGAGATTACCACAACAGAATGAACATACACAACGTTAATTGCCATGGAATCCTGGGAGTTGTAGTTTTGCAAGAACTTTAACCTTCCCTGAGTGAGACCACTGGGAAATGTAGTTGTTGGAGTTCAATCCCACACTGCTCAAGTCTGCAGTCCTCAATGAGGAGTAGTTGGTTTAGAATAGGCTGAGGGAAATCCCTTTCTCCTATCCTCTGGATGACCGTTTGAATGTATCTATTTCTTCTCTTCTCTCTGTTCATGCTCTCATTCTGATTGCTTGTGTAGAATGGATACTTTGCAGGCGCATGCCTTTTGTCTTTGGCTTTTTACTTTTACTTCTTGGTTTCTGCTGTGTGTATTGAGATCTCTCTCTGTTTGTGTGTCAGGAGAAATGTGTGCTTGGACATATTCCCTGTCTTTGAACCCTAAAAGAGATGGAGTTTGGAGTAGTTGGGACCCAGTTCTTTACTATCTAGAAATGTAGATGTTATTTTGGTAAATAAACCTTTTGTGATTTGAAAGACAGAACTCTGCATGTTTGCCTCCTAAGCTCTCTGTTCTTTACAACCATGTGGCACTTCACGCTCTGCTTGCTGTGAGCTAAATGCCCAACTACCAGTATCCTGTTTTTGCATATTTTGGATGCTCTACTGTTTTGGGTTAGTTTTCTTCCTAACATCCCCAGAAACTCTAACAAAAAGGGTTGTGGGCCCAGTGCATATGTCGGATTTGTGTATTGATAGTGTTTAAATGCAATTTGTGCCATGCTTGTATTGCAATTGATTGCATCATCCAGAATGTACCACAATGTGGAAAGAGTTAACTGCCAAGAGGCTATGATGACCTTGATGTGTGGCTGGAACTAGGGAGTATCCAGACACAAGTGTTTGTACATAACGATTGCGTCAGTTCAGTTGAGTTCTGTCTGCCTAGAGTTCGAGTCAAGTTCTGTTGGAGAACAGAGCAGTCCTGTGTTCGTCTGTAGTCTGCAGGTCTGTTTGTGTTGATTATTGCTGCATACAGTAAAACTTTGTAAATAGTTTTATCAACTGAAGACTTGGATGTTTCGGCAGGCCTTCGGAGATAGTCATTAATTAATCAGCCCCAGTGGGTTTTTAATAATTTATCCTGTTTTTATTACGGTCTTACCATTTATGTGTTTTAAATGAAATTTTTATCTTGTATTGTTGTTTATATTGATATATTGTATTATTGTTTTATCTTTTTATATTGTGATTTATTGTGTTGCTTATATTTTGTTCTTATGTTGTTTGGGCCACTGCCCCATGTAAGCCGCCCCGAGTCCCCGTGGGGAGATGGTGGCGGGATATAAATAAAGTATTATTATTATTATTATTATTATTATTATTATTATTATTATTATTATCGTCTCTGAGTGTCTCTTCGTTCTGCCTTCTACTGCTTTCATCCAACTACTGCTGTGCTGCAAATACTCTGACAATTTTGTGAGACACCAGCACTCTTTGGATGAGGAGGACAAAGACCTTGTAAAACTGCAGCTCCCATTGCATGGAGACGTGGCTCTTAAAGTGGTGTCAAACTGCATTAATTTTACAGCGTAGTTGGATCTCAAATCTCCAAAACTGACACCACCATTCCCTTTCAAAATGGATTTTTGCTCAAAGTTAGCAGTTGTTTAAACATAAAAGGGCAGCGGTTGTCTCTGAAGCATTGCGTTTCCCATTGCAACTTGACAATCTTCTTTCATCTTCCCTTTCGCTGCTGGCACACTTTGAATCCGAATGCAGTGAACCAGGGGCATTGCAATCGCTTGTTTTGTGCCTCCTTGTTAAGGGATGACAGAGATGTCCAAAAGAGTCAGAGTTATTCAGCAGAAACATTTTGCGCTTCAGCCGCAGAGCTGCCTCGAGCAAGCACAACATCACAGTTATGCCGAGGGAGGAGCCCGTTTCATCTTTCTTCCAAATGTAGCTGACAAGGACCAGGATCCAAAATGGTCTTAAGAGATGACAGAGCTGGGCCACAACTAACAACATGAAGAAATGTGCAGTCCTGTTGTTGAATCTCCTTCAAAAAGACGAAGCCACAATCGGGACTCAGATAGATGACCTTATGAGATCCGCTACCACATTCTTTCCAAACTCCAGAAGAGTTGGACACAAGTGGACAGCAGGCAGTTTCAGATTCAACCAGTGATAGTTTATTCTATGAAATGTTTGTGCTTTTGACTGGAAGGCATGCCAGGCTTGGGATTTCACTGACTTTTGGCCATGGCTGAATAAGTCCATTTCTATTCCTTGCCTTCACCTTTGCCTGAGTTCATTGGATCAGATTGGAGACCAAGCACATGGGGAAGACCTGAAATCTCAACAGCAGCCCAATCAGGAAGGAAGGAAAAATGGACTGTAGAGATAGAAACAGTCCATGAGAAAGGAATCTAGGAGTCTTGGGAGGCCGCAAGGCAAACATGAGTCAAGAGCGTGATGAAGCAGCTAAAAAAGCCAATGCAATTCTAGGCTGCATCAAGAATCATAGAGTTGGGAGAGACCTCACGGGCCATCCAGTCCAATGCCTCTGGACATATTCCAGCCTAGAGTCAACACCTCCCTTCAATTGTGGTGCCCAGAGTTGAACACAGTGTGATTCCAGGTAAAGTGGTCTGACCAAGGCAAAGCCCAACAACACAATTAAAATAGAATGAACAAGAAATACATAATACACACTGTGAAGAATTTAGAACGACTTAAGGTTCTTTCAGGCAGGGGGGAATCTTTTTATCCCACCGCTGCCACTAATTGTAAAGGACTAATAATCAACTGCCACCAATTGTAAAGGACTATGAACAACTAACACCAATTTGGAAAGATGCAACCACCAAAGACTCAGGGAGGAGACCTTTTACTTTTTTTTCCTTTCTTCTTCTTCACTTTAAAGGGTAGCGTAACTTGGTTTAGAATATATGCGACAGAGGCTTAGATGTTGGAAGAATAATAACAAGTTTATTCAGGCACAGAGCTTAGTGGTTACAATGGTGTTTCTCACTTAGAGGTATTCTTATTAACAGTTACAATACCAGAATGACATGAATCAACTCTCTAAAGTATCACTTCTCTTACTTAAGGTAGTTAAAACTTCTTCCCCTTCTACTTTTAAACTGTTACTTCAATGGATCTCTGTGAGTCCAGTTGGGATTGGTTCCCAAAGTCTGAAACTTAAACTATCCAGTGACTTCAAACCACAATGACCCCTGTGATATACTATCACAGATTCTCTGTTCATTACAGGACACAGACTACATTAAATAAGTCACCAAACTTATTTAAAACCAACTCAAAATGAACAATTGAGTCTCCTTGATCCCATCAACCTGGAATCAATCTTCCCTGTGCCTCATCAGAGCACAGACTGCCTGACTTTTTTAAACTCTGCACTTCTTCCACTAAAAGGCAGTTGGCTCTGCCTACTTCTCCATGGCAACCAGCCTCTGACTGCTGAGATGCAATAACTGTGATACTTACCCTTTTAAAACATAAACACACAATTAAACATAACATCTGTAAACCAAAATTCGTACTTCATTACACACACTTCTAGTGTCAATATTTGAAGGGAAGTCCCCTTGAGTAGGTGGCAAACTTTTTTTCCCTGCTGCTCCAGAGACTAGAATACAACGGAGTAATGGATTAAAATTGCAGGAAAAGAGATTCCACCTGAACGTTAGGAAGAACCTTCTAAGGGTCAGCACTGTTGGAAAGTAGAATCTGCTTCTTCCTGGGAATCTGGTGAAAGCACCTTGTCTGGACGTTTTGAAACAGAGACTGGATGGTTATCTGCATGGAGAGGTTAGATTGTGTATTCCTGTATGACAGAAGGGGGTTGGACTGGATGGGCTCTGGGGGTCCCTTCCAACTCTTTGATTCTGAGCCAGGAGGCTCTTTTCTCAGGCTAGCTCACATTATACTATGCCATTGGATATGATGGGACCTGATTTGGGCATCCATGGGTGATAGTAGACCCAAACCATTTGGATACTGATGCCCCACAGTAATTGCCTTTCGCTTTGCACTGCGTGTCATTTTGTTTTAATAACCTCTTAAACATATGTCACATGAATCTTTTATACAATTTAATACAAGCATTTCCAACTTCTAAGCGAGATTCTCCAAAACGTATCAGGCTTCCCTTTCATTTGTGATTCACTTTTCATGTTCATTATGTTAAATAAATAAGCCAGACGGGCGGTTGATTTTTTGTTTAATGTACAACAAACTGGAATATGGAGTAGGGCTGCACAGCAAAAGCCAAGAAGGGAGTTTTTTTTTATTTCTACATCTAATACAGAATGGTTATAGAATCAGAAAAAAAATCCCTGTCATATAGAAAAACACAGACGTTCCCACCCAAATTGGTTTGAAAGGGGTTTCTTTGCTGCCTGTTGGAACTTTGGGGTGCGTGTATCTATATTGCAGAATAAATCCGTTTTGGCATCACTTTAACTGAGAAGACTCAATGCTCTGGAATCCTGGAAGCTGTAGTTTTGCAAAGCCTTTAGTCTTCTCTGCATAAGAGTGCAAACTACAAATCCCAGGAATAATAATAATGATGATAATAATAATAATAATAATAATAATAATAATAATAATAATAATAATAATGCTTTATTTAAAAACAAGACTGGTAAGAACAGTTGAGAGAGAAGCTGCTACAAGGGTTGAATGAAAAGTAATGCCTCCACCTTCGTTACTTGGGTTGGGTGGGAATATTTTAATAAACCAAACGCAGAAATAATCCTTAGAATGTGATCTTTAACAACCACTATTCACTTTTCCACATAATCACCAGACAATTGGATACATTTCTGCCAACGATGAACAAGTTTTCTGAAGCTGTCACAGAAGAATTCGAAACTCTGTTTCCGCAACCGACGTCTCACAGGACCCATCGTGCACAGATCTTTTGATAGCCAAGCAAAGCAATCATGTGACCCACATGTTCTTGTGAAATGCCGATCATGCTTGAAATTTCTCTCTGAGTGATATGACGATCGTCCTGAATCAATCTGTCAACCTTTTGCTTGTGAAATTCGGGGGTTGCTGTCACAGGACGTCCAACTCTTTCTTTGTCACGCAAGCCAGATGTTCCCACCTCAACATCTTTAAACTTACTTGCCCAACGGCGCAGAGGACTCACGTCAACACAATCACCATACACAGCTTGCATTCTCTGAGGAATCTCCTTTGAGGTGACACCTTCTGTGGTCAAGAATTCAATGACTCCACGTTGCTTAAGTCGCATTGACAGGGCTCCATACTTCGCACTTTAACAACACAACCGTTCAAGGCTAAGGCTTCCCCATCTGTGCAGGATTCCATACTTCGCACTTTAACAACACAACCGTTCAATGCTAAGGCTTCCCACCAAATGGAACTAACTGTAGAGGAAAGTCTACAGTTCTGCCATCTGTTGAGGAGTTTATGAGGTTGGAGACATTATTTTTCATTCAACCCTCGTAATTAATGAGCCGTGATTTGGATGCCTCAGGTAAAACCAAGACAGGTCCCGCATTTTGGTCCTACCTGGAAGGGCCCTTGGTTTCTCTGTCCTGGCCTATCTGGTTTTTGAAGCATACACTCACCAGGCACGGATCCTCTTTAACCGTGGTCCTGGTTCATCACGACATTCAGAGCACAGATTCTATTGACATCCACTTTGGCCAAGGAGAACAAATGCTTCTGTTCTTTGCCTTCAGCCCATCTGTGTCTTATTTGGGTTTTTGGAGCCTGACTCAGAGTTTGTTTTTTTCGTGTCAGGAGTGACTTGAGAAACTGCAAGTTGCGTCTGGAGTGAGAGAACTGGCCGTCTGCAAGGACGTTGCCCAGGGGATGCTCTGATGTTTTGATGTTTTACCATCCTTGTGGGAGGCTTCTCTCATGTCCCTGCATGGAGCTGGAGCTGATAGAGGGAGCTCATCCGCGCTCTCCCTGGGTGGGATTCGAACCTGGCAGCCTTCAGGTCAGCAACCCAACCTTCAAGTCACAAGGCTTTTATCCCCTAGGCCACCGGAGGCTTGACTCAGAGTGGTTTACAGGTACATATACATGAAAAACATTCAGTGCCATTATACAATTGACAGAGACATACAATACATAAACAGAGGCAAGGCTTCCCTCTTTCATTTCCGGCATCTGGAGGCTGTGCTTGACTCGGCCATGGGGAGGAGCTGTTGTTCCATTCTTCCACACCAAGGAACCTGTCAATTGAATTACTGGCATGTTTTTAGGGGCACCTTTTACCTCCCTGCTAAAGCGGTACCTATTTATCTTCTCACATTGCTGTTTTCGAACTGCTAGGTAGGCAGGAGCTAGGCTGATGGCGGGAGCTCACCCTGCCCGGTGCTTGAACTGTCAACCTTCCAGTTGGCCAGATCTTCTGTCGCTGGTGGTTTAACTTGCTGTGCTATAGTCCTTGCCCATTCCATATCACTGAGCTCTGGCAGTGTCAATAATAATAATAATAATAATAATAATAATAATAATAATAATAATAATAACAACTTTATTCTTATACCCCGCCCCATCTCCCCGAAGGGACTCGGGGCGGCTTACACGGGGCTATGCCCAGACGGACACAACAGCACAAAATCAAAACAAAAACAAACAAATCAGCCAACAATAAAACATCAACATGGATAAAAACAGTCATAAAAGATCAATATACAAAATAATGTTAAAATCATGAGTTGGATCAAAAGATCTGGGCCAAGGTGCAGAAAAAATGTCAAGTCATCAGGGAGGGGTAATGTGCAAATTTAACTCTGGCTCGATGAGGATGATGAGGATGATGAGTATGATGCTGTTTTCCTTTTCTAAAGGAGATTCAAAGCAACTATTAATTTCTGCTCTGTTGTTGTTGCAAGGAATCTGAAAGGCCCACCCTTCCCAAAGTTTGGTCTCATTTTGCTACCAAAAAAGAGAGAAGTTTTTTTAAATGTCTGGCGATATTCACGATCACAATCCCATTAATTGAGTTACGCAAAGCGAGTAAGATGTTTGCTCATCTCCGATGAAGGAAGAGGCGTCTCTTCCCAACGAGCGCCTTCTTCTTCTTCATTGGAAATGCAGCGAATGCCGAGGGAGGTTTGCCTTCCCTGCAAATGGAATCCTTTGCAAAGGGGAACTGATGAATATTTAAGCCTCTCCTCCTCACATTAGACAGTTCCTTTTGATAAAAAGGCAAATATCTGTCTCATTAAAGGGCAGAATCGTTCGTGTTCGCCATGAATCCCTAATGAGCCCAGAGAGAGAGAGAGAGAGAGAATCCAAGGGAAGGCAACTCTTCCAATTTCCCAAATCTCTGTTACTAAGCATTAATACGATTCATCATCCATTTCACAGTCTATTAGGTTTGACCAACTGGGTTTCCTTCTAGACCAGCAATGACTCAGAATCCATGGGGGCATTTACACTGCAGAATGAATGCAGTTTGGCACCACTTTCACTGCCATGGCTCCATGCTATGGCATCCTGGGAGTTGTAGTTTACTGAGGCTCCTGCCCTCTTGGGCAGTGGAGTTAAAGACCTTGGAAAACTACAACTCCCAGGATTCTGTAGCATGAAAGTGGTGCCAAACTGCATTCGCTCTGCAATGTAAATGCAGATGGCCAGTAAAATTGGAGCTGGTGGAATAGGCAAAATATATCTGCCGGCAGAGCTTTCTATCTGAGATTAAAATGTATGAGCCGTGGTTTCTTCAAAGCAGAGGAGGCCACAACATTGAGACAGGATCTGAACACGCAGCCTTGCCATGCCTACAGTGCTTCCAACCTGTTTTATTTGACAGATTCTTAATTAATAATAATAATAATACAATTATTATTAATAATAATTATTAATAATAATCCAATTATTAATAATAATTATTAATAATAATAATCCAATGCCAAGATCGAAAAATCAGCTGATGACCCAAAATGCAGACTGTGCAAGGAAACTGACGAAACCATTGATCATATCCTCAGCTGCTGTAAGAAAATCGCACAGACAGACTACAAACAGAGGCACAACCATGTGGCCCAAATGATCCATTGGAACTTATGCCTCAAGTACCACCTCCCAGCAGCAAAGAACTGGTGGGATCACAAACCTGCAAAAGTCTTGGAAAATGAGCACGCAAAGATACTGTGGGACTTCCGAATCCAGACTGACAAAGTTCTGGAACACAACACACCAGACATCACAGTTGTGGAAAAGAAAAAGGTTTGGATCATTGATGTCGCCGTCCCAGGTGACAGTCGCATTGACGAAAAACAACAGGAAAAACTCACCCGTTGTAAGGACCTCAAGATTGAACTGCAAAGACTCTGGCAGAAACCAGTGCAGGTGGTCCCGGTGGTGATGGGCACACTGGGTGCCGGCATTTTGAAAACCATAGACATTGACAAAATTACGATCTGCCAACTGCAAAAGGCCACCCTGCTGGGATCTGCACGCATCATCTGAAAATACATCACACAGTCCTAGACACTTGGGAAGTGTTCGACTTGTGATTTTGTGAAACGAAATCCAGCATGTCTATCTTGTTTGCTGTGTCATACAACGTCGTTGTGTCAATAATAATAATAATAATAATAATAATAATAATAATAATAATAATAACAATAACAATAATAATAATAATAATTTATTTACGAGGGCTATCCAGAAAGTAAATTATGTGTTGGAATTAAAAATGAACAAAGTATAGGAGGAAACATTTACCATATGCAGTTGAAAGCCAGACCCAAATACCACTTCTCAACATAGTCCCCATTGAAATCTAGGCAGTTATCAAACCTTTCCACCCCATTTCTTCTCTATAAAGGGTGCTGTATTCTATTGTATGTCAAGCCTTGCTTGACGAATGATTGCGGTTTGACATCCTATCCAGCTGGATTGAATTTAACATTTCGGTGCTCCTTCTTCGGCTTCTGGTGAGAATTACTTGGGATTGGGGAACCTCTGATTCACAGCCGCTCTCCCCTTCTCGCCAGGAGTCCCGGACCTATGGGAAGATCTCAGATCCTGCCCTCCTTTCCAAGGGGAGCCCAAAATTCTAGCTCAATATCTAAAAATTCAAAATTCTAGCTCCCCTTCCCATCATTTTAGGCATTTAAGCTGTTTGTTTCTACTCTAGAGAAGAAGCATTCGGCTGCAGGCAGGCACGGGTGCTTTAAGGAGGCTTTTTGTTCTTAAAACTGTTTTTTCTACTCTAGAGGAGTGGTACTTGGTTGCGGGCAGGTGCGTGGGCTTTAAGGAAGCCTCTTGTCCTTAAAGCTGTTTTTCTACTCTAGAGAAGAGGCGCTTGGTTGTGTGCAGGTGTGTGTGTTTAAGGAGGCTTCTTGTCCTTAAAGCTGTTTTTCTACTCTACAGGAGAGGCGCTTGGTTGTGGGCAGGTGTGTGTGTTTAAGGAGGCTTCTTGTCCTTAAAGCTGTTTTTCTACTCTACAGGAGAGGCGCTTGGTTGTGGGCAGGTGTGTGTGTTTAAGGAGGCTTCTTGTCCTTAAAGCTGTTTTTCTACTCTAGAGGAGAGGGGCTTGGTTGTGTGCAGGTGTGTGTGTTTAAGGAGGCTTCTTGTCCTTAAATCTGTTTTTCTACTCTAGAGGAGAGGCGCTTGGTTGTGTGCAGGTGTGTGTGTTTAAGGAGGCTTCTTGTCCTTAAAGCTGTTTTTCTACTCTAGAGGAGAGGCGCTTGGTTGTGGCCAGGTGTGTGTGTTTAAGGAGGCTTCTTGTCCTTAAAGCTGTTTTTCTACTCTAGAGGAGAGGCGCTTGGTTGTGTGCAGGTGTGTGTGTTTAAGGAGGCTTCTTGTCCTTAAAGCTGTTTTTCTACTGTAGAGGAGAGACGCTTGGTTGTGTGCAGGTGTGTGTGTTTAAGGAGGCTACTTGTCCTTAAAGCTGTTTTTCTACTCTAGAGGAGAGGCACTTGGTTGTGTGCAGGTGTGTGTGTTTAAGGAAGCCTCTTGTCCTTAAATCTGTTTTTCTACTCTAGAGGAGAGGGGCTTGGTTGTGTGCAGGTGTGTGTGTTTAAGGAGGCTTCTTGTCCTTAAAGCTGTTTTTCTACTTTAGAGGAGAGGCGCTTGGTTGTGGGCAGGTGTGTGTGTTTAAGGAGGCTTCTTGTCCTTAAAGCTGTTTTTCTACTGTAGAGGAGAGGCGCTTGGTTGTGTGCAGGTGTGTGTGTTTAAGGAGGCTTCTTGTCCTTAAAGCTGTTTTTCTACTGTAGAGGAGAGGCGCTTGGTTGTGTGCAGGTGTGTGTGTTTAAGGAGGCTTCTTGTCCTTAAAGCTGTTTTTCTACTCTAGAGGAGAGGCACTTGGTTGTGTGCAGGTGTGTGTGTTTAAGGAAGCCTCTTGTCCTTAAATCTGTTTTTCTACTCTAGAGGAGAGGGGCTTGGTTGTGTGCAGGTGTGTGTGTTTAAGGAGGCTTCTTGTCCTTAAAGCTGTTTTTCTACTTTAGAGGAGAGGCGCTTGGTTGTGGGCAGGTGTGTGTGTTTAAGGAGGCTTCTTGTCCTTAAAGCTGTTTTTCTACTCTAGAGGAGAAGTGCTTGGTTGTGGGCAGGTGTGTGTGTTTAAGGAGGCTTCTTGTCCTTAAAGCTGTTTTTCTACTGTAGAGGAGAGGCGCTTGGTTGTGTGCAGGTGTGTGTGTTTAAGGAGGCTTCTTCTCCTTAAAGCTGTTTTTCTACTCTAGAGGAGAGGTGCTTGGTTGTGGGCAGGTGTGTGTGTTTAAGGAGGCTTCTTGTCCTTAAAGCTGTTTTTCTACTCTAGAGGAGAGGCGCTTGGTTGTGGGCAGGTGTGTGTGTTTAAGGAGGCTTCTTGTCCTTAAAGCTGTTTTTCTACTCTAGAGGAGAGGCGCTTGGTTGTGTGCAGGTGTGTGTGTTTAAGGAGGCTTCTTGTCCTTAAAGCTGTTTTTCTACTGTAGAGGAGAAGCGCTTGGTTGTGTGCAGGTGTGTGTGTTTAAGGAAGCCTCTTGTCCTTAAAGCTGTTTTTCTACTCTAGAGGAGAGGTGCTTGGTTGTGTGCAGGTGTGTGTGTTTAAGGAGGCTTCTTGTCCTTAAAGCTGTTTTTCTACTCTAGAGGAGAGGCGCTTGGTTGTGTGCAGGTGTGTATGTTTAAGGAGGCTTCTTGTCCTTAAAGCTGTTTTTCTACTCTAGAGGAGAGGGGTTTGGTTGTGTGCAGGTGTGTGTGTTTAAGGAGGCTTCTTGTCCTTAAAGCTGTTTTTCTACTGTAGAGGAGAGGCGCTTGGTTGTGGGCAGGTGTGTGTGTTTAAGGAGGCTTCTTGTCCTTAAAGCTGTTTTTCTACTCTAGAGGAGAGGCGCTTGGTTGTGTGCAGGTGTGTATGTTTAAGGAGGCTTCTTGTCCTTAAAGCTGTTTTTCTACTCTAGAGGAGAGGCGCTTGGTTGTGGGCAGGTGTGTGTGTTTAAGGAGGCTTCTTGTCCTTAAAGCTGTTTTTCTACTCTAGAGGAGAGGTGCTTGGTTGTGTGCAGGTGTGTGTGTTTAAGGAGGCTTCTTGTCCTTAAAGCTGTTTTTCTACTCTAGAGGAGAGGCGCTTGGTTGTGTGCAGGTGTGTGTGTTTAAGGAGGCTTCTTGTCCTTAAAGCTGTTTTTCTACTGTAGAGGAGAGGCGCTTGGTTGTGTGCAGGTGTGTGTGTTTAAGGAGGCTTCTTGTCCTTAAAGCTGTTTTTCTACTCTAGAGGAGAGGCACTTGGTTGTGTGCAGGTGTGTGTGTTTAAGGAGGCTTCTTGTCCTTAAAGCTGTTTTTCTACTGTAGAGGAGAGGCGCTTGGTTGTGTGCAGGTGTGTGTGTTTAAGGAAGCCTCTTGTCCTTAAAGCTGTTTTTCTATTGTAGAGGAGAGGCGCTTGGTTGTGGGCAGGTGTGTGTGTTTAAGGAGGCTTCTTGTCCTTAAAGCTGTTTTTCTACTCTAGAGGAGAAGTGCTTGGTTGTGGGCAGGTGTGTGTGTTTAAGGAGGCTTCTTGTCCTTAAAGCTGTTTTTCTACTGTAGAGGAGAGGCGCTTGGTTGTGGGCAGGTGTGTGTGTTTAAGGAGGCTTCTTCTCCTTAAAGCTGTTTTTCTACTCTAGAGGAGAGGTGCTTGGTTGTGGGCAGGTGTGTGTGTTTAAGGAGGCTTCTTGTCCTTAAAGCTGTTTTTCTACTCTAGAGGAGAGGCGCTTGGTTGTGGGCAGGTGTGTGTGTTTAAGGAGGCTTCTTGTCCTTAAAGCTGTTTTTCTACTCTAGAGGAGAGGCGCTTGGTTGTGTGCAGGTGTGTGTGTTTAAGGAGGCTTCTTGTCCTTAAAGCTGTTTTTCTACTGTAGAGGAGAAGCGCTTGGTTGTGTGCAGGTGTGTGTGTTTAAGGAAGCCTCTTGTCCTTAAAGCTGTTTTTCTACTCTAGAGGAGAGGTGCTTGGTTGTGTGCAGGTGTGTGTGTTTAAGGAGGCTTCTTGTCCTTAAAGCTGTTTTTCTACTCTAGAGGAGAGGCGCTTGGTTGTGTGCAGGTGTGTATGTTTAAGGAGGCTTCTTGTCCTTAAAGCTGTTTTTCTACTCTAGAGGAGAGGGGTTTGGTTGTGTGCAGGTGTGTGTGTTTAAGGAGGCTTCTTGTCCTTAAAGCTGTTTTTCTACTCTAGAGGAGAGGCGCTTGGTTGTGGGCAGGTGTGTGTGTTTAAGGAGGCTTCTTGTCCTTAAAGCTGTTTTTCTACTCTAGAGGAGAGGCGCTTGGTTGTGGGCAGGTGTGTGTGTTTAAGGAGGCTTCTTGTCCTTAAAGCTGTTTTTCTACTCTAGAGAAGAGGCACTTGGTTATGTGCAGGTGTGTGTGTTTAAGGAAGCCTCTTGTCCTTAAAGCTGTTTTTCTACTCTAGAGGAGAGGGGCTTGGTTGTGTGCAGGTGTGTGTGTTTAAGGAGGCTTCTTGTCCTTAAAGCTGTTTTTCTACTCTAGAGGAGAGGCGCTTGGTTGTGGGCAGGTGTGTGTGTTTAAGGAGGCTTCTTGTCCTTAAAGCTGTTTTTCTACTCTAGAGGAGAGGCGCTTGGTTGTGGGCAGGTGTGTGTGTTTAAGGAGGCTTCTTCTCCTTAAAGCTGTTTTTCTACTCTAGAGGAGAGGTGCTTGGTTGTGGGCAGGTGTGTGTGTTTAAGGAGGCTTCTTGTCCTTAAAGCTGTTTTTCTACTCTAGAGGAGAGGCGCTTGGTTGTGTGCAGGTGTGTGTGTTTAAGGAGGCTTCTTGTCCTTAAAGCTGTTTTTCTACTCTAGAGGAGAGGCGCTTGGTTGTGGGCAGGTGTGTGTGTTTAAGGAGGCTTCTTCTCCTTAAAGCTGTTTTTCTACTCTAGAGGAGAGGGGCTTGGTTGTGTGCAGGTGTGTGTGTTTAAGGAGGCTTCTTGTCCTTAAAGCTGTTTTTCTACTTTAGAGGAGAGGCGCTTGGTTGTGGGCAGGTGTGTGTGTTTAAGGAGGCTTCTTGTCCTTAAAGCTGTTTTTCTACTCTAGAGGAGAGGCGCTTGGTTGTGTGCAGGTGTGTGTGTTTAAGGAGGCTTCTTGTCCTTAAAGCTGTTTTTCTACTCTAGAGGAGAGGCGCTTGGTTGTGGGCAGGTGTGTGTGTTTAAGGAGGCTTCTTGTCCTTAAAGCTGTTTTTCTACTCTAGAGGAGAGGCGCTTGGTTGTGTGCAGGTGTGTGTGTTTAAGGAGGCTTCTTGTCCTTAAAGCTGTTTTTCTACTGTAGAGGGGAGGCGCTTGGTTGTGTGCAGGTGTGTGTGTTTAAGGAGGCTTCTTGTCCTTAAAGCTGTTTTTCTACTCTAGAGGAGAGGCACTTGGTTGTGTGCAGGTGTGTGTGTTTAAGGAGGCTTCTTGTCCTTAAAGCTGTTTTTCTACTGTAGAGGAGAGGCGCTTGGTTGTGTGCAGGTGTGTGTGTTTAAGGAAGCCTCTTGTCCTTAAAGCTGTTTTTCTACTGTAGAGGAGAGGCGCTTGGTTGTGTGCAGGTGTGTGTGTTTAAGGAGGCTTCTTCTCCTTAAAGCTATTTTTCTACTCTAGAGGAGAGGCACTTGGTTGTGTGCAGGTGTGTGTGTTTAAGGAGGCTTCTTGTCCTTAAAGCTGTTTTTCTACTCTAGAGGAGAGGCACTTGGTTGTGTGCAGGTGTGTGTGTTTAAGGAGGCTTCTTGTCCTTAAAGCTGTTTTTCTACTCTAGAGGAGAGGCGCTTGGTTGTGTGCAGGTGCGTGTGTTTAAGGAGGCTTCTTGTCCTTAAAGCTGTTTTTCTACTCTAGAGGAGAGGCACTTGGTTGTGTGCAGGTGTGTGTGTTTAAGGAGGCTTCTTGTCCTTAAAGCTGTTTTTCTACTCTAGAGGAGAGGCACTTGGTTGTGTGCAGGTGTGTGTGTTTAAGGAGGCTTCTTGTCCTTAAAGCTGTTTTTCTACTCTAGAGGAGAGGCACTTGGTTGTGGGCAGGTGCGTGTGTTTAAGGAGGCTTCTTCTCCTTAAAGCTGTTTTTCTACTCTAGAGGAGAGGTGCTTGGTTGTGGGCAGGTGTGTGTGTTTAAGGAGGCTTCTTGTCCTTAAAGCTGTTTTTCTACTCTAGAGGAGAGGCGCTTGGTTGTGGGCAGGTGTGTGTGTTTAAGGAGGCTTCTTGTCCTTAAAGCTGTTTTTCTACTCTAGAGGAGAGGCGCTTGGTTGTGTGCAGGTGTGTGTGTTTAAGGAGGCTTCTTGTCCTTAAAGCTGTTTTTCTACTGTAGAGGGGAGGCGCTTGGTTGTGTGCAGGTGTGTGTGTTTAAGGAGGCTTCTTGTCCTTAAAGCTGTTTTTCTACTCTAGAGGAGAGGCACTTGGTTGTGTGCAGGTGTGTGTGTTTAAGGAGGCTTCTTGTCCTTAAAGCTGTTTTTCTACTGTAGAGGAGAGGCGCTTGGTTGTGTGCAGGTGTGTGTGTTTAAGGAAGCCTCTTGTCCTTAAAGCTGTTTTTCTACTGTAGAGGAGAGGCGCTTGGTTGTGTGCAGGTGTGTGTGTTTAAGGAGGCTTCTTCTCCTTAAAGCTATTTTTCTACTCTAGAGGAGAGGCACTTGGTTGTGTGCAGGTGTGTGTGTTTAAGGAGGCTTCTTGTCCTTAAAGCTGTTTTTCTACTCTAGAGGAGAGGCACTTGGTTGTGTGCAGGTGTGTGTGTTTAAGGAGGCTTCTTGTCCTTAAAGCTGTTTTTCTACTCTAGAGGAGAGGCACTTGGTTGTGTGCAGGTGTGTGTGTTTAAGGAGGCTTCTTGTCCTTAAAGCTGTTTTTCTACTGTAGAGGAGAGGCGCTTGGTTGTGGGCAGGTGCGTGTGTTTAAGGAGGCTTCTTGTCCTTAAAGCTGTTTTTCTACTCTAGAGGAGAGGCACTTGGTTGTGTGCAGGTGTGTGTGTTTAAGGAAGCCTCTTGTCCTTAAAGCTGTTTTTCTACTCTAGAGGAGAGGGGCTTGGTTGTGTGCAGGTGTGTGTGTTAAAGGAGGCTTCTTGTCCTTAAAGCTGTTTTTCTACTCTAGAGGAGAGGCGCTTGGTTGTGGGCAGGTGTGTGTGTTTAAGGAGGCTTCTTGTCCTTAAAGCTGTTTTTCTACTCTAGAGGAGAGGTGCTTGGTTGTGGGCAGGTGTGTGTGTTTAAGGAGGCTTCTTGTCCTTAAAGCTGTTTTTCTACTCTAGAGAAGAGGCACTTGGTTGTGTGCAGGTGTGTGTGTTTAAGGAAGCCTCTTGTCCTTAAAGCTGTTTTTCTACTCTAGAGGAGAGGGGCTTGGTTGTGTGCAGGTGTGTGTGTTTAAGGAGGCTTCTTGTCCTTAAAGCTGTTTTTCTACTCTAGAGGAGAGGTGCTTGGTTGTGGGCAGGTGTGTGTGTTTACGGAGGCTTCTTGTCCTTAAAGCTGTTTTTCTACTCTAGAGGAGAGGCGCTTGGTTGTGGGCAGGTGTGTGTGTTTAAGGAGGCTTCTTCTCCTTAAAGCTGTTTTTCTACTCTAGAGGAGAGGCGCTTGGTTGTGGGCAGGTGTGTGTGTTTAAGGAGGCTTCTTCTCCTTAAAGCTGTTTTTCTACTCTAGAGGAGAGGCGCTTGGTTGTGGGCAGGTGTGTGTGGTTAAGGAGGCTTCTTGCCCTTAAAGCTGTTTTTCTACTCTAGAGGAGAGGCGCTTGGTTGTGGGCAGGTGTGTGTGGTTAAGGAGGCTTCTTGCCCTTAAAGCTGTTTTTCTACTCTAGAGGAGAGGCGCTTGGTTGTGTGCAGGTGTGTGTGTTTAAGGAGGCTTCTTGTCTTTAAAGCTGTTTTTCTACTCTAGAGGAGAGGTGCTTGGTTGTGTGCAGGTGTGTGTGTTTAAGGAGGCTTCTTGTCCTTAAAGCTGTTTTTCTACTCTAGAGGAGAGGCGCTTGGTTGTGTGCAGGTGTGTGTGTTTAAGGAGGCTTCTTGTCCTTAAAGCTGTTTTTCTACTCTAGAGGAGAGGCGCTTGGTTGTGTGCAGGTGTGTGTGTTTAAGGAGGCTTCTTGTCCTTAAAGCTGTTTTTCTACTCTAGAGGAGAGGTGCTTGGTTGTGGGCAGGTGTGTGTGTTTAAGGAAGCCTCTTGTCCTTAAAGCTGTTTTTCTACTCTAGAGGAGAGGTGCTTGGTTGTGGGCAGGTGTGTGTGTTTAAGGAGGCTTCTTCTCCTTAAAGCTGTTTTTCTACTCTAGCGGAGAGGCGCTTGGTTGTGGGCAGGTGTGTGTGTTTAAGGAGGCTTCTTCTCCTTAAAGCTGTTTTTCTACTCTAGAGTAGAGGCGCTTGGTTGTGGGCAGGTGTGTGTGTTTAAGGAGGCTTCTTGTCCTTAAAGCTGTTTTTCTACTCTAGAGGAGAGGCGCTTGGTTGTGGGCAGGTGTGTGTGTTTAAGGAGGCTTCTTGTCCTTAAAGCTGTTTTTCTACTGTAGAGGAGAGGCGCTTGGTTGTGGGCAGGTGTGTGTGTTTAAGGAGGCTTCTTGTCCTTAAAGCTGTTTTTCTACTGTAGAGGAGAGGCGCTTGGTTGTGGGCAGGTGTGTGTGTTTAAGGAGGCTTCTTCTCCTTAAAGCTGTTTTTCTACTCTAGAGGAGAGGCGCTTGGTTGTGGGCAGGTGTGTGTGTTTAAGGAGGCTTCTTCTCCTTAAAGCTGTTTTTCTACTCTAGAGGAGAGGCACTTGGTTGTGTGCAGGTGTGTGTGTTTAAGGAGGCTTCTTGTCCTTAAAGCTGTTTTTCTACTCTAGAGGAGAGGTGCTTGGTTGTGGGCAGGTGTGTGTGTTTAAGGAGGCTTCTTCTCCTTAAAGCTGTTTTTCTACTCTAGAGGAGAGGCGCTTGGTTGTGGGCAGGTGTGTGTGTTTAAGGAGGCTTCTTGTCCTTAAAGCTGTTTTTCTACTCTAGAGGAGAGGCGCTTGGTTGTGTGCAGGTGTGTGTGTTTAAGGAGGCTTCTTGTCCTTAAAGCTGTTTTTCTACTCTAGAGGAGAGGCGCTTGGTTTTGGGCAGGTGTGTGTGTTTAAGGAGGCTTCTTGTCCTTAAAACTGTTTTTCTACTGTAGAGGAGAGGCGCTTGGTTGTGGGCAGGTGTGTGTGTTTAAGGAGGCTTCTTCTCCTTAAAGCTGTTTTTCTACTCTAGAGGAGAGGTGCTTGGTTGTGTGCAGGTGTGTGTGTTTAAGGAAGCCTCTTGTCCTTAAAGCTGTTTTTCTACTCTAGAGGAGAGGTGCTTGGTTGTGGGCAGGTGTGTGTGTTTAAGGAGGCTTCTTCTCCTTAAAGCTGTTTTTCTACTCTAGAGGAGAGGCGCTTGGTTGTGGGCAGGTGTGTGTGTTTAAGGAGGCTTCTTCTCCTTAAAGCTGTTTTTCTACTCTAGAGGAGAGGTGCTTGGTTGTGGGCAGGTGTGTGTGTTTAAGGAGGCTTCTTGTCCTTAAAGCTGTTTTTCTACTCTAGAGGAGAGGCGCTTGGTTGTGTGCAGGTGTGTGTGTTTAAGGAGGCCTCTTGTCCTTAAAGCTGTTTTTCTACTCTAGAGGAGAGGCGCTTGGTTGTGGGCAGGTGTGTGTGTTTAAGGAGGCTTCTTGTCCTTAAAGCTGTTTTTCTACTCTAGAGGAGAGGCGCTTGGTTGTGGGCAGGTGTGTGTGTTTAAGGAGGCTTCTTGTCCTTAAAGCTGTTTTTCTACTCTAGAGGAGAGGCGCTTGGTTGTGGGCAGGTGTGTGTGTTTAAGGAGGCTTCTTGTCCTTAAAGCTGTTTTTCTACTCTAGAGGAGAGGCGCTTGTTTGTGGGCAGGTGTGTGTGTTTAAGGAGGCTTCTTGTCCTTAAAGCTGTTTTTCTACTCTAGAGGAGAGGCGCTTGGCTGCAGGCAGGCACACACATTTTAAGGAGGCTTCTTGTTCTTAAAGACCATCAGGAATATGTGTTTACTGATGGTCTTAGGGGACCCCTCTGACACCCCTTTGTGACCCCCCCCCAGGGGTCCTGACCCCCAGGTTGAGAAAGGCTGCATTAAAGACCTTGCCAAACTGTCTCTCCCAGGATTCCATAACCTTGGGTGATAGCAATTATAGTGGTGCCCAAGTGCATTCATTCCACAATGTAGATGCACCCCAGGTGCATATTTTTCAAGTTCCGGCAGGGAGCTTGCAAAATCCCCGGGCTCTGCTTTGGGCAGGGGTGTCCTGGGGACAGGCTTTGTCTTCCAGAAGAGGAAGCTCCTGTCCTGTGTGTCTCGGAAGGAGAGAGTTCCCAGAGGCTGCTACGTGAGACGGCACAGCTGCCGGGTGAAAGGACGGTGGTGCTGCTCCAGCGTGGGTGGCGCATGAAATACAACCGAGGCCATTTAGCCTTGATTAAAGCGGCCACGGGCGGAGGACAGGCGTTCCTTCCGCATCGCCTCTTGCATTTTGGACATTTTGTTCTGGATGCGCAGAGAGCCTCCACCCGGCACATGGGGCTCCGTCTGGAGAGATGTGCCGAGGAGGCAGGAGTGGCCCTTCCCATCTTGGCAATGGGATGCACTGGGGGAAATGGGAGAAATACGGACAAGGCGAGAGGTGTCCCGAGAAGCCAAGATTTATTTACAGTATTTATATTCCGCCCTTCTCACCCCGAAGGGGACTCAAGGCGGATCACATTATGTACATTTAGGGCAAACATTCAATGCCCATAAACACATGGAACAGAGACCGAGACAGACAGACAGACAGACAGACGCAGAGGCAATTTAACCTTCTCCTGAGGGGATGTTCGATTCTGGCCACAGGGGGGAGCAGCTGCTTCATCATCCACTCTGATGGCACTTCCTCACTTCCTCATTCCAACGTTGTAAATTAGTTAAACTTGCCTCCCCACTTTTTATAAGTGGGACCTTATTTCCTACTTGAGAGATCCAACTATCTTTCGGGTTGCTAGGTCAGCAACGAGCAGGGGCTATATTTTATTTTTAATTGATGGGTGCTCACCCCGCCACGAGCTGGCCTCGAACTCATGACCTCATGGTCAGAGTGATTTATTGCAGCAGCTGTTTACCAGCCTGCACCACAGCCCGGCCCCAAGGTTGCCAAGTGGAGCCATGCTCACTCACACACTCATATGCTGGTGCAAAGCCCGCTCCATGACCTCACAGGGACCCATGCGCCAGTCTCAAAGGGTGACCCCAAAATCCCGAAGGATGGGAATCAGTGGGAAATGAAACACAAGAAGCAGAGGATGCAGAAACATGTGGGAGGATAAGGTGCATTTAACACATTGTTACAATACGAAAACACAAAGCAATGTCTACTACAAGCCAGACATCTTCATCTGCATCCGCACTGTGGGTGGAATCTTGCCAGTTGTAGTTTCCCAAGATCTTCAGCCTTCTTGGGCAAAAGGGGCTGGTGCCTTAACAAATTCCAACTCCTATTGTTGGGAAATCTAAGCTGTTAAGCTCAAAATAACCCTCAGTTGGGGCAATTCCACCAAAATATAGCAGAGTGCCAGGAGTATTTATTTATTATTTATGTACAGTATTTATATTCAGGCTTTCGTGGCCGGAATCACAGGCTTTTGTGGCCAGAATCGCAGGCTTTCGTGGCCGGAATCACAGGCTTTCGTGGCCGGAATCACAGGCTTTCGTGGCCGGAATCACAGGCTTTCGTGGCCGGAATCACAGGTTTTCTTGGCTGGAATCACAGGCTTTTGTGGCCGGAATCACAGACTTTCGTGGCCGGAATCACAGGCTTTTGTGGCCGGAATCACAGGCTTTCATGGCCAGAATCACAGGCTTTCGTGGCCGGAATCACAGGTTTTCTTGGCTGGAATCACAGGCTTTCGTGGCCGGAATCACAGGCTTTCTTAGCTGGAATCACAGGCTTTCATGGCCGGAATCACAGGCTTTTGTGGCCAGAATCGCAGGCTTTCGTGGCCGGAATCACAGGCTTTCGTGGCCGGAATCACAGGCTTTCGTGGCCGGAATCACAGGCTTTCATGGCCGGAATCACAGGTTTTCTTGGCTGGAATCACAGGCTTTTGTGGCCGGAATCACAGACTTTCGTGGCCGGAATCACGGGCTTTTGTGGCCGGAATCACAGGCTTTCATGGCCAGAATCACAGGCTTTCGTGGCCGGAATCACAGGTTTTCTTGGCTGGAATCACAGGCTTTTGTGGCCGGAATCACAGGCTTCCATGGCCAGAATCACAGGCTCTCATGGCCAGAATCACAGGTTTTCGTGGCTGGAATCACAGGCTTTCGTGGCTGGAATCACAGGATTTGGGGTCGGAATCACAGGCTTCCATGGCCAGAATCACAGGCTCTCATGGCCAGAATCACAGGCTTTCGTGGCTGGAATCACAGGCTTTCTTAGCTGGAATCACAGGCTTTCATGGCTGGAATCACAGGCTTTCTTGGCCGGGATCACAGGCTTTCGTGGCCGGAATCACAGGCTTTCGTGGCCGGAATCACAGGCTTTCGTGGCCGGAATCACAGGCTTTCGTGGCCGGAATCACAGGTTTTCTTGGCTGGAATCACAGGCTTTTGTGGCCGGAATCACAGACTTTCGTGGCCGGAATCACAGGCTTTTGTGGCCGGAATCACAGGCTTTCATGGCCAGAATCACAGGCTTTCGTGGCCGGAATCACAGGTTTTCTTGGCTGGAATCACAGGCTTTTGTGGCGGGAATCACAGGCTTCCATGGCCAGAATCACAGGCTCTCATGGCCAGAATCACAGGTTTTCGTGGCTGGAATCACAGGCTTTCGTGGCTGGAATCACAGGCTTTTGTGGTCGGAATCACAGGCTTCCATGGCCAGAATCACAGGCTCTCATGGCCAGAATCACAGGCTTTCGTGGCTGGAATCACAGGCTTTCATGGCTGGAATCACAGGCTTTCTTGGCCGGGATCACAGGCTTTCGTGGCCGGAATCACAGGTTTTTGTGGCCGGAATCACAGGCTTTCGTGGCCGGAATCACAGGCTTTCGTGGCCGGAATCACAGGCTTTTGTGGCCGGAATCACAGGTTTTCTTGGCCTGAATCACAGGCTTTCATGGCTGGAATCACAGGCTTTCGTGGCCGGAATCACAGGCTTCCATGGCCAGAATCACAGGCTCTCATGGCCAGAATCACAGGCTTTCGTGGCTGGAATCACAGGCTTTCGTGGCCAGAATCACAGGCTTTTGTGGCTGGAATCACAGGTTTTCTTGGCCTGAATCACAGGCTTTCATGGCCGGAATCACAGGCTTTTGTGGCCGGAATCACAGGCTTTTGTGGCCGGAATCACAGGCTTTCGTGGCCGGAATCACAGGCTTTCGTGGCTGGAATCCTAGGAGAGAATGCTTCTGGAGCATGGCCATACAACCAGGAAAACACACAACAACCCTGTATTAATTCCGCGGTGTAGATGTTCCCCCTTGCTTGGGTACATGGATTAGTTTCTGTTGGGGCTTTTCAAAAGGCACCTGTCCCAGTTTAGTGTGCAGGTGGCAGCTGCACAACGTGATAAACTGCAATTTTAGATGCGACGGTGATTCCAGTCACTGTAATCGTGGCTGTTGTGTTGTTAATGGGGCTCCAACCGGCTTCTCCCAAAGGAATAAGACTCCATTTCATTGCTGCTTTCCACGGCCCTTGGGACTCGGCACAGAAAGGCAAAACCCAGCTCCATAAATTGCTCCCCTTCCAGAGTGGTTTGGCTTCTTGGCCTAAAACAAATTGCTGCCGTTGCAACGACCCTGGCAATTTGGCCGGGCGGCTGATCCGAGGGCAAGGGTGGTGTGGCAGTTGTTTTCTTTCCTAAACAGGAATCCATTGACAGCGAAATAGCAAAGGAAAGAAACAAAAGGAGAGAGGGAGTGGGGAAGGGTTGCAGAAGAAAGGCACAGGCTGTGAGTAGGGCCTGAGTCCCCAGATGAGAGTCTGTGTTATCCAAGTTTCAAGGAGTTTAGCTCAAAGTAAGAGGGACAAGTTGCGTGCACCTCTCCGCCTCAGGTAGGAGAGCAGAGCAGCATCTGGCGGTAAAATGCAAGACTTAATTGATGTGCGGCTGCAAATTGCAAAGGCTCTGGAGGGAGTCTGTGTTCGCTGGCTTCCCGTGGACCCCACAAATAGGCTCCTGGGGAGGGAAGGTCCTTCGGAAACCTTGAGATGTGGGGGATAAATGAACATTTCTGCAAAATGTGAAATCCTAGGCACTTAGAGATGGAAGGGACCCTCAGGGGTCATCCAGCCCAACCTCCCCTTTCCAGGCTGGAACATATAAATCACTGTATTGTCAAAGACTGTCGTGACTGCAATCACGGGGGTGCTGTGTGGTTTCCGGGCTGTGCGGCCAGTGTGTTGTAGCAGCATTTTCTCCTGACGTTTTACCCGCATCTGTGGCTGGTATCTTCAGAGGATCAGGTGGTACTAAAGCAAGTGGGGTGGACATACCTGTGGAATGTCCAGGGTGGGAGGGAAGAACCATTGTCTGTTGAACTGATGTGAAAGGTGCAGTTAGTAACCTTGGGAATAGAATCATAGAATAGTAGAGTTGGAGGAGACCTCATCGGCCATCCAGTCCAACCCCATTCAGCCAAGAAGCAGGAAAATCGCATTCAAAGCACCCCAACAGATGGCCACCCAGCCTCTGCTTAAAAGCCTCCAAAGAAGAAGCCTCAACTACACTCCAAGGCAGAGTTCCACTGCTGAACAGCTCTCTCTCACAGTGAGGAAGTTCTTCCTAATGTTCAGGTGGAATCTCCTTTCTTTCCTATAGTTTGAAGCCCTTGTTCCATTGCGTCCTAGTCTCCATGTGATGGCACGAGTGGCACCATCTATATGTCGAACAGTAAGTTGCAAGATTTGAATTGTATCATGCCTGATTTTGCTTTTACCCTGTAAATGTAGTTGGACTGATTGGTTATTTACAGCTGCCAATCAATGTTGTTTGCACTAGTTATATTGCTCCCTCAGCTCAATTGTTTGACTCCACCTCTTCCTGGAGTAGGTCAGTGTTTCCTTTTTCATTCCACCATCAAGCTTTCTACCAGATGGACGTGAGAGCGAGACTTGGCTCTAAAAGCCCTTGATTAAGTTACCTCTCAGCACCAATTCTGAGGTTCTTACCCTTGAGACTTATGCTTCATGTTCAGACCAACCTGGACGACATTGAGGAGTCTCAAGCGCCTTCAAATCAGTTCTTTGGCACCAGAGGAAGACTGTGTCTTCAAACATAGGCCATTTGGACTGAGGCTGAGGATTGCTCCGGCAATCACAGCAATTGAGAAAGAGGGACCCGGAAAAGCTTCTGAGCTGCAAAGTTCCTTGGACTTAAGACAACCAAAGACTGTAATGTATATTTTCCTTTACCCCTTTGAAACTTCCAGCTTATTGGGATAACATTTTGTGAACAATAAAACCAATTTTGAGTTATCTACAGTATTTTGGTCCTTGGGAGTTCTTGCCCTAAAGGAGGGCAAGAAGCAATCCCCTGGGGAAAGATGTCATGTCCATGCCTCTCTCGCTAAGAGTTACAGCCCCAGGCGTGACGCCACACTCCAGGGCAGCAGAAAGGAAGCCTGCTCCCCCCTCCCTATGATTTCCTTCCCCTCACATCTTGATTCATGGCCCTTATCATGTCTCCTCTCTCTCAACCTACTCTTTTGCAGGCTAAACATGCCCAGCTCTTTCAGCCGCTCCTCATAAGGCTTGTTCTCCCGACCCTTGATCCTTTGAGTCACCCTCCTCTGGACACATTCCAGCTTAGAGTCAATTGTGGTGCCCAGAATTGGACACGGTGTGATTCCAGGTAAAGTGGTCTGACCAAGGCAGAAGAGAATAGAAGAGGAGCACGACTTCCCTGGATCTAGGCACTAGGCTTGTCCACAGCTGCACGGTTTACGGTAGGCTCCTGCAGTGGTTGGAGGATCCATCTTATCCTTAGCTGACTGTAACATTTGTTGACTTTCCTTGGTGGGTCTGCAGTTTGTCTGTTGGTTATGTTTCTTCATCAGCTTTCCCATGCAGTCCATGGTAAGAACAAAATTTGGCCACCTGTATTGGAAAACACAGGAATCATAGCAATGAGGAAGGAACACCAGCCACAGATGCAGTCGAAATGCCAAGGAAAATGCTGCTAGAACATGGCCATCCAGCCCAGAAATCACCCAGCCTCTGTTTGTATAGAGCAATTTAGAGCAGCATTGGACAGTGAGATCCAAGCTGTGGGTTAACCCTGGCGAGAATAGAAGCCAATAATTTCCAGAATATAACTCACCAGGTTGAAGCAGAAGACCACCAAAGAATTTTTATTTAATTTCAGCTGAAAGTTATGCCAGCCTGTGATAGTTCGCCAAAAATAGACTGGGATCCATAACATAGCAAAGCATGCACTTTTATACAGTTTTCAAAATTCCCACCGCCCCTGGCTGGACCCAGCCTTGCTGTGATTGGCAGGGGCTCCCTGGAGAGGTGGGAGCTTGATGCACCTTGGCCAATGAGAGCGCTGCCTGCCTTTGAAGAGGAGCTGGCAGGTCTCTGTACAACACAATGGAGGAGGAGATGGCTGATGATGGGATTATGTATCCTGCGGTGTGGGGACCACAACCTTGTTGAAACTTTTTGCATGTACAGTCTCTGTGGAAGCCTCGTGTCTCTAAACACTAGAAACTCCCAGATAAGTCCAACAGAAAATATTTGTCTAATGGCTGGATTATGACCGGCCCTTCCTGGGCCCATGGTCAGATGATCTAGTGAGAGCCCCAGGGCCCTGCAAGCCCAACCTGGCTATGGATTCATTGATTGGTTTAGCAAGTAGTCTGACACACACTGGCCAGCCTTATTGTGAGAGTACAGTCATGGCAGATGGAGCTTGGTTTTCAGATCAGGATGTGACACAGGGAGGCAGTGGCAAATTCCCTGGTTCCTCACAAATAGAGAATTGCCTTTCATGTTGGATGATCCAAGATGTCAATAGACTCCATCATTCCGGATGGCCTGGCTATCAGCCCTCCAAGGTCTGGTCACATAAGAGCCATGAGTTTCTGGCTTTTAAGAAGCAGCCAGCTTTCCTTCATATTTTTCATATAGGCATACATACATATAGAGAATAAGGAATGGGGTGGGGGAGCATACACAGAGTTCATAGGAAGAGGGGGAACCATGCAGGGTCTAAGGAGAAGCCACGTCAGCCCCCCCCCCCCAAAGTCCACAAAAGTTCACAAGGTCTGGCAAGAACCTACAAAAGCTCCTATAAAGTTCATGACAGTTCGTGGAAAGTCCACAAGAGTTCATAAGAGTTCATGGGGGTGCACAGAAGGCCCCAGGAGCACTGAGCAGCCGGAGGCAAATTGGTCAGATGCTAGTCTGGGCTACAGGGTGCTGTCAGGTGGGGCCATGGGAAAAGCCCTAGGTTTCCACATGGGGAGAGATAGGGGATTATGGGATCATTGCAGCCTGGTGTCCCTGGCAAAACTACAAATTCCCTGATTTTGAACCATCCTTTACAGAGTCCTGGGGGGGGGGGTCACCTCCGATCACATGTTTAGGAAGGAGACTCTACCAGACTTCAAGGGAGCCTAGTCCATCGTGGAACAGCTCTTACCTTCAGGACATTCCCCCTTCTAAGGTTTAGGTGGAATTCAATAGGACGTCTGTTGTGGCTCAGCCATCATGGCCCAGGTTTCATTGAGAGTTAGAGTTAGAAACAGGTGAGGCGATGGAATTCGAGGGCATTCCTGCTTCAGTTCCAGGCCCCATGGCCTTGCAGGTGCCAGATACTGTGGAATAACAGGATCTGCTCATTGACGAACATTCCGAAATCTCTCCAGTGTTACCCATACCAGATGGTACAGACTTGGAGGAAAATGGAACTTTTAATCGGAGAGATTTTGTTGCAAAAGAAAGGAGCAGGAAACAAGGAGTGAGAAGAAGTCAGAGACTTGCTCTCAAATTGGATAATGATTATGTTTCTCATGGGAACTTTGTGGGTCTTGTACTCCCTAATTCTTGCAGATTTGGGATTCTGTTAAAAGTACTCCTCACTCTATTCTCATTGCGGTGTCAACTTTGCCTTTCCTCGGAAGAGGTTCCAGTTTCCAGCTCCTTGCCTTGTCTCCTGAATCCGTGCCGAGTTCCCAGTTCCAGGTGAGCCGCGACTCCTGAGTAGACCTTGCCTTGTTACCGCGACTTCCTTGTTCCTGAATCGAGATTGACTCTGCTTTGTTTACCTTGCTACCTTGATTTTGCTACGGAACTTTTCAAGTGGATTTGCAGTGCTTTGTTTCCGCTATTGCTTCATGGACAAACTTAGATTTCTAAAGGAAGCTATCGAGCTTCACTTGTGGATTACAAATTGGACATTGATAAACTCTTTCTGAATTGCAATAGACTATATATTATGGACTATTCCTTACTCTGACTTTCCACCTTAAATGCGTAGCTGTGCCCGGCCACGCGTTGCTTTGGCAAAGTGGTGGTGGTATTGGTTAAAAATTGTTGTGTAATTTTTATTTGAAGTTATTTGCAATTTTTTTATTAATTTTATTGTAAGTTATATTTTTATTTATTATATTTTATTATTTTCTTGTATTATTTTTAGTTATTTTCTGTTATTATGGTATTTTATTGTATTAATTTTTAGTGTTTTTTATTATTTTTTATTGGGTTGCTAGGAGACCAAGTTGGAGGAGCTTAGCCTTCTAACTGGCAGCAATTGGATAAAAGCAATTATTCCTCTCTCTCTCTAATTAGGACTTTATTTTTCTTTTCTTTTTGTTGTATCAACCTAGAGGCGTGGATGATGGGTTGTGTTGTCAAATTTCGAGGTTGGGGGGCCTGTAGTTTTGTTGTTTTGTGGGTCGCCGTGATGCCATCACTCTTTTATATATATATATATATATATATATATACACACACACACACACACACACACACACACACACACACACACATACATACACATACATACATACTCTGCTTCAATAAATAGCTTGTTTGTTATATTGGCTCCTGCTTGGCTTTTGGGTGCTCGCGCTGTCTTGGGGTGCAACAACGTCTTTGTGTATTTAAACCATGTCCTCTCTCAGCCTTGGTTTCTCTAAGCTAAACACCCCCAGCTTCTCCGGCTGTGACCTGAATGAAACTTGTCCTTTCTCTCTTTGGAAGCCCAGGAGACAAAGCGAGAGGAAGCCCTGCTCTGTTTCCACCCCACGGAGGCTGGCAAGGGGTCACCCCAGGGACCCAATTGCGCAAAGGACCTGGAGGCAGCACTTCTCTCCGAGGCCTGATAATGTATGAGCGAGCACACTCTCATCTCCATGAGATTAGGAGTGTAATTAATGATAATTAATGGTGACATTAGTTTTCTGCTGGCTGCGATGATAATACTGTACCTATTAAGAGACACAGGGCAATGTGTGTGTGTGTGTTTACAGTGTCAAATGAATACAGTCTGACCCCACTTGAACCTAATGCTATGAATCCTGGTAGTTTACTTTTACAAGTCTCAATGCTATGGGATCCTAGGAAATGTAGTTTTACAGGGTCTTGATGCTATGGGATCCTGGGAGTTGTATTTTTACAAGGTCTCAATGCTGTGGGATCCTGGGAGTTGTAGTTTTACAAGGTCTTGATGCTGCAGGATACCAGGAGTTATAGTTTTACAAGGTATCAATGCTATGAGATCCTGAGAGTTATAGTTTTACAAGGTCCCAAAGCTATGTGATCCTGGAAGTTGTAGTTTTACAAGGCGCCAATGCTGTGGCATCCAAGGAGTTGTAGTTTTACAAGGTCTCAATGCTGTGGGAATGACTCTTGGGGTCTCGTCCAACCCTATGACTGCAAGAATGCCGGGGGGAAATGCCCAAAATGTCCACTTCGGATCCAAAATGAGGAGTCGGCAAAGCAATAAAGCCATGCAATCTCACATTTTTTGATAGAGAAATGCAAGTCTGAAATCAGGCTCAAGAAACAGATCTTCGTTCTTTAAATAGGTTGTGGGGCACCTTCTGTATTTAACATCAATCATGGCCTGTTTCCCCAAATGAGGGGTGGGCCACTTCATTTTTGAAGGGCATTTGGGGAGGTCTGTGTGGCTCCAGGGGAGAGAAACCGACTCTGCTCCGAGCAGTGAAAGAAGCCTGGCAGACTCAGTCTTCTCTCTTTGAAGGCTCCTGCTCTTTCCCTTGGAGGCCAGCACCCCAGAATGCCCTACATTGGAACAAGTGGAGCTCTCCTTTGAGATGCTCAGTGCGCCACGTTCCCTCTATTTTAAACCAGAGGGTCTGGGAAGAGAGCATCCAATTACGAAGTCTCTTGAACAATGGTTCTCAGTTGCCAGATTTGGGGAGGATGTTCTCAAGCTTCAGCGTGTCCAGACAAAGGTGACCGTGTTGGTCAAAGCTCTGGATACTGAACTCTGCAAGAGCAGATATGTTTAGCTCGGAGAAGAGAAGGCGGAGAGGTGAACTGAACGAATAGGATGGAACCAGGCTGTTTTCTGATGGTAGGGAAGTAGGGCACAAACCAATGGATTCCAGTTGCAAGGCAAGAAATTCCACCGGCCAACATCCATAGGTCACATTTTACTTTGTGTAACTTTAGGTGTACTTGGGTTGTGTCTACACTGTGGAATGAATGCAGTTTGATACCACTTTAATTGCCCTACTCAATGGCATGAGATCCTGGGAGTCGTAGTTTCACAAGGTCTTCAGCCTCCTCAATGTGACAGGTCAGGGGGTTGGACTAGATGGCTCATGCGGTCTCTTCCAACTCTATTACACTATGTAACACTTTTTTTCTGTTCCTGGGTTATAAATTTATATTAACTATCATTTCCTAATTGATTCTATCATGAAAACATGGAAAAAGTTTATTATCTCATTTTTTTCCATGTCAGGAGCAACCTGAGTTGCTTCTGGAGTGAGAAAATTGGCTGTCTGCAAGGATGTTGCGCAGGGGACGTCCGGATGTTTTGATGTTTTACCATTCTTATGGGAGGCTTCTTTCATGTCCCCACATGGAGCTGGAGCTGAGAGAGGGAGCTCATCCACGCTCTCCCCGGGTTGTATTCGAACCTGGCAGCCTTCAGGTCAGCAACCTAACCTTCAAGTCACAAGGCATTTATCCCCTAGGCCACCGAGGGCTCCTATTATCTCATTGAGTCTCATTGAGTTGGCCAGCTTGATTAGCATTGAATGGCCTTGCAGCTTCAAGCCGGGTTGCTTCCTACAAGGGAAATCCAGACAGGAAACAATCAGGGCCAACTAACACCACCTAACAAAGGATCCCTGCAGGCAGGAAGAAGGCAGGCTTTGACACTGCAAGTGCTAATCAAGGTGGTCAATTGCAACATTCACATTTGCCCCCAACAGGCAAGAGTTCTTTCTTTCTCCCAACCTGGACATTATTCCACAGATTTATAAACCCCACTTGCCAAGTTTCCAACAGACCTCACAACAGCTGAGGATGCCTGCCGTAGATGTGGGCGAAACATCAGGAGAGAATGCTTCTGGAATATGGCCAGAAAGCCTGCAAAACTCACAGCAACCCAATGCTTGATTCCATTGCAAGGAACTGTGTCAGGTCAAGTGTTGTCAAACTGCCTTCATCCTGCAGTGCAGATGCCCCTCGAGATGCCAGTGTCCATCCACATAGATTTTTGGGTGGGATGCATGTGGGAGATTTTCTAATGCAGCCCATTTGGTGGAGGCTTCTTCTTTGGAGGCTTTTAAGCAGAGGCTGGATGGCCATCTGTCGGGGGTGCTTTGAATGCGATTTCCTGCTTCTTGGCAGAATGGGGTTGGACTGGATGGCCCATGAGGTCTCTTCCAACTCTACTGTTGTGGAATTTCGTTTGGACACGGGTGAAGAAAGCAGACTGACAGCAGAAGTTGTCTTCAAGATAGTTTACTTTTGGTCAAGAGCAGGTGACAATGTTAGCTAATGCCCAGAAAACGCAATGCCACACCTTGCCTGTAGTGGCTTCCAATTTATACAATTTTACAGAAGCATGCGCAGAAAGCTAACTGACAATGGAATTTGCTGACTATTATAATCCTTTTGGACATGTGTAGTTGCCTTGTAACTTATATAACTCATTACTCATCACATCAGGTGAAGTGTCCATAGTTTGCTCCACGTATGCACTATCCTCAGGTGACATGTTCATAGTTCATCCCACGTATGCATCATCCAGCAGCCAAATCATTACTGTAGTTTGCATGACCTTATATTGTGAGCAAAGAGCAAATGTCAGGCAGAACATGTCCTGTCGACACTTTCATGGAAAAACAAGATTTTTGAGTAAGGGTCATCTAGGTAACGGATTTTTAAGGTCTTTAAATAAAATATTCAAGAGCTGCTCCATTACTACTTTTCTATGATTCTATGATTTCTGGAGCCAGACTTGGAGGTCTTTGTCTCAGGAGTGTTTGGCCAACCCTGTTCCTATAATTTTTGAGTCTTCTTCTTGCAAAGAAGGGGAGGGTGGGGGTGGAGGGGCCGGGTGTCCACCTGGGGAGGCCTGCCCCCATTTCCAAGGTTCCTGGGGGCCGTTCTCCTCTGTGAACGTGGCAGATGATTAATGCCTCCACTCTGGAGTGACAGTTCAGCCACACAGCTTCATCCATCATTCACAGGCCGCTTCCTCCGGGGTTTGCAGCCCCTCGCAAACTGTCACCGAGGCACCGGGGACATCCGGTTCCTTGGCTCGTCCTCCAGGCTGCTAATGCTGATGTGGGGAGATGGGTCAGCAAGTGCTTCTTGGAGGGACAGCAAGTGTAAGAACTCCTTGAGTGGCGTTTTGGCTTCATCGGGTTGGTGTTATACAACGGGTGTGCTATGCATTCAACACTTTCCAGCTGGGATGGCAGAACAGAAGGCGTGTTTATCAGATCTGCAGATGGGAATGTCAGGTTAGCTTCACCTTGCTAAATACACCAGGCTGCACACAGGTTGAAGTCTTTTGTAGTTTATTAGGAAATAGAAAATAAATAGTTCTTAAAAAGCAAAAATAAAGTTCCAAAAGAGATTGTTGCAAAACGAGGCTATAAAGAGTAATCCAAGAAAACATTAGGCATAAAACAAGGTTCCATTAATGCATGACAAAGTCCCATGAACATGAACACACAAAGGCTGTAAGAAATCCAGGAAAACAAGAGCTTGCTTCTTGACTCAAATGAGAAGTTGCTTTGACAAAGGTTTCTCTCTCAGCACACTCTTTTAATACCTCTTGCATAGCATGAAAGCATTTCTTTGCCCTCTGACCTCCCTCTTGTTTGCTATTCTAACACTTCTGCGAACCTGAAATTCCAAACGCCCAGCTCGATCCAAAGATTCTGTTTCATCAAGGCCAGACAGCTCATTAGCATTAGCGTCTGTCTGCATGCTATCAGACTGGCAGCTGTCCTCCCTTCCTGAGTCAATTTGCACCTGGTTAGCTTCAGTATCGTCAACACCATTCCCTGTCGTGGAAAAGCCTCCCTGTTCCTCATCTTCCACAGCAGGAACACTCTGAATCTGACTCCCATAATTCCCATCAGAGTCATCTTGAACCACAATCCCATCATCTTGAACCTGAATCCCACAATCCCCATCAGAGTCACTTTGAGGCTCCAGCTGAGTCACAACAGGGACCAAACAGGGAGAGACAGGATCAGGATCCAATAGGATCTTAACTGATTAGAGAACCAATCTGCCAAGACGAACAAAATGAATTTCAACAGGGAGAAATTGAGAGTGCAATAAAAATGAAATGCATCAATATAGGATGGGTGATACCTGGCTTGAAAACACTCCATGGGAAAGGGATCTAGGAGTCTTAATAGATTGCAAGCTGAACATGAGCCATCAGTGTGATGCAGCAGCAAAAAAAGCCAATGTGATTCTAGGCTGTACCAAGAGGTGCCTGGTTTCACTCTCTTCTGCTTTGGTCAGGCCTTACCTGCCAACCTAGCAGTTTGAAAACATGCAAATGTGAGTAGATCAATAGGTACTGCTCTGGCGGGAAGGTAATGGCGCTCCATGCAGTCATGCCAGTGGTCACATGACCTTGGTGGTGTTTATGGACAACGCTGGCTCTTCGGCTTGTTTTCTCTGCTCCAGGGACTGGGACACAACGGAGCCATGGATTCAAATGGCAGGAAGAGAGACCCCACCTCAACACAAGGAAGATCTTACCAAGGTTCAGAACAGTTTGCGAGGAGAATATGTTGCTTCTGGGAGTGCATTGGAGTCTCCCCTTCAGATTCAGATTCAGAGTGGCCTTCTGTCAGGAGGGGTTGGATTGTGTCGTCCTGCTTGGAAGAAGTGGGTGGCCCTTGTAGCATCTTCCAAATCAGTCATTCTAGGATTAAGATCTTTCTGCACAGAAAAGCACATAATGGAAGCATGTCAATTATCAATGAGTTTTGTTGCATGAAAAGATCAAATGAATTCCTCTGAGCAAAAAAGCCCAAAACTCTGAAATGCAGATATGCACGCACACCCATGTACACGCACACAATATTTGTTTTTGATTAGTTCCACATCAGGGATCATGCATTGGGAACAGCTGCTCAAAGGACCCACTGCGTGGCATTTGCCGACTGCCATTGGCATGCCTTGTAAACCCAGCTTCGTGCCCATAAAGCCCGGGCGCTTGGCTCGTCCCCATCCGCCTGAGCTAACAAGTCCACTTGAGGCCGGTCCAACTCAGAGGATTAAAAACCTGTCAATATCCCCACAGCGATTGGCAGAGTCCCCACTGGGAGGAGGAGGGCTGCTTTTCCATCCAGCCCACATGGAAACGTGGGCGCCAGGCTCGGCGTGGTTTGCTTGAGGCTCCCGGATCGAGTCCCACCACATTTCAGGAAAGCTTGGCAAGTCCAGAACTGGGAGGAGGAGACCGAGGACAGGATTTAGGGATCAGAGCCAGCTGGAAAGGGTTAAAGCATTCAGCACAGTGGGAAAGCATGACAGAATTCCTGTGTAGGCAAACAGAATTTTGCCCCCCCCCCCCAAACCAATCACTGAAAAATAAAAGCGTTGGATAAGCGAAAATGTTGGATAATAAGGAGGGATTAAGGAAAAGCCTATTAAACATCAAATTACATTATGATTTTACAAATTAAGCACCAAAACATCATGTTTAAAAACAAATCGACAGAAAATGGAGTTCAATACATGGTAATGTTATGTAGGAATTACTATATTTGCAAATTTAGCACCAAACATTGAACTGGGATATAGGGCAGTGCGGACTCAGATAATATCAATTCAAAGCAGATATTGTGGGTTATTCTGCTTTGATATTCTGGGTTATATGACTGTGTGGAAGAGCCCTGAGGGTCCTTCCACACAGCCATATTGTCAGGGTATTGTGTGTTGTGAAATGTTAAAATCAATCTGGATTCAGCAATTATGGAGTTAATGAGAGTCTGCTATGATTGATGTATCACAGGACCAATGGGGTCAAGTGTGTTTTGACCGGGACTTACTATCTGGTTCCTGTGGAATGTAGTGGGAGTGTGGTTTCCTGTGTCGAGTGGAGAACAGCGATGAGCAGCGTGTGTATGCATGGGTGCTTTCGGCAAGCACTCATGGAGGAAAGGACTGAATTTGCTCTATCTGTAAATAGTTCGTGTAAATAAAGTTTAATCAACAGTTGGACTTTGTCTGCTGGAGTGAGTTTATCCAGTGCTGTTTTCCACACGGGGAAACAGTCTGGAGAGAAGGAGGTGAACCGGGATGGTGAATTTTTGGATTTCACTCTGCTACCCATCATCCCCGCTGTCACATATAACTCAGAATATCATGGCAGATAATTCACAATTAAAAGGCCACCGAAAGGGAATCTGGCCCCTGGTATTAAAAAAAACTCTAAAATCAGGACAGTAAATAAAGAACACCACTCAGAAAACAGAGGAATTCCAGACAGGAAACAATCAGGGCCAGCTAACACCTCCCAGACAGGAAGCAGACAGGCTTTGAAGTTGCAAAGCCATTCAATGCTAATCAAGGTGGCCACTTACAACATTCACACTTGCCTCAAGACTGACATTCCACGTATATATAAACCCCACTTGCCTAGTTTCCAAGAGACCTCGCCGGAAGCGGCAGAGCGCGCTCTCTCCAGCCGCTTCACCCGGCGGAAGGCAGCCTCAACTGCGCCCCCCAAATGATGGCACCCAAGGCAACCACCTAAATTGCCTTATGGGTGAACCGCCCCTGGCGAAACGTCAGGAGAGAATGCTTCTGGAACGGAAAACTCACAACAACCCATTTCCATCCCAATTTAGGAGTGCTTCCCAGGCTGGCCACTAGATGGCAGAGGAGGCTGCCTTCCCGCTGCCTTCATAAAAGAAGGAGAAAGTGGAGCCTTCCATCCCAAGTGGAGAAGTGGACTGGACAGTGTTATCCTAATATTATAAAAGCCATCCAGGGTTCTAGGAAAACTGGCCACCCGCCTTTCCCATCCCAATCTTAGGATCTGGAGGCTTCCTTTTGAAGAGTGTGGCTCTTTCCCCTTTCATGTCATCAGATAGAATAAGTAAAGAATCAAGATGCAGGGATGGGATGGATGCCTGCATGCACTTGAAGCATCCAAAGCTTTTTAGTGCTGCACATAATACGTTTTTAAGGGGAAGGAATCTTGCACCCACAAGATTAGCATCACGGTATCCTTGAGTTGGAAGAGGCCATTGAGTCCAACCCCATTCTGCCATGAAGGAGCCCTCTTGACAGATGGCCAATCAAAGCCCTCTTGACAGATGGCCATCCAAACACTGTATAAAACTGTGTTGTCAAAGGCTTTCATGGCCAGGATCACAGGGTTGTTGCATGTTTTCCGGGCTGTCTGGCCATATTCCAGAAGTGTTGTCGAAGGCTCAGAGGTTGTGAGGATGCCTGCCATAGATGTGGGCGAAACGTCAGGAGAGAATACTACTGGAACATGGCCAGACAGCCCGGAAAACATACAACTGCACTGTATAAAACTTCTATGAGACTCCACCAGACTCCAAGGACTCACCTTCCTCTGAAAAGAAGACCTAGTAGAGGTTTTGCTGAAATGCTAAATATAAGGCCTCCCCCGAAAGTAAGACCTAGCAAAGTTTTTGCTTGGAAGCATGCCCAGCACCTGCCAAACAGAACACCAGAGCATGCAGGATCGGTAAATGTACGTACCATAGATTGTTATACATGGAAATAATGGTAGTAACAAGAAATTCTTGATAGGATTCACAGCTTGTTTGGTTATGCTGGTTTGTGATGACAACTACTGTATAGTATATAATAAATGTTCATTTTTTTGTTCAACAATTAATGTGAATTCTTCTTCATGGAAAAATAAGACATCACCTTAAAATAAGACCTAGTGCATCCTTGGGAGCAAAAATTAATATAAGACACTGTCTTATTTTCGGGGAAACACGGTAATCAGTGGCTGAAACCAGATGAGAAAATCCTTCCTGAGCACACAGAAGACTGGGCGACTTGGAAGGCACTGAACAGACTATATTCTGGCACCACGAGATGCAGAGCCAACCTTAAGAAATGGGGCTACAAAGTGGAGTCCACGACATGCGAGTGTGGAGAAGACCAAACCACAGACTACCGACTCCAATGCGGTCTGAGCCCTGCCACATGCACCATGAATGGAGGACCTTCTCACAGCAACACCAGAGGCACTCCAAGTGGCCAGCTTCTGGTCAAAGGACATTTAGTACAATGCCAAGTTGTTGTTGCTGGTTTTTTTGAAACGTTGTGTTTTCAAATACATTACAACCTGTACTCTTGGTTCGCTTCTGACACGATAAATAAATAAATAGCTACCATATTGTGTCATCTTATGGGAGGATGCCCAGAGGGATCTGTAGTTAGTTATCATTGTTCTGGTGACTTCAACTCAAGGGACACCACGAGGCTGGAATCTCCCAGTGCAATCACCATAGAGCCCTATGGGAAACATACAACCCACACCAAAGGATTGGCACAGAGTGGGGTTCGAGGCCAACAGGCTCTGGCTACCAACGGAGAAGGAACGTGCTGGACGTGGCCTCTCCCAGGCTTTTCTATGTGGAGAATATATGCAGCGGCTGCACAGCTGGCCTACTTTTCTTCCTCTCAGAGGCTTTCAATCAGGTGAGCCAGCAGCAAACACAGACACACACACACACAACACAAAGCCACGCTTTTCTACATATAGATTTATTTCCAATCTGTCAGGCGGAGGTGGTGAATGGCTCCAGCCTCCCCGCTTTGCAACGACAGCTTCCCAGGCGCATAAATCCCAGCCGTACATCATCGAGAAGCCGGGCAATTTTGTTGCCACTGCAGCTTTCTGAGGAACAGACATCGGGAAGGTGACTGAGGCCGAGGCAAAGACTCCGTGTCCTTTCGGGGCTTGGGGAAGTTACATTTTTGGACAACCAGCTCCAGGATCTCTTCTGTTGCCTGGGGAGAGTCCAATAAGGAGTCCTTCCCAAGTTCTGCCTTCTATGATTTTCTCCAAGGACGACCTTGAGGCTTTGCTCCATGGCGATCTGGATTTCCCTTTAGCTGGCCAACAAAACAATCTTCTATATATATATATATATAAAAAATGTAAGGTACATTTGTAGGACTGAGTAAACAACAAAACCATTGAACCAAATCACACAAAATTTGGCCACAAAAGACGTAGTCATCCAATCTATGTCTTTCAAACAAAAAAAACCCTGGAAAATAAAGTCCAAATTAGAGAACGAGGAAGAGACGTTTTCAACCCTGGTCGCTGGTCAGAAGGGTAGGCCCTGCCCACTTTAGGCCCACCCACTTCATCTCCTAGCAACCCCCTCGATCACAATGGCACCGGGATATGGCCAGGGTTCAGGCTTTTGAGGCTGCAAGGCTATTCACTGATATTCCACCTGGCCCACAAAGCATTCCCATAAGCCACAGCAATGCGTGGCCGGGCACAGCTAGTGAATATATATTTCTGATCTTGGAAGCCTTCAGGAGAAGCACGGCATCCCTTTGAAAGCTTCCATGCACTTCAGGTTTGAAAAATCTTATTCAAACAAAAGCTGCGACTCCTATCTAGGTCTGGTTGTTATTTGTTTTGTTGTTGCTGCTGATTTGAAATAGATCTATGGCAATTCCAGGAGGAGCAGGATGGGCACCACAGTCCAAAAACTGGGACACAATGGAGCAATGGATTCAAATGGGAGAAGAAGAGATGCCATCTAAACATTAGGAAAGACTTCTCAACAGTCAGAGCCGTTTAACAGGGGAACCTGCTGCTGCCTGGGAGTCCAATGGAGTCTCCTTCTCTGGAGGCTTTGAAGCAGAGGTTGGGTAGGTACTTTGAATAACAACAACAACAACAACAACAACAACAACAACAACAACAACTTTATTTTTGTATCCTGCCTCATCTCTCTGAGGGAACTTGGGATGGTTCACATGGGGACCAAGCCCAACAGCATACAATAAAATACATGATATAAAATACAACTATATAAAAAATACATAACAATCACAACAAATTAATATATCAAACTCTACAACACAGCTTCACAGAATAAAAGCATGGCCATTGAACAGAAGCGATATCACGGCATTTCAGTCCTCAGTCTTGGAGGAGAAGAATAAAAATAATATAATTGTGCAATGTATTAGGAGAACTAATCGCAAATGTCCGTGATAAGGTGCAGAAGACTATTAGGATGTAGAGACAGGTAGGGACTCAGTCAACTGTCCATCTCAGTCGAAGGTGGCTTGGAAAAAAAAAACAGGTTTTCAAAGCTTTTCTGAATGATATCATTGTAGGGGTTAATCTGATTTCTCTCAGAAGAGAGCTCCAGAGCCAGGGGGCTCTAGATTGAGCTAAACGGTGATGTTGTTAAAGTGTGAAGTGTGGAACCCTGCGCAGACGTCCAACTCTTTCTTTGTCACGCAAGTCTGATGTTCCCGCCTCAACATCTTTAAACTTACTTGCCCAACGACGCACAGGACTCACATCAACACAATCACCATAAACAGCTTGTATTCTCTGATGAATCTCCTTTGGGGCGACACCTTCTGCTGTCAAGAATTCAGTGACTGCACTTCGCTTGAGTAGCATTGACCAACCGTCTGCGCAGGGTTCCATACTTCTCACTTTAACAACACAACCATTCAATGCTAAGGCTTCCCCGTCTGCGCAGGGTTATATAATTCACACTTTAACAACACAACCGTTCAATGCTAAGGCTTCCCCATCTGCACAGGGTTCCACACTTCACACTTTAACAACACAACCGTTCAATGCTAAGGCTTCCCCGTCTGTGCAGGGTTATATAATTCACACTTTAACAGCACAACCGTTCAATGCTAAGGCTTCCCCGTCTGCGCAGAGATCCATACTTCACACTTTAACAACACAACCGTTCAATGCTAAGGCTTCCCCATCTGCGCAGGGTTCCACACTTCACACTTTAACAACACAACCGTTCAATGCTAAGGCTTCCCCATCTGCGCAGGGTTCCACACTTCACACTTTAACAACACAACCGTTCAATGCTAAGGCTTCCCCATCTGCGCAGGGTTCCACACTTCACACTTTAACAACACAACCGTTCAATGCTAAGGCTTCCCCATCTGCGCAGGGTTCCACACTTCACACTTTAACAACACAACCGTTCAATGCTAAGGCTTCCCCATCTGCGCAGGGTTATATAATTCACACTTTAACAACACAACCGTTCAATGCTAAGGCTTCCCCGTCTGCGCAGGGTTCCATACTTCGCACTTTAACAACACAACCGTTCAATGCTAAGGCTTCCCCATCTGCGCAGGGTTCCATACTTCACACTTTAACAACACAACCGTTCAATGCTACGGCTTCCCCATCTGCGCAGGGTTCCACACTTCACACTTTAACAACACAACCGTTCAATGCTAAGGCTTCCCCGTCTGCGCAGGGTTCCACACTTCACACTTTAACAACACAACCGTTCAATGCTAAGGCTTCCCCATCTGCGCAGGGTTATATAATTCACACTTTAACAACACAACCGTTCAATGCTAAGGCTTCCCCATCTGCGCAGGGTTATATAATTCACACTTTAACAACACAACCGTTCAATGCTAAGGCTTCCCCATCTGCGCAGGGTTATATAATTCACACTTTAACAACACAACCGTTCAATGCTAAGGCTTCCCCGTCTGCGCAGGGTTCCATACTTCGCATTTTAACAACACAACCGTTCAATGCTAAGGCTTCCCCGTCTGTGCAGGGTTCCATACTTCACACTTTAACAACACAACCGTTCAATGCTAAGGGTTCCTGCCAAAAGGAACTGCAGAAGAGAGTCTACTGAACAAGCCAGGACCTGCCGCATACCAGGACTGCCATCTGTTGAGGAGTTACGAAGGTGGAGGCATTACTTTTCATTCAACCCTCGTAAGTAATAACCAGCACTTTGAATTGGGATTGGACATTTATTGATCGTGTCTTGTTTTCTGGAACAAAGAGGCAGGACTGGATGGATTCTATGGATTCTAGGATTCTGTGTCTGCGTGGAGCTCTCCAACCTTCTTGCTTCCCTTTGGAGGCATGTGGTGTTTCCTTGGGGAGGGAGGGTCTTTCGTTCTCGCAGCCCACCCGCCTCCCACTGAACTTAGCAGCCGCCTCCCTCTTCCATCAGCCGCAGCCTCTTCATGCCTCCTCCTTTGAAACCTTATGTTGCATAAAGCCTTCCCCGCCAGCGGCGTTTCAGATGCTGCTTTCCAACTAGAACACACATATAACAAAATCCCAGCCTCTGGGGCAGGAAGGAGAATTGCAAACTTTGAGAAAGAACTCTTCCCTGGACGTGCACTTCATCCATCCATCCGAGAGAGAGGAGCCCAAAGGCAGGTGTTTAAGCTGGCAAAGGATCTTCCGCGGCTGGATCTCCTCCAAGCTGTGGAAGCTTCAAACGCTCGAATCCCTGCATCAGCAGGAAGGAAAGTGCAGCCGCCTCCTCCCCAAAAGGCATGGCAACGCCGAGAGGAGTACGCACGGAACACATGCATCCCACACGGATCACAAGCAAAGGCTTTGGGAGGCAGAAAACGCAAGTTTAGGAACAGCATGGCACTCTTCATGGCCTTCTCACCAGGTCTCTTGAGGCACAGGATGGACATCCTGTGTGTTCTCAGAGATGGAAGGGGACTGGGATCTTGAAGAGAAATTCGGACTAGAATGGTTGCCTGCCCAAGGCCTCCACCCCTTTGGATCATCAATTGATGCGATCGGCCTTTGGGCCACTTATGGCAACCTTGTGGGTCATTTCAGGCCACATGGTGTTGTGACTCAGCTGGAACCTCAGAGTGACTCTGATGGGGATTATGGGATTCAGGTGCAAAATGACTCTGATGGGAATTATGGAATTCAGGTTGAGAGTGTCCCTGTTGTAGAAGATGAGGAACAGGGAGTTTTTTCCCACAGCAGGGAATGATGTTGATATTGAAACTAGCCAGGTGCAAATTGACTCAGAAAAGGAGGACAGTTCTCAGCCTGATAGCTTGTAGACAGACACTAATGAGCTGGCTGGCCTTGATGAAATGGAATCTCTAGATCAAGCTGGCCGTTTGGAATTCAGGGTTCAAAGGAGTGTGAGAATAGCAAACAATAAGGAGGTCAGAGGCCAAAGAAATGCTTTCATGCTATGCAAAGGGTATTAAAACAGTGTGTTGGGAGACAAACCTTTGTCAAAGCAACTTCTCGCTCAAGTCAAGAAGCAGGCTCTCATTTCCTGGATTATCTTGCAGCCTTGGTGTATTCATATCCATGGGACTGTGTCATGTTCTCTTGGGACCTTGTGTATTCCTTATGATTTCTTGGATTATCCTTTGAAGCTTTGTTTTGTAACAATATTTTGGAACTTTACTTTTGTTTTTAAAGAACTATTTATTTCTCTATTTCCTAATAAACTACAAAAGACTTCAACCTTGTGTGCAGCCTGGTGTATATAGCAAGGTGAAACTAATCTGAGGTGCGACACATGGCAAGATGTTTTCTATAAAGGGTTTGCCCTTGCCTTCCTCTGGGGCTGAGAGAGTGTGACTCTCGGTGGCTCTCAGTGGGCACATGAACCCTGCCCCCCCCCCCAATAATCCAACCCTTAAACCATTATCTCACACTGGCTCTCTTGGACCTTCTGGTCAGCCTTCCAAGACCCCTGAACCTTCTCCCAGTCTAACAATGTTTGGACCGTCTTCCAAATTGCCCCAAAATGTGCGCAGGTGAAGCATGTTGCCTTTCAATCTTCCCAACCGCAATGCATTTTTTGAGCTATTTTCAGCTGGAAATAGCAAGTGGATGTTGCTTCCAAATCTACTTTGGGTTTTATGAGGCCCCTGAACTTCAGCACCTTGGAAAGTTCTCTGTCGGAGCAGTTGTCCCTCTGCAAAAGCAAAGCTGTCTCTGGTCCAAAATCTATTGGAAGACGCTAGGTCTACAGAGCTTCCAATGCAAGCTACAGAAGAGGTGTGTCTCAGGTTGCTCCAGAAATGTTTGTTTATTGGTCAAAAAGTCATTTGCATTTCAGCTTCTGTGTATCTTTAAGGTCTCCTCAAGGCCTATATCCAGATTTATCCATGATGGGTAAAGGTCAGTCAAGTTGTTCAACTGAACTTGCCAGGCTTAACCATTCTGGCAATTGAGTGATGACTTGCTTCTTGTGGGATCCTAGAGTTAGAAGAGACCAGACGGACCATCTAGTACAACCCCATCCTGCCATGCAGGAATGCACAACTCAACCATGCCTGGAAGATGCCCACCCAACCTCTGTTTAAAGATCTCCAAAGATCTCCAGTGATGTTCTTCATTCTAATGTCAGACAAGTTCTTCCTGGTTCTTGAGGGGACCTTCTTTTCCTGCAATTTGAATCCTATGCAGCTTCTAGTCTCTACTGCAGCAGAAGACAACCTGGTTCCATCTTCTTCATGACAACCTTTTAGATAATGAACTATTGAATCTATCGCATCAGTTTAAAGATGTCCAGTTTCTTGACCTATTCCTCATAATGCTTGGAGTGGATCTATACTGTAGAACGAATGCTATTTGACACCACTTTCAACTGCCATGACTCATGGGAGCTGCAGTTTTAAAAGGTCTTTAGCCTTCTCTGCCGACGAGTGCTGGTGCCTCCCCAAACGACAACTCCCAGAAATTGTGCAAAGTAACCTAAATGCATGCAAACCAGCAGCACAATTCCAGAGGTTGACCCATGTCACTTGATCACTTGAGGCTGACCCATGCCTTGGTCACTTGAGTGGCCTTAAACCCTCAGGAGACCTTTGGTCCTACCCAGAAGAGCCACATCACAATGCAAAACCAGGTACCATAGAACTGGGCTGGGAATGCTTTTACCCGTGTGTTTTGCTGGTCAAATGTGTTTGGGCTGCAACTCCCATCAGCCCCAGAAGCAGCCTAACTCCATGCTGTGGAGAGATGGGAGATGTAATCCATTAACATCTAAATTGGCTGCATAATTCTGACTTCCGGCATATGGCATGGCGCAGTACTAGATCTCTGAGTCATGTCTGGATATTTTTTTTTATCATTATTAATGAGTGTTTTAATTTCACTCTGTTTGGCTGCAGGAATATTTATTTGGATTTGTTTGCACATATTGATGTAGGCTGTGCAAATAAAAAGATCCCCTTGCCAAGGAATCATAGAATTCTAGAGTTGGGAGGGACTCCAGGGGCCACCCAGTCCACCCCTGCTTCTGCCAGGGAGGAAGACACAGTCTGAGCCCTCCCGACAGATGGCCAGCCAAAGAAGAACACTCCACTGGACTCCCGGCAGCAGCAGATTCTTCCTGTTCTTCCCGACGTTTAGATGGAATAGAGTGGGATGATGACTTCCCTTGGTCCAGACAGTATGCTCGCATTGACACAGCATAGAATTGCATTGGCCTTTTTGGCTGCTGCATCGCACTGTTGACTCACGTGCAACTTGCGGTCCACTTCGGTCCCTTTCACATGGACTGCTTTCAAGTCAAATGTCAACCATGCTATATCTCTGCAATTTATGAGGATTGGACCAGGAAAGGCTTGAAGGAATAGCATAGATTGATATATGTAGGTGTGGACATTTAGTAGTAATAGTAGCAGTAGGATTCATATCTCACTTTTTCTCTGCTAAAGGAGAATCCAAGTGACTAACAATAAAAGCAATATAATATGTATTGCCGAAGGCTTTCATTACTGGATTCACTGGACTGATGTGAGTTTTCCAGGCTGTCTGGCCATGTTCCAGAAGCATTCTCTCCTGATGTTTCGCCCACATCTATGGCAGGCATCTTAGAGGTTGTGAAGTTTGTTGGAAACCAGGCAAGTGGGGTTAATATCCCTGTGGAGTAATGTCCAGGGTGGGAGAAAGAACTCTTGTCTGTTGGAGGCAAGTGTGAATGTTGCCATTGGCCACCTTGATTAGCACTGAATGGCCTTGCAGCCTGGCTTCTTCCTGCCTGGGGGAATCCTTTGTTGGGAGGTGTTAGCTGCCCCTGATTGTTGCCTGTCTGGAATTCCTCTGTTCTCAGAGTGTTGTTCTTTATTTACTGTCCTGATTTTGGAGTTTTTTAAATACTGGAAGCCAGATTTTGTTCATTTTCATGGTTTCTTCCTTTTTGTTGAAATTGTCCATGTACTTCATGTGGATTTCAGTGGCTTCTCTGTGTCGTCTGATGTGGTGGTTGTGAGAGTGGTCCAGCATTTCTGTGTTCCCAAATAGTATTCTGTGTCCAGATTGGGTCATCAGGTGCTCTGCTATGGCTGAGTTAGTGTGCAGTGCCTTTCGTGTTCCTTGATCCATGTTTGCACAATGCTGCATCTGGAGCATGGCTTTACAGCCCAGAAAACTCACAGCAACCCAATTCAATATGTAATTTAAAACCTTAAAAAAATGTACAAACATTAAAGCAGAATTAAACATGGAAATATTAAATGCTACATAAAACACAGCAGCCCCCTGGCTTGATCTTGGCATTTAATTTCGCTGTGTGATGTAGAACGACAATAAGGTTATTCTATTCCATTCCTCAAAATCTCCTTCTTTAAAAGCCTGTTGGAAAAGAAAAGTCTTGGCCTGCTGTGGGAAGGAAGGAAGGAAGGAAGGAAGGAAGGAAGGAAGGAAGGAAGGAAGGAAGGAAGGAAGGAAGGAAGGAAAGAAGGAGCCATTCTGGATTCATTGGAAACTCTCTTCTTCCCAATGTTTAAACCTTGGTCGGTGGGACATGTTCACCCAGTGGGCCAAATTGAGGCTGAGAGCCATCATCAGGGACGTTGAGCATGATGTTGCACTTATTGACTCTTGTGACAATTGTGCATCAGTGAGAGAAACACTGGAAAGGAATGTTGAAGTGCACAGTCACAATGCTCAATGCCCGTCTGCCTATCGGAATACTAATCTGTTAGCTGCCTTGAGTCTCTGCAGGGAGGAAAGTGGGGTATAAATCAAGTAAATACATAATAATCTGCCATCTGCGTGCACCATACTCAAAGGTACTGCAATAGGTTCATCTGGATCTCCACAAACTTCACCTGAGTCCAGGTGTTGCACCAAAAAGTCAACCCTGGGCTGTGGCACAGGCTGGTTAGTAACCAGCTGCAATAAATCACTATGACTAAGAGGTCATGAGTTCGAGGCCAGCCCATCGGAGTGAGCACCCGACCATGAAAATAAAAAATAGCCCTGCTTGTTGTTGACCTAAGCAACCTGAAAGATAGTTGCATCTATCAAGTAGGAAACTTAGGTACCACTTATTTGGGGAGGCTAATTGAACTAATTTATGACACCATAAAAACCATCCAGCAGCATTTGGAATAAGGAAGTATCAAAGGGCTTGGCGTCACAGTGTATGATGAAGCAACGGCTCCCCCTGTGGCTGGAATCGATCATACCCTCAGGAAGCTGGAAGTTGGAGAAGCTTAAATTGCCTCTGTGTTTCTGTCTTTGTCTCTGTCTCTATGTTCATATGGCATTGAATGTTTGCCTTGTATGTGTACATTGTGATCTGCCCTGAGTCCCCTTCGGGGTGAGAAAGAAGGGCGGAAGATAAATACTGCAAATAAACAAACAAACAAATAAATAAACTCCCATGTGCCTGGAGCTTGCACAAACATGTGTCACTATCAGAGTCACAGAAAGAAGGAAAGCGGCTGCATCACAGCTCAGTTCCATCTGGAGCTGGAACATAAAATCCTACATAGGATCAGGCTATCTGGCCCAAGTTCCTTCTGACATGTGGGAATGCACAATTAAAGCCCTCCTGGCAGATGCCCATTCAACTTCTCTTTGACGACCTCCAAAGAAGGGGAGTCCACCATCTTCTCAGACAGTCTGTTCCACTATCATGAAATCATAGAACCATAGGATTGGTCATCTAGTCTGACCCCTTCGTGCCACACAGGAATGCACAGCTAAAACATTTCCAAAATATGAAGATCCAAGACCTCCAAAGAGGGAGGAGTCAAGCACTTCCTAACTCAACCCATTCTATTGTCAAACACCTCTTATATTGGAGAAGTTTTTCCAAATGTTTATCTAGAATACTTCTTTTTTTTCCACCCATGGGTTTATGGATGCTTTTGCCAGGGATCCTACACTGAGCAGGTGGTTGGCCTCACAGGGCCACCGTGTCCCTTCCAAGCCCAGGATTCGAGGCCAGAAAAGTTCTCTGCGGCAACAATCCAGTGGCAGACGGAGCCTGAATCCAAAGAGATGAGCTGGAAGAGATGCCAGCCTGTGTTCATCCCCATCTCCAGCAAAGCCCAGGAGGATCCAACTCTTAAAGCAGCTGGAAATGAGTCAAGACAGATCCAACGACAAGAGGAACCAGCTCAACTGGGAGGAATGACACTCTCCCGCTGAGAAACGGTTGGAGGGACAGAGATATTCGCAACCATTGAATCAATCATGCCGTCTTTTCGCTATCCCTCCATCCAATGTGACTGATGGTTCCCATCTCAACAAGGTTGGAAATGCCAATCAGCCATTGAATCAATCATGCCGTCTTTTCGCTATCCCTCCATCCAATGTGACTGATGGTTCCCATCTCAACAAGGTTGGAAATGCCAATCAGCCATTGAATCAATCATGCTGTCTTTTCGCTATCCCTCCATCCAATGTGACTGATGGTTCCCATCTCAACAAGGTTGGAAATGCCAATCAGCCATTGAATCAATCATGCCGTCTTTTCGCTATCCCTCCATCCAATTTGTGACTGATGGTTCCCATCTCAACAAGGTTGGAAATGCCAATCAGCCATTGAATCAATCATGCCGTCTTTTCGCTATCCCTCCATCCAATGTGACTGATGGTTCCCATCTCAACAAGGTTGGAAATGCCAATCAGCCATTGAATCAATCATGCCGTCTTTTCGCTATCCCTCCATCCAATGTGACTGATGGTTTCCATCTCAACAAGGTTGGAAATGCCAATCAGCCATTGAATCAATCATGCCGTCTTTTCTCTATCCCTCCATCCAATTTGTGACTGATGGTTCCCATCTCAACAAGGTTGGAAATGCCAATCAGCCATTGAATCAATCATGCCGTCTTTTCGCTATCCCTCCATCCAATTTGTGACTGATGGTTCCCATCTCAACAAGGTTGGAAATGCCAATCAGCCATTGAATCAATCATGCCGTCTTTTCGCTATCCCTCCATCCAATGTGACTGATGGTTCCCATCTCAACAAGGTTGGAAATGCCAATCAGCCATTGAATCAATCATGCCGTCTTTTCGCTATCCCTCCATCCAATGTGACTGATGGTTTCCATCTCAACAAGGTTGGAAATGCCAATCAGCCATTGAATCAATCATGCTGTCTTTTCGCTATCCCTCCATCCAATGTGACTGATGGTTCCCATCTCAACAAGGTTGGAAATGCCAATCAGCCATTGAATCAATCATGCCGTCTTTTCGCTATCCCTCCATCCAATGTGACTGATGGTTTCCATCTCAACAAGGTTGGAAATGCCAATCAGCCATTGAATCAATCATGCCGTCTTTTCGCTATCCCTCCATCCAATGTGACTGATGGTTTCCATCTCAACAAGGTTGGAAATGCCAATCAGCCATTGAATCAATCATGCCGTCTTTTCGCTATCCCTCCATCCAATGTGACTGATGGTTCCCATCTCAACAAGGTTGGAAATGCCAATCAGCCATTGAATCAATCATGCCGTCTTTTCGCTATCCCTCCATCCAATGTGACTGATGGTTTCCATCTCAACAAGGTTGGAAATGCCAATCAGCCATTGAATCAATCATGCTGTCTTTTCGCTATCCCTCCATCCAATGTGACTGATGGTTCCCATCTCAACAAGGTTGGAAATGCCAATCAGCCATTGAATCAATCATGCCGTCTTTTCGCTATCCCTCCATCCAATGTGACTGATGGTTTCCATCTCAACAAGGTTGGAAATGCCAATCAGCCATTGAATCAATCATGCCGTCTTTTCGCTATCCCTCCATCCAATGTGACTGATGGTTTCCATCTCAACAAGGTTGGAAATGCCAATCAGCCATTGAATCAATCATGCCGTCTTTTCGCTATCCCTCCATCCAATTTGTGACTGATGGTTCCCATCTTAACAAGGTTGGAGATGTCAATCAATGAATCAATCACCCAACTTTCCCCCTCTCTCTGTTCCATGAGGCCAGAAAAGTCAATCAAGTAATTCATGATACCTTCTTTCTCCCTCTTCCTCTATTCAGTATGGTTGGTGGTTTCCATCTCAACAAGAAGTTTAGTCAGTCAATCAATCATTCAAGCAACCATGCCACCTTTCCCCGTCTCTTCAGTTGCAATTTCTATCTCAACCAAGTCAAAATGCCAATCAATAAATCAATCAATCAGTCATGCCACCTTTATTCAGTATGGCTGGTGGTTTCCATCTCAATGAAGTCAAAATGCAAAAAATGTCAATCAATCAATCAATCCTGTCATCTTTATCAAGTATGGCTGATGATTGCCATCTCAACAAAGTGAAAATGCCAATCAATCAATCAAGCAATCAGTCATGCCACCTTTATTCAGTGTTGCTGGTGGTTTCCATCTCAAGGAAGTCAACATGTAAAAATGTCAATCAATCAATCCTGCCATCTTTATCAAGTGTGGCTAATGATTGCCATCTCAACAAAGTCAAAATGTCAATCAATCAATCAACCAATCAATCAATCAATCAATCACGCCATCTTTATCCAGTGTGGCTGGTGGTTTCCATCTCAATGAAGTCAAAATGCCAATCAATCAATCAATCAATCAACCAATCAATCAATCAATCAATCACGCCATCTTTATCCAATGTGGCTGGTGGTTTCCATCTCAATGAAGTCAAAATGCCAATCAATCAATCAATCACGCCATCTTTATCCCGTGTGGCTGGTGGTTTCCATCTCAATGAAGTCAAAATGCCAATCAATCAATCAATCAATCAATCACGCCATCTTTATCCAATGTGGCTGGTGGTTTCCATCTCAATGAAGTCAAAATGCCAATCAATCAATCAATCAATCAATCACGCCATCTTTATCCAGTGTGGCTGGTGGTTTCCATCTCAATGAAGTCAAAATGCCAATAAATCAATCAATGAGGACACATGCCATAGATGTGGGGAAATGTCAGGAGAAAATGCTTCTGGAACATAGCCATATAGCAACCCAATCAATCAATCAATCAATCATGTTCTCTTCATCCAGTGTGGTTGGTGGTTTCAAACTCAACGAAGTCAAAATGCCAATCAATCAATCAATCAATCCTGCCATCTTTCTCCATCTTCCTCTATCTCAACAAGGTTAGGAATATCACTCAACCAATCAATTCATCAATCAGCCCATCTTTCTCCCCTTCTCCTGGATGGCTGTTGGTTTCTGTCTCACAAGGTCAGATATATCAACCAGCCAACCAATCAATCAATCACGTTATCTTTCTTCTATCCAGTGGTGGTTTCCATCTCAACAAGCTCAGAAATGCCAATATATCATTAAATCGATCAATCGTGCCATTTTCCTCCTTCTCCCTCTCTCCAGTGTGGCCGGTGGTATCCGGCTCAATGAGGTCAAAAATGTCAATCAATCAATCATGCCCTCTCTCATCATGTAGCAAATATTTCATATTGAGAAGAAATTACAGTAAAAAGAAAATGGCTTTCTGAAGAAAAGAGGCTGCTCTCTGGGCCAATTACAAACAAATTCAAGCATCTGTAAATCAGAAATGTAATATTATAGGATTGTGCCGCAGGGGTTTGGAAATCATTTCAATGTTCTTCTCTTTTGTTTAATGGCTTAATGATTCATATGCTAATTTGTTTACATTGTTTCAATTTGCATTGTGTCCTATTCATAGTTAGCCGCCTTGGGTCCCTATATTGGAAAAATAAAGTAAATTAATAAGTTCTTGGCAGTTCCATCCGTCTCTTTTGGAAAAGTTTTTCTCCTCCGAATGGATAGACTTTCCCCCTGTGTTTTGGAAAAATGCAGAGAGAGTGGAATCCTAGAATCCGGGACCGGAATTGGCACCCAAAGGCCATCCAGTCCAACCCCTTCTGCCGGGAAGCAAGACACAATCCAAACCCTCCCGCCAGATGGCCATCCAGTCTTTGCTCAAATATCTCACAAGAAGGTGACTCCTACAGACTCCCAGGCAGTCTATATTCCATTGTGGTTGGTCAGTCCAACTGCCAGACAGGAAGGCATGACACAAGCACTCCTGACAGATGGCCATCCAGCCTCTCTTTAAAAACCTGTTCAGTTGAATCAGTTGTTCAATGCTGAGTCAACATATAAGATAACCTCATTGATGGAATGGATTTGTACAGAATTTGGACCAATTATCTTAGAACCACAGAACCGCCTTTCGCAATTGCGTGGTTTGCGTATAGCTTGAGCCGCCCCTGTAAGCAGTCCAAAAACAGCTTGCAATATATGTCTTAAAAATCTATATTTTCCAATACTCCCACATTAGCTGCTTCATCATCCACTGCGACAGCAACTTCCTCATTCCAAGGGCGGCTGGATGATTTTTATGGTGTTGTAAATTAGCTTCCCCACAAATAAGTGGTACTTAAATTTCCTGCTTGATAGATGCAACTATCTTTCAGGTTGCTTAGGTCAGCAACAAGCAGGGGCTATATTTTATTTTAATTGTCAGGTGCTCACCTCCACACGGGCTGGCCTCGAACTCATGACCTCTTGGTCAGAGTGATTTTTTGCAGCTGGTTGCTCACCAGCCTGCGCCACAGCTCAGCCCCCTTCGCTTGTTTGTTAACCAATGTAGTTTAGATAAAGGGGCCGGGCTGTGGCGCAGGCTGGAGAGCAGCCTGCTGCAATAAATCACTCTGACCATGAGGTCATGAGTTCAAGGCCAGCCCGTGGCAGGGTGAGTACCCGTCAATAAAAATAAAAAATAGCCCCTGCTCGTTGCTGACCTAGCAACCCGAAAGATAGTTGCATCTATCAAATAGGAAATAAGGTACCACTTATAAAAGTGGGGAGGCAAGTTTAACTAATTTACGACGTTGGAATGAGGAAGTGCAGTCAGAGTGGATGATGAAGCAGCTGCTCCCCCCTGTGGCCAGGATCAAACATCCCCTCAGGAGAAGGTTAAATTGCCTCTGCGTCTGTCTGTCTCTGTCTCGGTTCGATGTGTTTATGGGCATTGAATATTTGCCCTATATGTATATATGTATATGTATATAATGTGATCCGCCCTGAATCCCCTTCAGGGTGTGGCGCAGGCTGGAGAGCAGCTGCAATGAATCACTGCAATGAATCAGTCTGACCAGGAGGTCATGAGTTCGAGGCCCACTCGGAGCCATGTTTGTCTTGTCTTTTTTCTATGTTAAAAGGCATTGAATGTTTGCCTATATGTGTATAATGTGATCCGCCCTGAGTCCCCTTTGGGGTGAGAAAGAAGGGCGGGATATAAATGCTGTAAATAAAAATAAATAAATAAAAGGGTGGAATATAAATTCTGCAAATAAATAATACATAAATAGATAATCTGCATGTCTACCTCCTTTCCCTGTGCAAAAGTTGCTCTGATATACTCCCTCAGTGAAAATACAATAAAAAGAACCTTTGTTTAAAAGGTATTCGTGACAACCGTCCAACGTCCTCTCTGTCAGGTGGGAAGACACAACGCAAACCCTCCTGACAGATAGCCACTCAGTCTCCAGAGAAAGAAGGAGATTCCATGGTGTTTGTGGTGAGTTCTGTCCTGTCTCTCCTGGCGGGGCCTGCCTTCCTGGCCTGGCTGCCTCCCACGCCTGTTGGGAAGCCCGTCCTTGCTGCAGGGGCCCGGCTTCCCTGGAAGAGGCTGACGAAGGGAATCCACTTCAAAGGCCCAGACGCAGCAGCAGCAGCAGCATGCTCAGAGCCCCAGGCAGGCTCCTCTTTGCCTCCTCCGCTCCCTCCCTCCCTCTCTCCCCGGATGCTTCCCTTTCCCTGCCAGGTCTCTCTAATCATTCAGCTCTAATCCCTGGCAGCAGGCACAACGAGACCTCTCCGGGGAGCACATTGTCTTTTGCAAAAAAAAAGATGAAAATAATAATAATGTCTGCAGCGATCAAAAGCTGGGAAATATTCAGGGACGTCTTACTTTGCAGCCGACGGGCTTAAAGGGAAAAGATTATCTTCCTGCAAAGGGAACGAGCAGCAGGCAAGCGATTCAGTGCTCAGAGCCAGGCCTTGGTGCACGGAGAGGGACCACATCAGGAGGGATGCCACACTGCCAAGTGTCCGTTCCAGCCAGAGACAGTCCAACCACGAGGCTAAGTAGGCTGTCACCGGTGGCACACACCAACAGGGGGCGCACTCAAGGTGCCCTCATGAAAACATGGTGCCGCCGCGGTGCCGCCGTCATCGCCCACCGCCACCTCTTAATTTTTCCAGGCCAGAATCCCTGCGCATGCGCGGAAGGGTCCCATCACCCAAAATAGCGGATGGAATCCTTCTGCACATGCGCAGAGAGTCGCTCGTTTGCTCACACAGTGATGTAAGGCACACAGCGTGTTTTATGTCACTGCATGAGCGAGTGACCCACTGCACATGCGCAGAGGGTCACTCGCTCGCGCGGCATGGGTAAGGCACCCAAGCCGCCCATCCACGCGAGTGATGGAAGCCTGCCGCCACCGCCGTCAGGTCAGCAACCCTTGGCTGTTTGAATTTGGGGAGTAGAGTGAGTTCCCGCTGTTAGCCCCAGGTTCTGCCAACCTAGTAGTTTAGTGATTTTTTTGGGGGGGGGGCAAAATTTCTGTTCGCCTACACTTGAAAATTACCTTGGACCGGCTCTGGTCCCAGCATGGAGATTTGCACATGAAAGGACCCAAGAGGTCATCCAGTCCAGCCCTCTTCTGCCATGCAGGAAGACTCAACTAAAGAGAGATGCCCATCCAACCTCTTACTGAAGGACTCCAGAGAAAGGGAGTCTGCCATCCTCCAAAGCAGGCCATAATCCTCTAGAGTCGGAAGGGACCCCCAAAAGGTCACATAGACCAACCCCCTTCTGCCATGCAGGAATCCACAGCTGAAGCACTCCTTTAAGATGCCCATCCAGCCTCTGTTTGAAAGGCTCCAAAGAAGGAGATTCTACCACCTTCCAAAGCAACCGTCAACCATTAGAAAATTTTAGGCACAATCTCATTTTCTTCTGTTTGAATCTATGGATCCATTGTGTCCCAGTGTCTAGAGCAACAGAAAACAAGTTAACTCCATCTTCTACTAGACATCCCTTCAGATAAAGATGACCATGGATTTTCTAGATCCTCCAGTGCAACGTCTTTAAACTACAGGAAAGGAGATTCCACCTGAAGATCAGGAAGAACTTCCTAACTGTGAGAGCTGTTCATCAGTGGAACTCTCTGTCCCGTGTGGAGTGTGGTGGAGGCTCCTTCTTTGGAGGCTTTGAAGCAGAAGCTGGGTGGCCATCTGTTGGAGATGCTTTGAATGCGATTTTCCTGCTTCTTGGCAGAATGGAGTTGGACTGGGTAGCTCATGAGGTCTCTTCCATCTCTATGATTCTATGATTCTAACTCTGGCTTTGCAACTCCATAACTTCCAACAGAAGTTGTTTATTGGAATGAGGTCCACTGTTATCCAGTCTCCTGTTTCTCCAATAAACTCAGGAACATATTACGCTTAGATGCAGAAGTCTTATTGTATATCCATTTCTATTGTGATTTTCTATCTCTTTGCAGGACACTTTGAGTCTCCTCTGGAAGAAAGTTGGGGCATAAGAAAAGGCTGTTGTTGTTGTTGTTGTTCTGTTGAACTGCTTCCACTGCGGCATGCATGGGATACCAACAGGATTCCATCTATTACAGTCTGAGTTTTTCACAAAATTTTTTTCGCAAAAAGAACAAATGCAGAATGTGGCAAGCTAAACAAGACCGACTAATGCAAAATGCAAAATGATTCTATGATTCTATGTGTCTTTGAGAGTCCCACAAAACTCTTCTTCACGTTTGGTATTTACGCTAAAGGGGAGAAAGAAATTGTCTTTGCAGGTAGTCACCTGCAGAGAAGTCCAGTTTGCACATCGTTTTAAGACAATCCGTTGCCAAGAGGCATTTCCTATCCTCCTTGGCTTCCCTCACAAGCAGAAAGTATTCACTTCCTTCTGTTGGTTTTACCCCGGTGTTTATATGCCACCTTCCAGGGCAACGTCCTCCCAAGGTGACTCCTGCAAAACCCATTTCAGAATGCAAGGTTTCATTTCCAAATATATAAGAAATGGCTTAATGACACGCAAGAAAGGAAGCTGTGGTTTAATGTACTATAAAACCCAGGTCCAGGGGCTCTTAATGACATGCCGTTTGGCAGAAATAGTTTCTTAAGGACTCTTTAAAAGCCAATAAAGATGAGATCCTGATGGAGAGAGGCATTGGAAGGCGTTTGGCGCCAGGCTGGAGGCCCAGGAGGACATGATGCTTGGGAACATGACTGGGAAGAAGGAGAAAAAAATTGTTAGATAACACACTGTTAGTCAGGAAAGCATTGGCTGGAACCCTATTGTGTACAACTGATGGAAATACCGTTCTAATGGATATGTGGTCACACACCTGTTGAAGGGTTAAGTGGGCATTGATGTGTAATTTGAGGGACATGCTAAAGAACCTGAGTCATGACCATGTGACATTCATGACAAGGGTTGCATCACTCACCTTTGTCCCTGTATGATGATGAGCAAACAATGGGTATAAAAGAGAGTGGGAATAATAATAATAATAATAATAATAATAATAATAATAATAATAATAACAACAACAACAACTTAATTTTATACCCCACCACCATCTCTCCAAAGGGACTCGGGACGGCTCACACAGGGCGAAGCCCAAACATAACAGACAAAGTAAAAAAGTCAGTAAAACAAGTCAATATAAACATATCAATAACAAATCAATAAAACATGAATTGAATAAAAAATTGAAAAGCACATAAAAATAACTGGGCCATAAAGTGCGTGTATTGAGGAATGAAGTCAATAGAATGTTATCACAGGTAAGGGACTAAAAATGAGGTAAAACATGGGAACTATTCCAACGGAAGAAACAGAATAAAGTGCAACAGAAGTGCGTGTGCTTTCTTTTGTCATGATTCTCTTGTTTCTAGACATATATCTATTGCTGATATCTGTTTCCTACATTGTGAGTATATCTCTGTATATGCCACTGACTGATAGGAGATCAGGCGATCCTGATGTGTGTGTCTATATAACTGTACATAAAGCACTGTGTCAAGATTAAAACTGTGAGTTTGGATGAAAACTGAGTCAAAGAGTTTTCTTACACAGTGAGTGGCACAAGGTCAGGCTGTGCAGTCAAACTCTGCTGGCAACTATAAGGACTCTGCTATGTTTGGGTTGATTTTTAAGGCTTGCCTCTGAGACAATCAGTATGGTCTGCAGCGTATTTAGGTAGGGCATGATTGAGGAAGGAGAAGACTATAAATCACGCACATGTCCTGCCTTTCAACAGAAATTACTGCAACATTTGGGGCCCAGTTTTGACTTAACTCTACCTGCTTCCATGGAGAAAGGATTGGCCAATGGCCCTCTGCACAGAGACCACCAACCAGATCAGGTCATAGAACCATAGAATGCTAGTGTTGGAAGAGACCCCAAGGGCCATCTAGTCCAACCTCTTGCTAGGAAGGAAGACACAATCCAACCCCTCCTGACAGATGGCCATCCAGCCTCTGTTCAAAAACCTCCAGAGAAAGAGACTCCAACATGCTCTGAGGCAGGTCAGTTGGGTTTCTATACAACAACACAAGATAATAGGGGATCATTCCCTCCCGCAACTTTCAGAAATATTCATACATCTGATTTTAGACATTTTTTTAAAAAGTTTTTGCAAAAACTTTTTTTTAAAAAAGCTACATCAGCTGTCTTATTGAATGTCTCATTAACCAATAGAACTTCCATTGAAGGATTTCTTCCCAGCCCAGCACAGAGACTGACTTCCTTGAAGTCTCGGCACGTCCGTTCTCTTTGCAGATTCAACCATTCATTGGAACTCTGGCTGGCAGCTGCAATGGAGGGGCACACCTCTCCCTCTCCTGATTTATTTATTTATTCTTTATTTATTTCCCATACTTGTATCCTGCCCTTCTCACACTGAAAGGGACTCAGGGCAGCCTCACAACCGGCAGCAATTCGATGCCCGACATACACATTCAAAAATAACAATTACGATTAAAACCAAACATTAAAACATAAATTATTAAAACTGCCATTAAAATTATACAAGTTCAAGTTAATGTAAGCCTCAATTAACTCTGAACACCAGATTGCTACCTATTGCACGTAACAGCAGAAATAAACTTGAAGTGAAAAAACGAATACACCAAGAACTATAGACAGACATTTTAAATTAAAAGAATGAAATTAGCTGGGATTGGGTTATTTGAACTTTTAGTAGTCAGTATATTTACCACAACCGATCTCCATCTCATTTCAGGTACTTTTTTTTCTAGATATAAGCTACTGGTGGCATTTTGCAAAATTACGATTAATTCTTGACAACATTGAATGTGCTACATTGCAATTTTACATGCAGTAGGTAAAACTAGCTATGCACTTTTCCCAGGGCATCCAGCCTTCTGTAGCCTGTGAGCACTTGGTTGCCATGGTACTCATTGAATAGATGCATCTGAGGATGCCTGCCATAGATGTGGGCGAAACATCAGGAGAGAATACTTCTAGAACATGGTCATACATACAACAACCCTGTGATCCCGACCATGAAAGCCTTCGACAACAGATCCTTCCCAGCTACTATGGTCTGACAGCATCTGGTTCCCAGATGTTGCAGATATAGTTCTGGGTCTATGTCATGGGGCCTCGGTGGCATTGACCTTGGGGCCGCTCCCTCTCTGCCTGGCAGCACACATAGCGTGCAGCACCAGCAAAATGGCCACAGGGGCCACATTCATGCGCAGCAGGTCCAGCAGGATCTTGAACACTTCTGGATCGAGCCCGCTTCCTGCTGTCTGTGTGAGCCTGAACAACTCAACCTCTTCTACCGTGAGCAGCTTCCGGCGGGTGTGAGACCCGCTGCTTCTCTTTGCCTTCATGCCTGACGACATCGCCTTCCCTGGAGAGAGATTTTGTGACTGCCTGTTAAGGATTCCTCTTCTTCAGAAGAGGGAGAAGGAAAGTGTTCCTGAATCTGAGGGTGAGTTGGAATCTGAGGAGGAGACTTTGCAAGTACCCACTTTTCAGGAAAGGTGAAAGGAAACAGAGCAGAGACGTTGTTCTGTTTCCTTTCAAATACAGTCTTGCAAATACATGACTGTTGTCATGTATAGACAACCTGGGATAATACAAGCGCTTCCTGGGAGTGAAATGAAAGCATGAGAGACCCGAGGGCAGCCTTACTGGCCCGTAGCCGGATGGCATCCTGTCGGAAAGCAACGCGAGGGAAGAGAGCTGCCTCTCCCGTTACTCTTTCTTTGAACAAATGTGGACGGTTTCCTTTTATATATAAAATAAAAGTCTAGAATACACCGTATACACGCTAGAATAGCTGCCAGAAATGCAGCTAATTGGGAACTGCCCTAGCAGCTGTGAGGGGACTCAGGGCTATAAAGCAGAAGCAGGTGCAGCCAGCTCTTGCTGGTAACAAACTGACTCTAATGCCTTCTCTCCCCTTTGTGCCTGCTTCGAGTCTGCTCCTGGATTTATTGCTGTTTCTTTGTTTGAAGTAAGACTACTATTTGATTTGGGAGTTTATCAGAGACTAAGAACTGTGCTTGCCCTATGACTTCCTTGCTTCCTTTTGGCTCTTCCGCTGTGCCTTTGGTGAGTAATTTCTGTTATTTCTGTGTTACTCCCACCCCGAACATCTATCCTCTAGATTACCCCACTTCCATATGTCTCTGCCCGCAGTGGAGTACCCCTATGTCCCTCTCACTCCAGGTTTTATCTTTGTGTTCACGTGGCCTGCCCTTGTTTTACTGTTTTTTGGTTTTTTGATGTAATGCCTATTATCATTTATTGTATTTTTAATGGTGCTATGATATGTTGTTTTATATTTTGTTATATTGTATTGCTCTCGGCATGGCCCCATGTTAGCCGCCCCGAGTCCCTGTTGGGGAGATGGTGGCGGGGTATAAATAAAGTTTTATTATTATTATTATTATTCCTTTTGCATTATTCCACTGAGTATGCTGTACTTTATGTTTTGCTGAAGTAAAGCAGTTTTCATTTACTTACCACAGTGTTTTAAGGCTGTTCCTGAAAGACAAAACAGAACACTGCCTGGGATTGGGGCTTTCTGATGCTGAGCAGGATTCTGGGAAATGTAGTTCAGGGCAGGGCCTTTTGCATTCTCTGGCATAGGGTTCATCTCCTTCCCAAACCACATTTCCTAGAATTTGGTCTTTCCCAGTGAACTCTCCTTTCTCCCTGCTGGATCCCTCTCCTCATGGCGAGAGGCCATTTATTTAAAGAGGAAAGGCAGCCTTTTTGGCTTTGCTTTGGTTCCTTGAGAAAAATGAAGCTAATTTTGGGAGGCTTCCGAGGTTTACAAAATTCAAATAAAAAATATTGGGTAAGTTTTGATTCTTAGGTTTTTGGCACGGGTCACACACAAGTGTTGAATATTGCCTCGTAAGTATGAATTTAACGAATTAGATATGACTTACGACAATTAACGAAAAAATTGCACATCCCTATTGTTTATATATTTGCTTAATATGTTCTCTCTTGGGAAATACAGCTCCTCCAGCATAAGAGAAACCTTCCTTGGGCATTTACAGACCCTTCAGCAGAACTTTAGGTGAGAAGTCCATATTTTTGAACTGAAAAGCTGATGTGGTCAAAGCTTGCATGGGAGCCCCGCTCTGCTTGCACAGATACCTCTTGCTCTGTGACCAAAATAATAAAATTAATTCATCCCGACTTGCACTGATCAAAGGGCTGCTTTCCCTGTCCATTTCTGCACTTGTTCCCACTTGAGAGACTTGAGCGTTTGGATCGATATCGGTGCTTATGAGCCAGCAATAGAAGTGGGGCCCAAGTTGGAGGGAGGCCCAGAAATCCCCTTTGAGGGATGCTGAGCACGCAGACAAACAGCCCCAGATCTCCAGATTAAGAGCTCCCGGTCTGGACAGATTTCCAGCCCAAAACTTCAAAGGGAGCAGAAAACCCCACATTAAATAAAAAGCACAGCAAATGCTGAGCTAAGTTCCTTTGCAGCAACGAGGAGGGATTTTTTTTAAAGCCAGCAAGGCTCCCGCAGTGATAAATACACCTGGACCTCCCTTGCGGAGGCAGGAAAATGCCAGCGGCCCTCGGGGTGCCACTTCTGAGGCCGATGTGCTGCAACGGATGTGGAGTTAAAGGCATTGATTGGCGCGTGGAAGCGCACTTCGGCACATTGGGATTCCACTTCCCACTCTCTGCTGCAGATGCAACAAAGGAGGAGGAGGAGGAGGATTTTTGCTTTGTTGCAAACTGTAGAGCAGGCATGGGCAAACTTGGGCCCTCCAGTGCTTTGGACTCCAACTCCCACAATTCCGAACAGACAAATGGGCATCTAGTTAAGCACTGCTGCCCATGCAGATCATTCATACCATTTTGCAATGATGTGCATAAATAATAATAATGATAATAATAATAATAATAATAATAATAATAATAATAATAATAATGCAGACTGTGCAAGGAAACTGACGAAACCATTGATCATAACCTCAGCTGCTGTAAGAAAATCGCACAGACAGACTACAAACAGAGGCACAACTATGTGGCCCAAATGATTCATTGGAACTTATGCCTCAAGTCCCACCTCCCAGCAGCAAAGAACTGGTGGGATCACAAACCTGCAAAAGTCTTGGAAAATGAGCATGCAAAGATACTGCTTCCTATATCTGGGCATTTCATTTTGTTGCCAAAGTGGAGTACCGTTCACTTCTCACAGTGGAAATTCCTTTTCTTCATGTTGGCTGATCAGCTATTGCACCCCTAGGCTGCGTAGGCACCTCAAAACCACACTGAAGCCCCAGAATATAAGCAAGCAAGTTGTTTATTGTTTGCAGGGATGGACATCTTTCTCTCTCCGTGGACGGCTAAGCCTTTGCTCTGTTTGGAAACTCTCAAGAAAAGGATTGGGACCCTCCCTGTGGCTTCCATCCCTAGGACACTTTGGAAGGTCTCCCCCGTTTCCAAATGGGTCCGTGCATTACTTTGCATCTCCAGAAATACTTCATTGTCTCCTTCTTTCCGCAAGTTGGGAATAAAACCAGGCCTTGCAGGGCTGGAGAATGGGAAAGACCAAGGGAAGGAGATAAAGAAGTGGCGGACGATGACAAAAGGAGATCTGACAAGGCAGAATAAATGCGACAGCCCCCAGATTAGAGGCAAGGGAACTCAAAAGCGGCCAATGAAACTCTCCTTGGGAGACAATGAGAAAAAGAGATAGAAATGATGTCAGGGAGAGAGAGGGAGAGGATAGAGAGAAGGGAATTATTCAAAAGGCCCCTTTATCAGCCACCACGATCTCATGTTGAGAAGAAGGATGAGAGGAGGGCAGGCCATGCTCTTTCTCTTCCTTCTCTCCCCTCCCTTGCAACTTAAAGAGGACGGTTTTGGAAGAAGAAGGAGGCAGCGCCGTTGGTTAATGCAGAGCAAGGAGGGGAGGCCTCTGTGTCCCTTCCAAGGGGGTTGGGTTGGAGACTAGCCCGGATCATAGAATCATAGAATAGTAGAATTGGAATAGACCTCATGGGCCATCTAGTCCAACCCCCTGCTAAGAAGCAGGAAATCGCCTTCAAAGCACCCCCGACAGATGGCCATCCAGCCTCTGCTTAAAAGCCTCCAAGGAAGGAGCCTCCACCACGGCCCCGGGGAGAGAGTTCCACTGTCGAACAGCCCTTCTCACTGTGAGGAAGTTCTTCCTGATGTTCAGGTGGAATCTCCTTTCCTGTAGTTTGAAGCCATTGTTCCGTGTCCTAGTCTGCAGGGCAGCAGAAAACAAGCTTGCTCCCTCCTCCCTATGACTTCCCTTCACGTATTTGTACATGGCTATCATGTCTCCTCTCAGCCTTCTCTTCTGCAGGCTAAACATGCCCAGCTCTTTAAGCTGCTCCTCATAGGGCTTGTTCTCCAGACCTTTGATCCTTTGAGTTGCCCTCCTCTGGACACTTTCCAGCTTGTCAACATCTCCCTTCAACTGCAGTGCCCAGAATTGGACTCAGTGTGATTCCAGGTGTGGTCTGACCAAGGCAGAATAGATGAGAGGGGAGCAGGACTCCCCTGGATCTAGACGCTATTCCCCTATTGATGCAGGCCAGAATCCCATTGGCTTTCTTAGCAGCTGCATCACATTGTTGGCTCATGTTCACCTTCCTCCCCACGAGGACTCCAAGGTCGTTTTCGCACACACTGCTGCCAAGCCAGGTGTCCCCCATTCTGTATCTTTGATTTAGAATGGGGGATGCCTGGCTTGACAGCAGTGTGTGCGAAAAAGACCTTGGAGTCCTCGTGGACTCCGGAGGGGAAGTAAAGGAGAGAATTCCAGGAGAGCAATAAAACAAGCCTTTTATTGTTATCACAGTTGATGATAAGGCAAAACAGCCATAGGTACCCACTCTAGTGGGTCCGTACCATGCAAATGGCCGTCGCAACATGTGTGTAGCAAACAAAGAATTTATATCTCGGCTTATCTAAAATTGACCAATGGCTGAGGGTCTTCCTTACCTTCCACACCTACTTGGCATAAATGATACCAATGACCTAACTTATTTATTTCAAGCTAACTTTTGGTCTTGGAATATTCATGCAGAGGTGAGGAGAGGAAGCAAGAAGGCAGCTTTGCTCCTTTGGTTTAGGTAAGGCCTAAGATTTCCTTAAAAACCTGAGAGTGTGCACTCTTTTCTTAGATTGCCTTAAAAACCTGTGTCTGTTGGATTCTTTGCCTTAAAAAACCTGAGTCTGGGCGCTCGCGAACCCACCCCTACACTAAAACACATTCTACAGTACATACAATAAACAAAACAACATTAAAAAAAACACACACAGGAAGGTGGATAGCAATCTGCCCATAACACACCCGATCCTGCTTGATCACTTCACTCAGCAAGAGATGGATCAACAGCAAATACTTGCCACCACATGCACAAGTTGCGGCATGTTCACCTTGTTTGCACAACAACTACTCAACTACACCTGCACCAAGTGTAAACAGATGACTCTGATGGAGCAGAGGATCCAACAACTTGAGGCCCACATTAAGACCCTTAAGGACATTAAGGCACTCTGTGACACCTCAGGGCAGTGTGAGCACGGGGAATCAGACACGAAGGCCAATAAACAATCTAATATCTTTATTAAGGAAATAAAGGAGACAACTAAAAATAAGCAGAGTATATAGTCCAGCAGTAGACCTTTCAGGAAAGGTCAGATTTAGTCCAGTAATGTGAAAGCAGATATCCAGTATTAGAGTTCAAAGTTTTAAATCCAATAACCAAAACACACTCAAACCTTTAGGCTGTTTGAGTGGGGATTAAGGCAAGATCTGTCAAAGAGTTCCAGGGCTCAAATCTGAGGCTAGGATGCAAGGCAAGGCAAAGTTAGTCGTGGTAAAGCTGAAACGCTGTCCAGACTTGACAGGGAGCCGAGATGCAACGCCGGTCTACTCGAGAGTAGCGCGCTGCAGAACTAGAGTCGATGTGAATTCCTCAACTGACACGTTGAACACCGCAAAGGACAGTTGGCACCCAGAACTTTTATGGGACTTCGCTCTCCTTTCCAGCCAGGTATCTGAACACTCTTTCCCAAGGGAAAGTGGACTAAGTCAACAACTTGCCAGATGCAATCCTCCCGGGAAACTCTCAAGGGAACCGGCTTAATTAATGCTTGCTCTCTCCGCTAATCTAGCGCTTCTTCTCAGATTCTGCTTCTCCGAGCGAGATGTTTCCCAAAACAATCTGCAGTCAAACATAGCGTTCTCTGGAGAACCGGGCTGTGAGTCAAGGCCCTTTTTAATTAACTGTGGGCTAAAACTGTCAACAGGAGATATCTGGAAGGGAACAGAATCGTGGGGAAATGGCAGAAACCCCATCTCTTCTTCGGTCTGATCCATAATGGCGACAGGGTCACGACTTGGAGGTCTCTGAGACACTACACACTCAAGCTCTTCTTGGACACTCTAACATTCAGGAAGTTCTTCTGAAGGTTTTGGTGGGATCTCTCTTCCTGCACTTTGGATCCATTGCTGGATCTCTTTCGATGGATTGTTTCCAAGCTGTATGCCATGCATCCTATCTCTGTGCCTTTCCTTTTTATTGCCTACGTGTGGTCTTTTACATATTTCCCTGCTGAAATCCATTTTGTTAGTTTTGGCCAATCCGTTCTCTAATTTCTCAAGATCATTTTGGGTCCTGATCCTGTCCTCTGGGCATGAGCTCTCCCTCCCAATTTGTTCCCATCTACAAATCTGATCAGCCTGCCTTCCATTCCATTGTCCAAGTCATTGATAATGGTGTTAATAGCCCTGAAAGGCCCAGGAAAGACTCCTGTATAATTCTGGGAGTTGTAGTTTCACATGATCTTTAGCCTTCTCTATCAAAAGTGACTGCCGCCTCACCAAACTACAGCTTCCAGGAGTCCACAGCATGGAGTTAAAGTGGTTATGCAACTGCATTAATTCCACAATGAACATGCATCTGGAGAATAACTACCTCAACAAACTACAAATCCCAAAATCCCACAGCATCAAGCCATGGGAGTTAAAATGCCATCAAACTGCATTCATTTTGCAATGGAGATGCACCCTGAGACATGCATAGGAACCTACCTTTCGGCTCCAGATATGACCAGCTGTTCTGGGGATGCTTGATGGAGACACTGCACTCTGCATATGCTCAGAGGCCCTGCAGTTCTATACATCCCACGCCTTGGCTCCAAATCTGGGGGGGGGGGGTGAAAAATGGCCTGCCTGAAGACTTCTTTGCTGGCTTATGATGCCAGGCTTGCCAGGGCTGCTGCCCCAAAGCCGAAGGGCAGGGCGACCTTCCCCGTCTTCTCCGCCGGTCTCTCCTTCTCGGCTCCGAGTCCCCATCTTGGCACCTCACCCACTCCTTGTCGGAGTTAATATTTGATTTCTCTTTGCATTGGGGTTTTTGGCCAATCCGAGGAACAATTAACCTGACACAAAGGCTTGTTTCATGACACTTACTGCGGGGGGCTGGCAGGGAAAGTAATTTTTCTTTGATTGAATTGGACTTAGGAGAGGGAGCGAAATAACTCCCAGGTCGGGCCGGAGAGCTTTCTGTGCCGAACCCAGGAAATTGCCTCCCTTCTCTTTCGTTCCTGTCACTGCAAATCTGGATTAGAGTTCACACTGATGCGGGCATTCGGCAAAAAACCAGAGTCAGAGCCAAAGAGGAAGGCTTCCGCTTGCAACCACTGTCCCCTTCCTCGATCCCAATGCCCCTTCACCGGGACCCCATCGGGAAATGCAAACCAGAGGGTTACTGCACATGGGTAGAGTCATGGAAGCATGCAGCTGGACGGGGTCCCAAATATTCTTGGTTCCATGGAAATGGTGTTGTTAATCCCAGAACTGGAATCTTCCAGAGATCCCAAAGGCCATCCAGTCCAACTCCTTTTAAGGAAGACACCATCCAAACCCTCCTGATGTTGTGGCTCAGCCTTTGTGTGACTCTGATGAGGATTCTGGGATGCAGTTTCAAGATGATGGGATTCAGGTTCAGGATGAGTTTCAAGATGACTCTGATGGGAATTATGAGATTCAGGTGCACAGTGTTCCTGCTGTGGGAGATGAGGAGCAGGGAGAAATAATGTTGTTACTGATGATGGTTTTCAGGTGCAAGAAGCAGAAAGGGAGAGCAGCTCTCAGCCTCAACCTGATAACACTAATGAGCTCTGTGGCCTTGACGTTGAAGATGAGGCCGCTTCTCTAGATCAGGCCAGTCATTTGGAATTTCGGGGGTTGCGCAGAAGTCTCAGAATAGCAAATAAGAGGGAGTTCAAAGGGCAAAGAAATGCCTTCATGTTATGCTATTAAAACAGTCTGCTGAGAGGGAAATCTTCGTCAAAGCAATTTCCTCGCTTGAATCAAAAACCAAGTCTGCTTTCCTGTATTATCTTATAGCCTGGATGTATCCTCCTTTCTGGGACTTTGGCTTTGTTTTAAGGACCTTGCTTCACGCCTAATATTTTCATGGATTTGTTCTTGCAGCCTTGTTTTTGTAACTATCTTTTGAAGCTGAACTTTTGCCTTTTATGAACTATCTTTTTCTTATTTCCTAATAAACCACAAAAGACTACGATCTGTGTGCAGCCTGGTGTCTTTAGCAAGGTGAAGCTAACCTGAGGTGCAACACCTGACACCATCCAAGCCCTCCTGACAGATGGCCAGCCAGCCAGAGGAGGAGATTCTACTAGATTCTCAGGAGGCAATGGATTCTACTTTCAACACCTTTTACCACAAGGAAGCTCTTCATAATGTTTAGGTTGAATCTCTTTTCATGTAGATTGACTCCAGGGCTCCATTGTGTCCCAGTCTCTGAAGGAGCAGAAAACAATCTTGGCCTTTCCTCCTCAATGGGACATCCTTTCAGCTATTTAAACATGGCTCTCGTGTCCCCTTTTCTTCACCTTCTCTTCTCAAAGATACCCAGATTCCTCAGCTGCTTCTCAAAAGGATTCATTGTTTCCAAATCTCTGAACACTTTGGTCTCTTTTCTCTGGACACTTTACATCTGACTCATTGTCCTTCTTGAATTGCTTTGTCCAGAACTGGACACAAGGTTATTCTTCCAGGTGAGAAGGGCTGGCCAAAGCAGAAGAGAGACGTACTATGAATTCCCTTGATCTTGACACTAGACTCCTTTTGATGCAGCCTAGATTCATAGAATAATAGAGTTGGAAAAGATCTCATGGGCCATCTAGTCCAACCCCATTCTACCATGCAGGAAAAGTGCAAAGCATCCCTGAGAGATGGCCATCCAGCCTCTGTTTAAAAGTCTTCAAAGAAAGAGCTTCCACTGGACTCCAAGACAAAGAGTCCACTGCTGAACAGCTCATACAGTCAGGAAGTTCTTCCTAATGTTCAGGTGGAATCTTCTCTCCTGTCATTTGAACTCATTGCTCCTAATCCTAGTTTCAAGGACGGCAGATAACAAGCCTGATCCCTCTTCCATAGGACATCCTTTCAGATATGTAAACATGGCTCTCATGTCTCCCCTCAACCTTCTCTTCTGAGGCTAAAGAGACCCGGTTCTTTAAGATGCTCCTCAGAGGGTCTCATGGCCTCCAGACCTTTGATCCCTTCAGTTTCCCTCTTCCTCTGGACACCTTCCAGCTTAGAGTCAACATCTCTTTTGAATTGTGGGACCCAGAATTGGACACAGTGTGATTCCAGGTAAAGAGGTTTCACCAAAGCTGAATATCAAGTCACCATGACTTCCCTTGATCTGTGCTTCTTTTGATGCAGCCCAAAATCCCCTTGCCTTTTTTAACTGCCGCATCACACTCTTGGCTCATGTTCACCTTCCTCTCCACGAAGACTCCAAGATCCTTCTTGCATGGACTGTTGTCGAGCCAGGCATTGTCACCCATCCTGTATCTTTGCATTTCATTGTTTTCTCCCTAAGTGTGGTATCTCACATTTGTCCTTGTTGACATTTGTTTTGTTAGTTTTGGCCAATCACTTCTCTAATCTGTGGAGGTGATTTTGCCTCCTGATCCTGTCCTCTGGAGTATTAGCTCTCTCTCCCCACTTGGTCCCATCTAATCATCCTGCCCTCTAATTAATCCAAGTCATTAGTAAAGATGTTGAACAGAACGGGGTCCAGGACAGGACCCTCTTTATGGCACCAAATAGTCACTTTTTTCCAGGATGAAGAGGAACCATTGTTGAGCACCCTAGAGTAGCCTAGAATCGCATTGGCCTTTTTAGCTGCTGCATTGCACCCTTGGCTCATGTTCAGTTTGTCCACTAAGACTCCCTTTCACATGGACAGTTTTCAAGCCAGGTCTCAGCCATCCTACATCTTTGAATGTCATTTTCATTGCCATAGTGTAGTACCAGACATTTCTCCCTGTTGAGGACCCTTTTGCTAGTTTTGGCCAATCTATTCTCTAATCTGTGAGGGTCACTTTGGATCTCGATCCCATCCTTGGGGCGTGAGTGTTGGGAATGGATGAGCCGTTAAGCTCTAATCACCCTCTTTATGAGGTAAATTCCTATTAAAATAGCAGAGTAAAAGTTGCAGCAATGAGATTTAGACACAGTGTGAGTTTCGGGAGGCCTCTTTGTCATCAGGAAGGCAAAGGGATGCAAAGTTAGCTTTAAAGTTTAAAAAACATTTATTGAGGTAAAAAGAAATCCATTGATAGATAGAAAAGGTTCAGACCTAACTAGCTAATCTATCCTGTTCTAATACACATAGACGGATTAAAATAACAAAGCTCTAGATAGCTACATCTTGGCTATTAGAGGACAGAGGTGTGTCCTCTCTGGAACAAAGCAGGAAGCTGGAATGGCGACCAAGCCTCGTGGGTCGCTTCTTCTCTAGGGCCATAAACATTCCAAAAGCCAATTGGGAAAGTTACGTCAAACCCTAGAAGAGATCACATTTCTAAAGCATCAAAGGGGTGGGTTGACCTAAACAGGACATGAGGGAGGAAACAATAGTGAATCCTATCTAGGCATGCTTTGGAAACGGGGAAAGGATTCCCTCAATCTAACTCTATCATCTATCTGACTACATTTAGACTTGAGTAGTCCAGGATGGATCCCAACAGTGAGCTCTCCCTCTCAATCAGATCTGCCTATACTAACTTGATTCCATCCCTTTTGGATTACAGTAATGCGCTCCTATGTGAGAGTAGATGTACTGAAGTAGGCATGGCGCATGGGCAGAGCCCTTCCTTCTCCATCTCCATTGATGGAAAACCCTGGGAAATATGTTTCAAAGAACAGGCAACAGGATTGGTCCCTGAGGCTGTTGACCGATTTATTGTTGTATTGATCAGGCTAGATTGATATTTCAAAGGTCTCTTGTTTCGCCTCCTGCAGGCTCAAAAGCAATAGATGAGAACAAATTAAATTCATATACACAAAGCATTTATGAGGGGCAAGGAGCAAAACAACCTGGGAGGGAATATGGACAAAGTGCTACTAATAGGTGACCTTGCGCCAGGCACACTCTCCAGGCTTCTCTCAGAGGAAGCCAATGGTAAAAGTTAAACATGAGCCAGGAATGTGATGCAGCAGCTCAAAAAGCCAATGGGATTCTGGCCTGCATCAAGAGGAGCCTAGTGCCCAGATCCAGGGAAGTCATGCTAACACCCATTCGGCCTTGGTCAGACCACTTTACCTGGAATCCCACTGTGTCCCATTCTGGGCACCACCATTGAAGGGAGAGGTTGACTCTAAGCTGGAAGGTGTCCAGAGGAGGGCAACTAAAATGATCAAGGGTCTGGAGAACAAGCATTAACTCACACAGAAATCTATAAATTAAGTCTAAATACAAGGTTGTCCTGTTGCTATAGACGCACTAGTAATACAGGATAGAATAATAATTACAAACTGATAATTATTTATAATTCAAGAACATAGGGAATAAACACATTAGGACTGTTTTACAACAATGTACCAAACATTATATTCATGCTTGAATGTTTCCAAAGTAACTAATGAGTTCTACCATAAACTGTGGTCAACACTTTATATAGATTCAGTATTGTCCCATGCAAGTAAAAAGTCTTACGAAAACAAAACTACAAGGGTTCCCGGGTGTTTATCATCCTTGTTTCAGGAGAAGTATCCCTTCTTCAGGTTTCTTTTGAAGGTTTCTTCATATGTTTGTAATGGTATCTTCTGAAGCTTTTATAAACTAAATTTTAAAGAAACAACATAATAGATATGCTGTTGCCAGCACCCAGGAACAATAAACAATTCATAATGATTTTTTTTTTTACAAAACATTAAACAAGAGAAAAACACTTACAGTAGAGTCTCACTTATCCAAGACTCGCTTATCCAAGTTTCTGGATTATCCAAGCCATTTTTGTAGTCAATGTTTTCAATATATCGTGATATTTTGGTGCTAAATTTGTAAATACAGTCATTACAACATGACATTACTGCGTATTGAACTGCTTTTTCTGTCAATTTTGTTGTAAAACATGATGTTTTGGTGCTTAATTTGTAAAATCATAACCTAATTTGACGTTTAATAGGCCTTTCCTTAATCCCTCCTTATTATCCAAGATATTCGCTTATCCAAGCTTCTGCCAGCCTGTTTAGCTTGGATAAGTGAAACTCTACTGTACTTCCACTTTGGGAGTCTGTGCCTCCGCTGCAAACTTTCACTATGGGTAGTGATCCTACCGACTTCCATTTGCGCGTAGTTAACTCACGGAGGCTAATTAGCCAGTCATCTTTAAAAGGGAGCAGCATCCATGATTGAACTGCTCACAAATGGAAGTCGGTAGGATCACTACAGGAAAAAAAAGGAGATTCCACCTGAACATTGGGAAGGATTTGCTCACTATTCAGCCGTGGAACTCTCTGCCTCGGAGTGTCGTGGAGGCTCCCTCTTTGGAAGCTTTTAAGCAGAGGCTGGATGGCCATCTGTCGGGGGTGCTTTGAATGCAATTTCCCTGCTTCTTGGCAGAATGGGGTTGGACTGGATGGCCCACGAGGTCTCTTCCAACTCTAGCATTCTATGATTCTATGAAAGCTCTCCTCTGGAAAGTGCTAGGAGAAAGTCGCCACAATAATCAGGAATGAAATATAGGTTAAATGTACCCTTTGCAAATTCCCTAAGAAAAGCAATTTTTAAAAAAGGCTTCTGAATGAAAGCGACAGCTCGGCTTTGCAGTTTGGAGACAAAGCTGGAAGCCTTCCAGCTGAAGCAGCTTGCAAGGAATGCAAAAAAGGTCTCCAGCTGCCCACAGGCCCATTTGGACGGCGGCAAGATTTCCAATTAGGAGTACAAGTCAAGGGAATCCAAGGCGTAAGTTACAGAAGATGGAGTGGCTGCTGCCATTGCTGCCTTTGGATTTAAGAATTGCTTCCTTCCTCCCTTCCTTGGAAAGAATTGTGCAATTGTTCTTTACAGCTTCCCTTTCTGGAACTCGTTGTGAAGGAACCAGGAGAGAAACTGACAGTCCGTGACGACCCTCACGTGGCACGTTCTTTGGAAGGGACCTCACTTTGATGCCACTTAAACTGCCATGGATCACTGCTTTGGAATCCTGGAAGTTGTAGTTTCCCAAGGTCTTGGGCCTTCCCTGCCACAGAGGACTGGATCCCAGAGTATTGAGCCTGTCAGAGTAATGCGCACAGCGTAGTAGCAGATGAATGATGTCAGTTGAGCGCAGAACGAAGAGGTGATCAGAGACAATGTAAAAAGTATTTACAAAGTTTTACTGAACAAAACAAACAGACTTGCAGACAATGGACATAAGACTTTCAATCTAGGCAAAACAGCACAGATCTTCTCAGCAGGCAGAACAGATCTCATCTGATGCAATCAGCTATATACAAACACACTTGTAGTCTGGACACTCCTCTCTGGCTCCAGCCACCTATCCAAGGTCAATACAGCTTCTTACCAAATTAACTCTTTACACACTATAGCATTTCCTGGATGATGCAATACATGCTAGACACAAATTTCATTTAAACACTATTAATAGACAAATCCCACATTAACAGAGCCATGGCAGTCCAAGTGGAGCCAAACTGCATTCATTCTGCAATGTAGATGCACTGTTGCTCTCCAGAGTCACAGTCCAACGTTGGAATCAGGATGTCACGCTGCTTCGTGGTTTATTTTAACCAAATATATAACATTATGTAACACTATTTTTGTTCTTCGGCTTTGAATGTTGTTTCCTAATTGGTTCTATCATAAAAAAACATGGAAAGGGTTTATTAAACAGCAAAAAAACTTTGTTTTTGAGGGAGGTTTTGCTACAGTTTTTCAATGAATATCTCATAGACTTTATACCAATTCAATATAGTTTGTGGCAGCCACAAATATGAAGTTTCTGGCATGTAACAACCACATTCAAAGTAAGTAACGCACAATTAAACAGGATTTAACACTTTCAAACCAGGAACAGATTTTATTTTCAAATTTTGTTACATAATGTAATTTGAAAGATCAGGAACAAATTTCGGAGACTTTCCAGTTAGTCTGGATGGTGAGCAAAACAGCAGGGAGCCCTGGGCAGGTCAAGGGCAAGAACCAGCTGTTGTCAGTCCTCAAATGGCACCTCTTTTGTTCCTAGCAGTCGTAATAACAGTCGTAATCATCATCATCATCATCATCATCATCATCATCATCATCATCATCATCATCATCATCATCATCATCTTTATTTATGTTCCACTCTATCTCCCAGAAGGGACTCAGAGTGGATTACAGGTACATATATAGCAAACATTCAGTGCTGTTATACAGTTGACAGAGACAGACTGTACATAAACAGAGGCAAGGCTTCCCTCTTTTCATCTCCAGCATCCGGCTGTGTTGGACTCAGCCATGTTATTTTCATTTTCCACACTGAGGAGCCTTTTATCCATGGATACCTTTCCTGATCAGATTTTTGCTGGCATGTTTTTCAGGGTGCCTTTTACCAAAGCGGTACCTATTTATCTTCTTACATTGTTGTTTTCGAACTGCTAGGTGAGCAGAAGCTGGGCTGATGGCAGGAACTCACCCCGACCGTGGGCTTGAACTGCAGGATTTTCTATAGCAGATGGTTTAAACCTCTACACCCCTTCCATCTTGTCCATCTCCTTCTTGAATTTTGGTGCCCAGAACTGGACGTAGGGTTCTTATTCCAGGTGAAGAGGTCTGACCAAAGCAGAAGACCGTGGGACTAGTACTTCTCTTGATCTTGACCCTATACTTCTGGTGGAGCTTAGGATCACATTGGCCTTTTCCTCTGCAGCATCACACTGTTGACGCATCCGCAGCATGTGGTCTACCAAGACTCCCAAATCCCTTTCTCGTGGACTGTTTTCACGTCAGAGATCACCAATCCTATGCCTGCATTGAATTCTCGAATTTTGGTGCCCAGAACTGAACGCAGGGCTATTCCAGGTGAAGAGTTCTGACCAAAGCAGAAGAGAATTTGACCATTTGGGTAGCTCTTCTCTGCACCCCTTCCATCTTGACCATCTCCTTCTTGAATTTTGGTGCCCAAAACTGGAGGTAGGGTTATGATTCCAGGTGAAGAGGTCTGACCAAAGCAGAAGAGAATGGAAGTAGTGCTTCCCTTGGTCTTGACACTATGCTATTGATGGAGCTTAGGATCACATTAGCCTTTTTCGCTGCTGCATCACACTGTTGACGCATCCTCAGTGTGTGGTCGACCAAGGCTCCCAAATCCCTTTCTCATGAACCATTTTCATGTCAGAGGTCACCCAGATGAAGAGGACTGACCAAGGCAGAATGGAGTAGGACTACGACCTCCCTCGATCTAGAGATTATCCATCTCTTGACGCAGTCTAGAATCGCACTGGACTTTTCCACTGTCACATCACACTGTTGACTCATCCCTAGCTTGTGCTCTACCAAGACTCCTAGATGACTTTCACATGGACTGTTGGTTCCAAGTGAGGTCTGACCATTTCTATGGGAGACACGCCCTACCTCTCCGCTGGCATTTGCCCCGTTCCCCTCCTTGCCCCGTGGCTGTCCGGACATGTTTGCCAGGAGCCAGCCCTGATCTGGACAGGAGCGTTTATGGAGCTGACTGGCTGCCAAGCCTCCGGTCTGGGAACACGAGGCAATTTAAAAGCTGTCATTTTCTGCAGGGATTATGGCTTTGTTATCAAGGGAGACAGCTCCGCGTGGGCACCGTGCCCTTGAGGGGAGACGGGTCACGGAAGCTGGCAATGAGCCACAGCCAGGAGCTGCTCATTGCTTCCCCCACTTTTCATTATTTTTGCCAGAACGTGTATCTCCTTCCATGGAAAGTGACCTGGGCATACATGCTTCACTTGGCTTTATGAGCTGCATGACATGATACAGTGAATCTAAACCATGCAATGGGATTAAACTGAATTAAACCGGGACGGCTTTGATGTCACTTTAGAGGGAGTGGTTCCCAAACTCTGCTTTTCCAGGTATTTTGGAAGCTTCACCTGCTTTGGACGAGGATCAGGGATGTTGGGAGATGAGTATGCTCCAATTCTGTGGAATAATAATAATAATAATAATAATAATAATAACAACAACAACTTCATTTTTATACCCTGCCTCTATCTCCCCAAAGGGGACTCAGGGCGGCTTACATGGGGCCAAGCCCGAATAAAAACAATAGCAATAGACAAAAGACATGCACAATTATAAAAATTTAAACATTAGCCAATAAAAACAAATGACAAGAACTAATAAAAACATGGATTGAAACGGAGAGGTTGTAAAAGTAGACTGGAACTCATTGCCTCCATATATTAGAGCAATGTCGGAGTTGCCACCTTTTGTAAAAGTGCTCAAGACTTGGCTGTTTGGCTGTGCATTTAAGTAAATCAGATCTAATTTGCCAAATAGTCACTGTTGAATGTTTTTATATTGTGGAATGATATTTTAAATTGTAATTTGCTCGGAGCACTCTGGTGGAGAGCGACTAAGTAAGAAATAAAGTGAAGTGAAGTGCATCTATAATGTCAAATCAATGCAGTTTAACTCCATTTGAACTCCATTTGGAGTTCTGGGAGTTGTCATTTTATAAAGCCTTTAGCCTTCTCTACCAAATTGTGCTGCTATCTCACCAAAATGTTGATTTTGTGATTTCAGCTTCCACAAGAACCACAGGTTCAGAGCATGGTGTGTCGCGTTCCACAAGGCCAGATGAAACACCGATGGGTTGAAGGCAAAATCAGAGACTTTTTCTTCAATGGTCAGAGAGGATGTCAGCAGAGACAGCACTCTAAAAAACGAACATGCTGCAATTGCAAATACATAGCATATTTTGACAGCTATTCAGGTCCACCATTTGACCACACACAGCTGCCATCCAAGCAGTTGAAGATCAGAGATCTTGGAGGTCTCTTGTACAGAAGGTCACCTTAAGTCAAAGTTGACCTGATGTCACATAACAACAACAACAGGCCATTGTAAAGGACTGATGGACCCTTCTATCTCTGCAGTTCTATGAATGTGTCATCCATGCAGAACTAGGAAGAGAGGAGATGGATTCTGGTGTGTTTTCAGCTCGTGCATCAGCTGCCGGTCTGACCCGGCAGGTAACCAAGACAAGGGCAGAATAGCAATGGCTTCTCCTTAATTGCCTTTGTCAGGCGCCAAGCTGATGCAGACGATGGCAGAGACTACCTGTTTATTGTTGCTCCAAGGAAAAAAGTCTTCTAATGAATGCACAGAAAGATGGCTACAGCTACAAAAGGGAAGCTCTCTCTTGACAAGGCAGTCTGCAAGATGGTCTTGTGTTTCCAAAAATGAGCAACGCTTGTACCACAAAGCTCAAGGTTTGGGGATTTAGTCTGAACTACAGCAGACCCATTTAATCAATTATTAGGTTCAACATGGAGGGAAATTTCTCCAACATTAATACCAAAACAGTTACAGATTCAGGTTTTGGCCAACTTTAGATTCGGTTTGGTTATTTGGGGTGCTGATTCAGAAAATTGCATTGGATAGACCACACCAGTTCTAGTTTCTGATACAGAACATATGCCATCCAGTAGTTGGCATCTGCTCACCCACAGAAAACCATATTTAATCATCTAGAGCTGATATGGTCTATCCAATGCACTTTTCTGAATCAGCACCCCAGGAACAAGCCTAAAAACGAAGACACCAAGAATTTTTTTTGGTTGGGCTGTTATTATCCGTAGTAGTAATGGTGAGGCCAAGGACCATATTTTAGTTTTTGCAGATAGTCCATGAACCACAGGTTGGGAACCACTGTTGTTGACTCATATCATATAACTGGCTGGGCTGTGGTGCAGCTGGCTAGTAACCAGCTGCAATAAATCACTACTGACCAAGAGCTCATGAGTTCGAAGCCCGGGTCGGGTTAAGCCCCCGACCATTAAATAGCCCGGCTTGCTGTTGACCTATGCAGCCCCGAAAGACAGTTGCATCTGTCAATTAGGGAAATTTAGGTACGCTTTATGCGGGAGGCTAATTTAACTAATTTACAACATCATAAAACTGCCAGCAAAACAGGAGGAAAGGAATGAGGAAGTACAGCCACTAGTGGACAGTGAAGCAACAGCTCCCCCTGTGGCCGGAATCATGACGCTGGAAAAAAATGTTAAATGCCTCTGTGTCTGTCTATATATGTTTTTTGTCTGTTGGCATTGAATGTTTGCCATATATATATGTTCATTGTAATCTGCCCTGAGTCCCCTTCGGGGTGAGAAGGGAGGAATATAAATACTGTAAATAAATAAATAAATAAACTGCATTCCATGGCATTATATAAGTTGACAGCAACAATATTTGACATAAACTATGTCTGAAAGGCTTCCCCAAGGAAGAGAGAGCAAGCTTCCTTTCTGCTGCCCTGGAGACTAGGACTCAATGAAAGCCATGACTTTAAGTAACAGAGAAGAAGACTCAACTTGAACATTTAAGCAGAGGTTGGGTGGCCATCTGTCAGGGGTGCTTTGATGGTGCTTTTCCTACATGAAAGATTTTGCTTTCCTGCTTTTGAAGGTGCACCTGGGTTTCTTCCAACTCTATGGTTCTATTATTTTGTATAGGTTGGATCTACACTGACCATATAATGCAGTGTAGAAGGGGTCCCAGAGGTTTGGGGGAGGTCTGATGGCTTTGCATTAATGCCAGGACTTTGGTTCTTCCAGGAGCACATATCGCCATAATGGCCCTCAGCCGCTGGTATCTTTATCTGGCATGCATTTGTCTAATCCCTCTTTAGCCCCCATCTCGGCAGATTAGAAGCAAACTTGCATTGGGTGATTAAGTGCAGATCCCTTAATCGGAGGGTATTTTCCGACTCCGTGGGAATCCCAGGGCCTTTGAGGCCGCGAAAGTATCCTCTGCCCGGCTGCAGAAAGGGCTTGTGAGCGGAAATAAAACCCCAAAACGGCGCTGATTGTTGAAGGGCAGAAGAATGCTCTTGAGTAATCAAAGGCATTGTTTTGCACTTCCCCAACACCCAGAGTTCGGAGAAAACACATTTTCAGGAGGTGTTTTCAGCAGCTGCAAACCCCCCTTTATTTAACAGACAAAAGAAAGCTATTAATACACGTTCTGTATTTTAAAAATACTCCATGTTTTTGTTGTTATATGGCAGGTGTCTGATTGGAGATGAAATTCTTCTGGTCATGACGGGAGCAATATTTTCGAGGAAAATAAATTGTTCAAACATACTTTGAAATTCTGACACAGAGAACCGTGTACTGACGATAGTCTCTGCAATTCTAGGCCTGATCTCCCCAAAATTGGCACTTGTTTGCTAAGAAATAGCATGTTATGCACAGGAGGAAATGCTTTACTTACCTACAATCTTGACAATTAGTATTCTAAGAGTTGCTTAATATTGAGAGGAATAACTTGTCCCATGTGCATTCATGTTCTAGTACAGTCTAAAGGCTGATGGGTTCACTACTGAGGCTGATGGGTTCACTGATGGTTTAGAGAGAATTGTGGAATTTCCTGTGAGATTTCCTGGGGCACAATGTGAGAAAGATTCAAGTCAGTGTATAGAGGAGTGGCTATGAGTTTTTTTCAAATTGCCAAAATTGCAAAGGCTTTTATTTTCAGTTGCCACCAAAAATATAGAGGATTCGAACTCACTACCTCTACTAATGCTGCCCACACTGTTATATTCAGGAACCTCCTCTGTAATTAGGACGCGAGACACTTTATGTGAGGAAAAACAAGTTGTTGTTGTTTATTTGTATTTGAGCAGTAATAAATGCATAGCGGATTCAATAATGGTAAAGATGCATAGTGGTTTCAATAAGAAGTTAGGCTTTTCTCTTATAAAGGATGGTTCTAAAACTTGAATACTGTGTAAATAATATGTTCATTCACCAAGGAACATAAATAGGACAATTAAATTTTTTAAAAACACTTCTCCTGGGAATTAATAACAACACTCTAGACTATAGAGTCACAAATATAGTCCTCAGCCCTTCCTTTCCTGAAGGCCTTTAACTATACTCCTCAAAGAGACTTCCTTTTCAAAACACAGTTCTCCAAAACTATATTTCTATCTTTACATTTCAAAGTGCAATCCCAACTGAAAAAGAATTCAGGGTTGTTGTATGTTTTTCGGGCTGTGTGGCCATGTTCCAGAAGTATTCTCTCCTGACGTTTCGCCCACATCTATGGCAGGCATCCTCAGAGGTTGTGAGGTATGGATAAATATGGAGAGACTATTTCTGGAACATGGCCGTACAGCCCGAAAGACATACAACAACCCTGTGATCCCAGCCATGAAAGCCTTCGACAACACACTGAAAAAGAATTCATTGGTTGCCTAGCTCCAACTGTCACTTTGGCTCCGCCCATCTCCAGTTGCTAAGTAACTTCTCATTTGCATCTGGCAATCAGACTGCACTGACAGTAATGGTTGCCTGATCACTCCTCCCATCTGCTCTGCTGAGCTTCTGAAAGCGAGGCCTGCAAAATGGCCACACACCAGCCCTGCAAGGTAGGCCACTCACCAACCCTGTCAGGTAGGGAAGATCTGTTACATAGAGAAATGATGGTTCTCTTTGGGAAGAACTTGACTCAGAAAGTGTAAGACTTCAAGGTCAGTTAGAGAAGCCAGAAACTGCAACATTAGTTACGGAGTTGGGCAAAGAACCAAGTGACTCAAAGGCTCCCAGGGAAAAACACCTGGAGCGATGGAGGTCAGCAAAAGTCTTCGTTTAGAGATTGGAGCAGAAAATGGGCAACTCTGCGCAGAATGCCTATGTGGGAAAGTTGAGAATTCATGGGAAAAGAAATGACTTCATTGGTGTCTATTAATTGGCAAGGTGTTTCCCAAAAAGTTAGTTCAGGCAACGTAGAGTTCAAGGGAGAAGCTAGGCCTGATTTCTCCGGTTCTTGTTTCAAGTCAAGCCTTGATTTTACATTCAAGTAACCTGGATTTGGTAACAACAAGGCAAAATAGTAATAGAAAGTTAAATATAAGGGAATACAACATGAATGATTTATTAGAAGGGGAACCAGAGAATAATAGATGGACATATTATTCGGGAAGACATGACATATATAGCAAAATAGATTATATTCTGGGGAAAAATACAAACCAATCAGTGATTCTAGAGGCAAAAACACTTCCAATACATTTATCGGATCATGCACCATTAAGAGTAAAAGTAAAATTAGAAATAGAAAGAAAAGAAAGAACCTGGAGATATAACACAGTTTTAAACAGTAGAGAGGAAGAATATGAAACAATTAGGAAAGAACTAAATAAGTATTTCGAGACCAATGCCAATGGACAAGTAACTAAAGATATCATTTGGGATGCAAGTAAGGCAGTGATAAGGGGTCACTGTATAAGTTTAGAGGTAAATCTTAGAAGGAGATGGAGGAATGAACAGGATAAGAGAATAAAAGAAATAGAAACCCTGCAAGACAAACATAAAAGGACTAAGGATAGACAGATTTGGAGAGAGCTAAAGGAGAAAAAAAAACAATTAGAAGCATTTGAGGAAAGGAATATAATAAATAAATATCTATACGTTAAAAGCTATTCCCAAAGTTGGAATATAAAATCAATGAAGAGGATGGCTTACTATTTGAAAAAGAAAAAAGAAAAAACATGGATAAAGAGATTGAAAGACGAAAATGGGAAAGAACAAGAGGAGCAAAGTAAGATTAGGGAGATAATGGCAAAATATTATAAAGATCTATATAAGGAAGAGAGGGTAATGCAAGGGAACTTAAATATCAGAGAAAAAATTGCAGAGGAAGACAGAGAGTTATTAAACCAACCAATAACGCAAGAGGAAACAATAAGGGCAATTAAAGGGTTAAAGGGAGGCAAGTCACCAGGGCCAGATGGATTTCCAGCAGAATATTATAAAGCATTTATGGAAGAGTTGGCACCACACCTAACAGAGTTGTTCAATGAAATATACACTAAGCAAAAAGTCCCCCTAACATGGAAAGTATCAGAGATTATAACTATACCCAAAAAGGGGAGAGATTTAACACAACCAGGGTCATACAGACCCATTAGTCTATGCAATCAAGATTATAAAATATTTACAAAAATTTTAGCAAAAAGATTGGAAACAATAATGCCAAAAATAATCAAAGAGGATCAATATGGATTTGTGAAGGGAAGAAAAATTGGGGATCCAATAAAAAATGTAGTAATTGCAATGAATCATGCAAATTCGAATAAGAAAAAAATGGGAATTCTCAAATTGGATGTTTACAAAGCGTTTGATAAAGTCAATCACAATTATCTGTTAAGATTATGTCAACAGTTGAATATGGGGGAAAACTTTTGTAAAACACTGCAACAATTGTACAGCAACTGTAAAGCAAAAATAAGGGTGAATAATGGAAGGACAGGAGAGATACCAATTTTAAATGGTACAAAACAAGGTTGTCCATTATCCCCCACTTTATTTGTAATAGCGATAGAAATGCTAGCTGAAAGTATCAGGAATAGCACCAATTGGACAGGGTACAAAATAGAAAAGGAAGGAGGACAAAAGGAAGAAATAAGGCTTAATTTCTTTGCCGATGATGCAATGATTATTACAAGTCAACCGTTAATTATGGTAAAAGATATTATTAAAAAATTGGAAGAATTTAAAAATATATCAGGACTATTCGTTAATATTAAAAAGTCAGAGATACTATGTCTTAATACCCCACCAAGGGAACAACTGGAGATTAGGAAAATATCAGGGTTAAGATTAGGATTAAAGAAGCTGAAATACTTAGGAGTATGGATATATAAAAACCCAAAGAGTATAGTCAAGGGGAATTATAAACAAAAATGGAAGGTAATAGAGAAACAGTTTAAGAATTGGGAAGGGAAAACATTAACAAGAGTGGACAGAATAAGGGCACTAAAAATGTTTATAATACCAAAATTGACATATTTATTTCAAACATTACCGAACACAGTAGATAGGAAGACACTAAAGACATGGGACAGGAGAATAAGAAAATGGGCAGTCGGAGGAAAAAGGCCCAGAATAAGGGACAAATGGTTAAATGCAAAAGAGGAAGAGGGAGGCTGGGGGATTCCAAGTTTAGAAGTCTATCACGATGCGTTTCAAATCCAAAGATTATTGGAAATACAGTATACTAAAAAAAAATGGGCAAATATGGAGAAGATAATAAATAATACTAAAGAAAAAGAAATAACATTTAGGAAATGGAGTAGGAGAGAAGAAGCAGAATTTAAGGAACCTTTTAAAGGAACAATAAAAGTGTGGAAAAAAAGAAAGAAGAAGCTAAGTCCAGGCAATGAGAATAAGATGGCAACTATATGGCAAATTAATTACAATAACAACGAAATTATAGGCAGAACATTGAGATCAATTGAAAGTAAAGGGAAAAGGTTAGTGGAGGATTTGTATACAATAGATGGAGACCCTGTAGAACAAAAAGAAATTCAGAATTGGATAGGATCAGGGAATTGGATTCAAAGCTGGGCTATAAGACAGGAAATTTTTAGATTGAGAGAAAAAATTAGAGAACAGGACAGTCCGTTTGAGAAGGTGATTAGGAAATGTTTGAGAGAGGAAAAGAAGGTGGCAGGAGATCTGTATGAACAAATTATAACGGTAAAAGAAGAAATAGTAGAGGAAGTTTTCCAAACATGGAGAATGGACATGGAAATTGAGAGGGAAGATATACAAAGGGAAATAAGTAATATAGCAAAAGAAAAGTACAATGTATTAAGGGAAGCAAGAAGGAAAATGTTACAAAAATGGTACAGAACTCCTGCACAACTTTCACGGTTTTTACCAGGGATGAAAGATAGGTGTTGGCACGGTTGTGAACAAAGAGGGGTGTTCAATCATATGATATGGGAGTGCGATCGGGTGCAAGAATACTGGAGAATGATTGAAGGAGAAATCAATAGAATGCTAAATCTACAAATAGTAATAGTTAATAGAAATGTACTACATGCAAGGATAACAGAAGTGAAGAATATACAAAAAGAAAAAATGATTGACAAATTAATAGCATGTGCACAAATTGTTTTAGAATCATAGAATAGTAGAGTTGGAAGAGACCACATGGGCCATCTAGTCCAACCCCCTGCTAAGAAGCAGGAAGTGAGCGGTTTTAGTGAGCGGTTAGAAAGATAAAACAAAATGGACTCTGACGAATTGGTATAAGTATATAGTTGATATGTTAAATGTAGAAATCACAAATTGCAAATGGAATAATATAGATAAAATTGAAAATATTGCAATAATCAAGGGGATGTGGGAACCAGTTAGGAACTATTTAGAGAATGTACTAAGATGTGGAGTGGAAAAATTAAGATTGAGATTGATATTTCAAATGTAACTTCTGTAGTTTGTTGTATAAAGAGTATGTACAAGGAGGGGAGGGTGGGAGGGTGGGAGTGGGATAAAATGACAAAACAACAACAATAAAAAAAATAAAAAAAATTAAAAAAAGTATCCTGGAAGCTTTCTATGTTCTTCTTTTGTAGTCTTGCTCAAGTTTTTCTACCTATACCTTTGCTGTTGTCTTATGTTATACTGGTGACTTTCTGGCTATTCCTGGACCTTCAGATTTGCATGCGACATTTGGATTTCTGACTGGTTATCACCTATTGCTGACCCTTTCCTGGATTATACATCTTCTATCTTTATTCCTGATTTTTCCTATATTTTCATGTGCTTTTACAATAAACTGTTTGTTTATACTCTGGATTCTTGTGTGATGCTGTGGTCATCGGGGTTTCTAGGCCTGAGGTACAACAATTGATTGGGCAACACGTAATATTGTGTTGTCGAAGGCTTTTATGACTGGAATCACTGGGTTGCTGTGAGTTTTTCAGACCGTATGGCCATGTTCCAGCAGCATTCTCTCCTGACGTTTCACCTGCATCTGTGGCTAATGGCATCTTCAGAGGTTCTGTTGGCAATGAAGCAAGTGGAGTGTATATATAAATATCTGTGGAATGTCCAGGGTGGGAGAAAGAACCCTAGTCTGCTTAAAGCAAGTGTGACATTGTTTTCCTTTTTATTTGGCTCTGCAACAGAGAAAGGATCTGCAAGTGATGAATATGTGCAACATGGCAGGTCGATATCTATCTTTCAGTGAGCGCAGGATTCGTGTCTCTTAAGTTGGAATTCAGGAAGTTTGTTTTTTTAACAGGCTCGGTTATAAATTGTGGTGCGTGAGCTTCCAATCTCCGGAAGCAGTGAAGGTTTTTATCCTCCGAAACCTGCCCAGGGATCTAATCGTCTGGATCAAGCCTCCCCAGCAAAACCTGCTTTCTGGCGCTTCAGAGGCATTCGGGGAACGCACTTGGCCGTTTTACTGCAAATTACCTTCCCAGATAATGCGGAAAGGCCAATGCATCATAAAGGAAGCAGACTTTCCCCTTAAGCTGAATTCAGAGTTATTCACGGGCTGAACGAGAACAGAGAGACTCAGGTGCAGCAAAACAAGATGATGCAATGGCAACATGCTGTGTGACTTTGTGGTTCTCTGTGCCTGTGAGGATACACTCTGGCTGGATCTACATTGCATTATAGGGTCAGTGTAGACCAGGCTAGGGCCGGGCTGTGGTGCAGCTGGTTAGTAGCCGGCTGCAATAAATCACTACTGATCGAGAGGTCATGGGATCAAAGCCTGGGTTGGATTGAGCTCCTGACTGTTAATAGCCTAGCTCGTTGCCCATCTAAGCAGCTCGAAAAACAGTTGCATCTGTTGAGTAGAAAATTCTGGGTACCTCTTTATGCAGGGAGGCTAATTTAACAAATTTACAACATAAAAACGTCCAGCAGTGTGTGTGCAGAAAAATGAGGAAGTCCTCCACCAAGGAATCGGTGTCACATTGGATGATGAAACAGCAGCTCCCCTGTGGCCAGAATCGAGCATACCCTCATGAAGCCGGAAGCTGGAAAATGTATGTCTAATAATGTCTAATATATGTTGTATGTCTAATAATGGCATTGAATGTCTGCTATATATATATGCATCGTAATCAACCCTGAGTCCCCTTCAGGGTGAGAAGGGCAGAATATACAAGGGTTGAATGAAAAGTAATGCCTCCACCTTCGTTACTTGGGTTTGGATGGGAATATTTTAATAAATCAAACGTAGAAATAATCCTGAGAATGTGCTCTTTAACTAGCAGTATTCACTTTTCCACATAATCACCAGACAATTGGATACATTTCTGCCAACAATGAACAAGTTTTCTGAAGCCGTCACGGAAGAAGTCAACACTCTGTTTCCACAACCAGCGTCTCAAAGGACCCATCGTGCACAGATCTTCCAATAGCCAAGCAAAGCAATAATGTGACCCACACGTTCTTGGGAAATGCCGATCATGCTTGACATTTCTTTCCGATTGTCCTGAATCAATTTGTCAACCTTTTGCTTGTAAAACTCAGTGGCTGCTGTCACAGGATGTCCAACTCTTGTGTTTGTCATGCAAAGTCAGATGTTCCCACCTTAACATCTTTAAGCTTACTCACCCAATGATGCACGGGACTCACATCAACACAATCACCATAAACAGCTTGCATTCTCTGATGAGTCTCCTTTGGGGTGACACCTTCTGCGGTCAAGAATTCAGTGACTGCACGTTGCTTAAGTTGCATTGACCAACCATCTGCGCAGGGTTCCATACTTCCCACTTTAGCAACACAACTGTTCAATGCAAAGGCTTCCCCATCTGCGCAGGGTTCCATACTTCACACTTTAACAACACAACCGTTCAATGCTAAGGCTTCCCGCCAAGTGGAACCATAGAGGAGAGTCTACTGAACAAGCCAGGACCTGCCGCAGACCAGAACTGCCATCAGTTGAGGAGCTATGAAGGTGGAGGCATTATTTTTCATTCAACCCTCATAAATCAGGCCTTTCTCAGTCTCTGGTTAGAGATGTTCTTTTGTTGAGAGGACAAGGCAGGAGCAGCATTTGGCGAACGCAGGAGTTGTTTTTGCTTTGCTTAAAATTTCATGAGTGAGTCAGGCAGGATAATGGTGCTATTAAAACTTTATCTGGAAGCACTCTCGGCTGCCGAGGATTATGAAAATTGTAGCATGTAGAGAGCACGGGGGATTCTCTTAGCGTGACAATCCCTCCTCCCAACACCTTGCTTTGTTCCTGAACCCAAAATGGGAGAGGAAAGCACGGGTCTAGGGAGCTGTTGGCACAAAGTCTGTTGTGTATTCCTGCCCATGCAGTCAGGCAGCCACGTAGTCCTTTGTAAAAGCCCTCCGTAGAATTACAGACCTGCTAAAAGCACAACTCCTAGGAATGCATAGCACTGAGGCATGGCAGTGAAAGTGGTGACAACATGCATTCATCCTACAGCAGGGGTCCCCAAACTTTTTAAACAGGGGGCCAGTTCACAATCCTTCGGACCATTGGAGGGCCGGACTATAGTTGGCCACCGAGCAATAATAATAATAATAATAATAATAATAATAATAATAATAATAACAACAACAACAACAACAACAATAACAACAGCAGCAGCAATAATAATAAAAAAGAGGGTTGGAAGAGACCCTTTGGGCCATTGAGTCTAATCCCCTTCTTCCTTTGTGCACCAAAAGCATAAGCAAAGCATCCCTGACAAATGGCCACCCAGCCACAATGTTAATAATAATAATAACAACAACAACAGCAGCAGCAGCAATATTAATAAAAAAAGAGGGTTGGAAGAGACCCTTCGGGCCATTGAATCCAATCCCCTTCTGCCTATGTGCACCAAAAGCACAAGCAAAGCACCCCTGACAGATGGCCACCCAGCCTCAATGTTAATAATAATAAATAATAATAATTATAATAAAGAGGGTTGGAAGAGACCCCTTGGGCCATTTAGTCCAACCCCCTTCTGCCTCTGTGGACCAAAAGCACAAGCAAAGCACCCCTGACAGATGGCAACCCAGCCTTAATAATAATAATAATAATAATCCAGCATAACTATCTTGTTTGCTGTGTCATACAACGTCGTTGTGTCAATAATAATAATAATAATGGTTGTAAGAGAAGAAGAGACCCCTTGGGTCATTTAGCCCAACCCCCTTCAGCCCTTGTGCCATGGGGGCCGGATAAATGGCTTCGGTGGGCCGCATCTGGCCACCGGGCCTTAGTTTGGGGACCCCTGTCCTACAGTGTAGATCAGGCATGGGTGAACTTCGGTTCTCCAGGTGTTTTGGACTTCAACTCCCACCATTCCTGGCCTCGGGCCCCTTTCCTTTTCCCCCTCAGCCGCTTAAGCGGCTGAGGGGGGAAAGGAAAGGGCCCGAGGCCAGGAATGGTGGGAGTTGAAGTCCAAAACACTTGCAGGGCCTAAGCCTGCCCATGCCTGGTGTAGATGCACCTTTAGTCTCTGGAGCAGCAGAAAAGAAGCTTGTCGTTCCTCAATAGGATCTCCTCTTGTATTCCCACTTGACCTTCTCTTCTCCAAGCAAAAGGTACCCAGTCTCCTCAGTCACTCCTCAAAGAGATTAGTAGTTTCCAAACCTTTGATCATTCTGGTGGCCCTTCTCTCAACCCTGTCCATTTCATCCATCTCCTTCTTGAATTGCTTTGCTCACAACTGGAGACAGGGCAATGATTCCAGGTAAACAGGTCTGACCAAAGCAGACGAGAGTAGGACTATAACTTCCCTGTTAGTGTTTTTGTTGTTATAGTGTGAAATGTACAATCAATTGTTGCTGTTGGATTGTGTATATGTGTTCCGGGAAGCATTCCAGCAGTCCAAGAGTTAATTACATGCCAGCCCTGATTGATTGCCTGCGGGGCCAATGGGTCAAGACTTCTGATTCAGCTAAGTGGGTGGAACATTCGTCATGAACTGTGGAATGTAAGGAGGTGCTGTCCTTGCCGAGGCAATATGTGTCCAGAGAGTGATGGTATTTAGTATTGTAAATAACTTGTAAATAAAGCCTTTAGAACCGCTGGGATCAGCAGATAATTAATGACTGAGGTGTCGTTTGTCGGTACCACTTTCGCCACTGCCCAAGTGGTCTGGCTGATGAGCAGAAGTGAGATATGACTCATCAATCGGTCAGGGAGACAATTCCCGGACATTCCCTTCATCTACATACTAGACTTCTCTTGATGCAGCCGAGAATCGTATTGCCTTTTTTTTTTTTTTGCTGTGGCATCACATTATTGCCTCATGTTCAGCTTATGGTCTGCTAAGACTCCCAGAACCCTTTCACATGGACTGTTTTCAAGCCAAGTGTCACCCATCCGATATCTGTGCACTGAACTGGGCACAGCCATATTCCAGGTGAGGCCTGACCAAAGCAGAAGAGACTAGGACTATGACTTACCCCCACTTGGATACTCAACTCCTACAGATGCAACCAAGAATCACATTGGCTTTTTTTAGCTGCAGCATTACATTTTGACTCCTGGAGAAGTCTGATCTAGCTACAAATGCTTCATGTCTCAATTGCATCCTGTTTTGACTACTATAATGCACTCTATTAAGTAAGCCCATTGCCAAGGGGGTGGTTTATGGGTTCAAACCACACCAAACAGCCCGGAAAACACACAGCAACCTTGTTGAGATCTCTCTCATGTTAGATCAGGAGATACTGGCCTGAAAAGTCAGTATCCTCTCCTAAATTTTATTTTCTGGCTATGGGCCTGCGATTAAGTGAAGCTGCCTTTGGAAATTGTTTGCAAACTTCAGTGGGTTAAAAACACTGCGTCCAGAATGCTAAGCAGGGCTGGGCACAGGAGTCATTTATGTAACTCTACTGTTGAAACAGCTCCATTGACTAGAAGTTCCTTTCTGGGTGGAACTCAAAGTGCTGGTTTTAACCTTCAAAATCCTACCAAGTTGAGCTCTTGTCTATTTGAAAATACATATCTCCTGATATAAACCAGTGTGAGCTTTAACCCAGTAGAGGGATTTTTCTCAGTCGTAATATCTTCGTAGGGAAATTTGGTGAGGATTTGAGAGAGAGTGCATCTACACCAGGCATGGACGAACTTTGGACCTCCAGGTGTTTTGGTAGGCTGTTAGGGATTGTGAGAGTTGAAGTCCAAAACACCTGGAGGGCTAAAGTTTGTCCATACTTGCTCTACACTGTATAATTAATGCAGTTTTGCCCCCACTTTGACTGCCTAGGCTCAATGCTATGGGATTACTGGGTCTCTGAAGTCTGGCGAGGTGCCAACACTCTGTCAGAGAAGGGAAGATACCCTGCAAAACTCTAAGGGTTCCATAGAATGGTACCAAGGAAGTTAAAGTGGCATGATTCTATTTTATTACCAATAGTCCTGTCCTTCCCTACTTGTCTCAGGTTATGAGGCTGTGAGTAAATACAACTTCAGGAGCGTGGAAAGGCAGGTTGGTGCAATATTATTGAGCACAGCACAACATGTTCGCTCGGAACCCACTGGTGCAACATCAAAAGGCAACCACAAAATTACATTTCCATACGGAATGCCTGCTATTGAGATTGGGCCACCTGCCGATTCCCATTCGGCATCCCAGCATTGTCCAGATCCTCGCCAGTAAACTCTTGCTGAGTGCTGCAACGTCCCACAAAGCGCAAAGGAAGCTGAGGATACAAGGCATCAATGCACTCAATGGGGGGTCTGTTGCTGTGTTCCTTAGAGAAGAAAATAACTCAAACAGTGTTTTTGTTCTCCAGATACCTTCACAGGCATTTCAGGCAGCAGCTGCAGTATTTTCCTTCCTAACATCACTTTCTCCTTCATTCTGAGATGCATTGGGGTAACAAACAGAGGGAGTTTTATGTCACTAGGGCTGTGTCCACACTGCAGAATAATCACACTTTTTTCAAAAGGAAAATAAGAGTTTAAACTGTTAGGAATTCCTCTTCTTCAGAAGAGGAAGGGGAGCAGGAAAGTGTTCATGAGTCAGAAGGGAAGTTGGAATCTGAGGAGGAGAATTTGCTAGTACCCACATTTCAGGAAAGTCGAAAGGAAACAGAGCAGAGACATCGTTCAGCTAGAATATCTGCCAGAATTGCAGCTGAGTAATTGGGAACTGCCCTAGCAGCTGGGAGGGGACTCAGGGCTATAAAGCAGAAGCAGGTGCAGCCAGCTCTTGCTGGTCACAAACTGACTCTTTGCTCCCCTTGTGCCTGCTTCAAGCCAGCCTCTGGGAAAGTGCTACTAAGGATTTATTGCTGTTTCTTTGTCTGAAGTAAGACTGCTACTTGATTTGGGAATTTATCAGAGATTTTACCCTAAGACTTCCTTGCTTTCTTTTGCATTATACCACTGAGTGTGCTGTTCTTTATGTTTTGCTGAAATAAAACAGATTTCATTTACTTACTACATTGTTTTAAGGCTGTTCTTGAAAGACAAAACAGGACATAAACAGACCCATCCGGTTTATTGTCCCCACACAGCAGGTATACTTAATCCCATCATCAGCCATCGCCTTACCCATTGTTCAGAAACTTGCCCCTCTTTCCTCATTGGGCAGAGGGAAATTTGCATCAAAGGTGGGTGGCACTCTCTCATTGGCAAGGCTGGCTCCAGCCAGGGGCGATGGGAATTTTGAACCTGAAAACTGTATAAAAGTGCAGGCTTTGCTATGTCATGTATCTCAGCTTATTTTAGCAAACTATCGCAGGCTGGCATCACTTTCAGCTGAAATTAAATAAAATACCTCGTTGGCTTCTGCTTCATCTTGGTGAGATATATTCTGGAAATCATTGGCTTCTGTTTCTCACCAGGCTTAACCCACAGCTGCTGGGATCTCACTATCCAATGTGGTTCTAAATTGCCCAACAACACTTTGACTCCACATTAATGGCCACGACTCAATGTTATGGGATTCTAGGATTTGTAGTTAAGTCAGTGGTTTGTCCTTCTCTGACAAAGATCTCTTGACCTGGTGCCTTGATAAACTACAAATCCCAGGATTCCGTAGGATGTAGACACGGCAGATAAAGTTAACTCAAAATGCTGTAATTCTGCAGTGTGGATGAGAAATCTCTCGCCGGGTTGAAGGCTAGTTAAAATCTGCTGTGGATCAATGGTTTCCATAGAACCTCTATCACGTTCCCTTTTATTTCTTCCTTCTGTTAGTATTATTATTTAACCAGTTCTGTATTCATTTTCAACTTTTGTAAACTAATGTTTTATTTTCATCTTTTGCAAATCATTGCAAGAAGGTGGGATATAAGTTTGCTAAATGAATAACTGTGGAGCGCATTGTCTGGGACACACTTTGGCCTTTCTATCGGTCTGCCACTTTCCCTGAGGTCTGTGTAACTAACTTCAAGATTGTAATGAAAGAGCTTTGGGAATGTGCGAGGGATCTCTCCTAACCAGCTAAGGGAAGCTTCAATGCATATCATTAGCTGTTGGAGGGATGGGTTGCATTTCGTTTAATGTTTTTAAAGCATCCGTTGAGCCGCGAAGAAGCCCTCTCCAAACACAGCTTGGTCCAGGGATGAAACCAGGCTGGAAGGAGAAGAGGCAGGCGGGTCTCAGCAGGCAGCTTCCGAATTCCTGAATTAATTCTGTCTCTCACACCATAGCTTTATTTGTATTGGATTTCCCGGCGAGTAATCCTCGGATTACAGAGAGACCAACGCTTTGCCCGGTGCATACAAAACGCCCGGAAAGCTGGACACGGCCTCCGCTTCGCAGATGAGATGCGGCCGAGCGGTTTAGCCGTGTCCGATAATTAAGCAAAGAGTTGTAGGATTATAGCTTAGAACTGACAATTAATAGGAATCCATACAATCCTAGAATTGGAATAGACCCCGAGGGGACATCCAGTCCAACCCTATTCTGCCAGGCAGGAAAACACAATCCAAGACTTCCCGACAGATGGCCGTCCAGCCTCTGCAGATGCAGGCAAAATGTCAGGAGAGAATGCAAAGCCCAGAAATGCCTTCCTTGACAGAATGCAGAAAAGAAAGGGAGGGCCTCAGAAGGTCCCAATTCTTTTATCACAAAGACTTGGCAATGAAGGAGCAACTGAGAGATGCGGTTGGGATGCAAATCGGCCCTGGGTTGCTGACCGCTGACTGGCAACACTCTGCTTCCTGTTTCGGGCTCTCGCACTCCTTGCGAATTTGACCTTGGCTGGGATATCGTTCTTCTCTTGTAAGGTCCAGATGGACTTCTGGATTTATCTCCTCGTTTGGACCTTGGACCTTTACGCTCTCGCTCCTTCTGCTTGGCCGGCAACCTTTTGGCTTGGACACTCAGGGAAAGGGAAAGATCAAGTTTTTGTTGTTGTTTGCTGGCTATTTTTAGGAACCTCCTTGAAGTGCCTTTCAGAATGGGGCAGCAGGAGATACTGCGGAGTTTGTCTTAGAAGTGAAGAAGTTGGAGAAGAATTGGAGAGCTGCTTAGCCAAGCCCACCAAGGAGCAAACAGAGCTGCTTTCCTCCTCCTCCTCCTCCTCCTCCTCCTCCTCCTCCTCCTCCTCCTCCTTCTCCTCCTCCTCCTCCTCCTCCTCCTCCTCCTCTTCTTCTTCTTCTTCTTCCTCTTCTTCCTCTTCTTCCTCCTCTTCCTCATCATCTTCTTCCTCTTCCTCCTCTTGGCAATGGAGGCCTCCAAGGGCTGGTTGCCCTCCGGTCTCCAGCCTGGTCCATCATCATGTTAGCAGAGAGTAGCAGAGAGTTGCACCTATCGGGAGGAACCATGAGATATCACACTTAAAATGCAAGGCCATCAGTTACAGTTACAAAAGTTTTATTCAAGAAAATTATAGCTTACAGTCAAGAGGCTGAGGGTCCTCCCTCTAACTAATTTAAGTTCATTCTTAGCTTAATCCAAGCTAAGCTTAATCCAAGATGGAGGTCCTCCTAGTCAGTCATGGGACCGATCCGGGTATTGGGTGGTAACCTGTGCTTGATGGGGTTACAATCCACTTGAAGACACAGGTCCGCAGTTTGGGAGTCCTCCTGAACTCAGTGCTGAGGCTTGAAGCTCAGGTGTCAGTGGTGGCTGGGAAGGTCTTTGCATAATTAAAACTTCAGTGCCAGTAATGCAGCAACTCTTGAATATTTTATTTAAAAACCCTAAAAATCCCTTACCTAGATGACCCTTTCTCAAAAATCTTGTTTTTCTATGAAAGTGTCGACAGGACATGTTCTGCCTGACATTTGCTCTTTGCTCACAATATAAGGTCATGCAAACTGCAGTAATGATTTGGCTGCTGGATGATGCATACGTGGGGTGAACTATGAACATGTCACCTGAGGATAGTGCATACGTGGAGCAAACTATGGGCACTTCACCTGATGTGATGAGTAATGAGTTATATATGTTTCAAAGCAACTACGCATGTCCAAAAGGATTATCACAGTCAGCAAATTCCATTGTCAGTTAGCTTTCTGCGCATGCTTGTGTAAAATTGTATAAATGGGAAAGCCACTATAGGCAAGGGGTGGCATTGTGTTTTCTGGGCATTAGCTAACATTGTCACCTGCTCTTGGCCAAAAGTAAATTATCTTGAAGACAACTTCTGCTGTCAGTCTGCTTTCTTCACCCGCGTCCAAACAAAATTCCGTAACACCAGCTGCGCCCATACCTTAAGAAGCCTGACTTAGCCATGGTGGTCCACGCCAGTTACACCTAGAATGGACTCCTGCAATGCACTCTACGTGGGGCTGCCCTTGAAGACAGCTCGGAAACTGAAATTAGTGCAAAGGTCGGCAGCCAGATTACTAACTAGAGTTGGTTATAGGGAGCACACCATGCCTCTAGTAAAGTAGCTCCATTGGCTACTGATGAGTTTCCAGAGTTTCCAGACCCAATCCAAAGTGCAGGTATCACCTATAAAGCCTTACATACTTTGGGTCCAAACTATCTTCAAGACCGCATCTCCTTCTATGAACTGGCATGGGCTTTAAGATCATAGAATCATAGAGTTGGAAGAGCCATCCAGTCCAACCCTCCTCTCAGTCCCACCTCCATCTCAAGTGTGGTTGGTGGGAACGAGAGAGAGAGAGAGAGAGAGAGAGAGAGAGAGAGAGAGAGAGAGAGAGAGAGAGAGAGCTCTGGAATGTCCTCCTGAAGGAATGCCCCCCACCCTCCAAGCCTTCCACACACAATTAAAGACATGGCTTTTGCAATGAGCCTTCAAGCATATCTAGATCCTTTTCAAATACATATGAGGGCCTTTAGATTCTCCATCAAGCACTTTACTAGCCTGAGATCGAGTGCTGTTTTTATCTGCGACAATAATAATAATAATACAGTAGAGTCTCACTTATCCAACATAAATGGCTGGCAGAATGTTGGATAAGTGAATATGTTGGATAATAAGGAGAGATTAAGGAAAAGCCTATTAAACATCAAATTAAGTTATGACTTTACAAATTAAGCACCAAAACATCATGTTATACAACAAATATGACAGAAAAAGTAGTTCAATACGCAGTAATGCTAAGTAGTAAATACTGTATTTATGAATTTAGCACCAAAATATCATGATGTTTTGAAAACATTGACTACAAAAATGTGTTGGATAATCCAGAACGTTGGATAAGTGAGACTCTACTGTAATAATAATAATAATAATAATAATAATAATAATAATAATAATAATAAACTTTATTTATATCCCGCCACCATCTCCCCACGGGGACTCGGGGCAGCTTACATGGGGCAGTGGCCCAAACAACATAAGAACAAAATATAAGCAACACAATACAATCACAATATAAAAAGATAAAACAATAATACAATATATCAATATAAACAACAATACAAGATAAAAATTTCATTTAAAACACATAAATGGTAAGACCATAATATGGGAGGCCCTGTGCTGCTGCTTCTCCTCCTCCTCTTGCCCTTGTCCCCTGACCTTCTCAATCCCTTCTTCCCATCTACTGCTGCTCAAAATGTCCCTGTGCTCCACTCCTAACCAATCCATCCTTTCTCTCTTTCTTTGACATTCACCCATTCTAGCGTGGACATCAAAAACCAAGAAGGACCAAAATGTATGCAGTAAGGTCCAAGAACACCTTCACGTTGACTGGGCCCCAATCATTTGCCCCATGGTGCAATGGTTTCAGTGCTGGACTATGATTCTGGAGAGCAGGGTTCGAATCCTGTTCAGCCTTGGATTTCCTCTGGGTGACCTTGGGCGAGCCTCAAAGGAAGGCAAAGGCAAATCCTCTCTGGATAAATCTTGCCAAGCAATTCCCTGATGGGTCACCATAAATCAGGAATGACTTAAAGGTGATAGACAGACAGACAGAAAGATAGATAGGTAGGTAGAGCAACACACAGAGAGAATCTCATTTCCAATTGTCAGTGAACAGGAGAAAGTAGTATCTGTTCACACTCTCCTTCCCTCCATCCGATTAAATATATGAGATTGTCACTCAAGGCCCTGCGTGCTTTAATCCCTTCCTTAATCTTTCTCTCTCCCCTATTAAATTCCTCCTCCTCCCTCCTCTCGTCTTGTTTTGAAAGGACAGGACAGGACATCTCCTGCTCCCTTTATGGCCGTGATGCCGAGAAGGGAATGTTCCCAAATGCCTTTCAATCAGCAATGGACCAAGTTCAGCTTTCCAGAGGTTGCTGGGCTACAACTTCCAGCTGTTTGAGCCCTTGGAACACATGGTGAAGGCTCATGGAAGCTGCAATCCAGCGGTCCTGGAGAGTAGCCATGGGCCAGTGCCACTTAACATGGGAAAGGTCAAGGTTGGCTGGAAGAACAACGGGAGATGGAGGCTCAGAAAGTAACTTTTCTAAACTCTGCTTGTAGAGACATGTCTGTTCCAATACATGAGGACTCCAAGGTTTTAGGAGAACGGTTCCCAACATCTTGAGTGCTTTAGATGTTGGACTTCAGCTCCCAGATTGGCTGTGGCTTCTGGGAGCTGAGGTCCCAAACACCTGAAAGACCAAAGATTGGGATCCTCTGCTTTTGGAGATGAAGGAGAAGATCTGGGATTCTTAAAGGCAGGAGATTCTTGAACTTCCCTGTATAGACACCACTCTGGACCTCGTTTTGAGATAAAGGTGGGAAGATATGAGGATTCCAAGATTTTAGGACAACAGTTCCCAACTTTGAGTTCTCCAGATGTTTGGGAATTCAGCTTCCAGAATCCCTGTCAGTTGCCCAGATTGGCTGTGGTTTCTGGGAGCTGAAGTCCCAAATACCTGGAGAACCAAAGATTGGGATCAACTGCTTTTGGAGATGAAGGAGAAGATCTGGGATTCTTAAAGGCAGGAGATGTTTGAACTTCCCTGTATAGACGCCACTCTGGATCTCATTTTGAGATAGACAGGAGGACTCCAAGGTTTTAGGACAACGCTTCTCAACTTTGAGTTCTCCAGATGTTTGGGAATTCAACTCCCAGAATCCCTGTCAGTTGCCCAGATTGGCTTTGGCTTCCGGGAGCTGGAGTCCCAAATACCTGGAGAACCAAAGATTGGGATCCACTGCTTTTGGAGATGAAGGAGAAGATCTGGGATTCTTAAAGGCAGGAGATGCTTGAACTTCCCTGTATAGACACCACTCTGGACCTCATTTTGAGATAAAGGTGGGAAGACATGAGGACTCCAAGGTTTTAGGACAACGCTTCTCAACTTTGAGTTCTCCAGATGTTTGGGAATTCAACTCCCAGAATCCCTGTCAGTTGCCCAGATTGGCTGTGGCTTCCGGGAGCTGGAGTCCCAAATACCTGGAGAACCAAAGATTGGGATCAACTGCTTTTGGAGATGAAGGAGAAGATCTGGGATTCTTAAAGGCAGGAGATGCTTGAACTTCCCTGTATACTTGCCACTCTGGATCTCATTTTGAGAGGAAGGAGGGATATAAATTCGGTAAATAAAATCAAATAAAATACCAAAAGAAGCCATGTACCTCTGATTACGTGCCAATTGTTGGTCAACTATATTCGCCTCCCATTTGGCTTGTGGTGTTCTTAGAGGACTCTAGATGTTCCATGAGGAAATCTGTTTCAGGGGCATCTTTTTCTACTTCCAATTTGCTTCTGAGGTCTTGTCTACATTAGCTTTATACTATTCATTGGACTGGGTTGCTTCTACGCTGGAGAATTAATGCAGTTTGACCCCACTTTAACTGCTATGTCTCAATGCAATGGAATACTTGGAGTTGTAGTTTGATGAGGCACCAGCTCTCTTTGGCAGAGAAGGCTCCATGCCTTGTAAAACTGCAACTCCCAGGATTCCTTAACACTGAGCTGTGGCAGTTAAAGTGGAGCCAAACTTGATTAATCCCATAGCGTTGATGCACCCTTGGATAGGGTGCAATTTGGCCATGGACTACTTCATGGCCATTCTCTTGAGATGCCACCAGCCTTTGTTCTCTGCTACACTGAGTGGTTTTTCAAAGCCTGGCACCTCCTGAATGTGGGATCTTGGTGTTTTGCCCCATGGCCACCTCCTTTCCTTTTCTCAGCCTTATTGAAATATGGGGAAGGGGAGCTGAGATCTCCAAGGGCAGGTGGGCCACCCAGTTGGGTGCCTTTTGCAAACCACATCTTAATTGAAGAGCTGGAGAGATGCTTGCGGTAGACTTTTTCAAGTGCAAGCGGGGTGTGTGTGAACGAAATGAGTTTTTAAAGCATAATTAATATCTCCTGCTAAAGCCTTTAAACGGTAATGAGAGGCAGTGCTCAAAACAAGGGGCTTCTCGGCATTTGTCACGCAGCCAGCGCTGGAGTTAATTACCTGTAGCGGCATTTGGAGACTCAGCTCTCTTAAATTTGGAAGACTTCTGCAAGGTTTTTGGGAGAACTGAGCAGGAAGTTCAGGGGAGAAACTGTTGTGACTCAGCTGGAGCCTCAGAGTGACTCTGATGGGGATTGTGGGATTCAGGTTCAAGATGATGGGATTCTGGTTCAAGATGGCTCTGATGGGAATTATGGGATTCAAGTTCAGAGTGTTTCTGCTGTGGAAGATGAGGAACAGGAAGGCTTTTCCACAGCAGGAAATGGTGTTGATGATACTAACCAGGTGCAAATTGACCCAGGAAGGGAGGACAGCTCCCAGCCTGATAGCATGCAGACAGACACTAATGCTAACGAGCTGTCTGGCCTTGACGAAACGGAATCTTTGGATCGAGCTGATCGTTTGGAATTCCAGGTTCGCAGAAGTGTTAGAATAGCAAACAAGAGGGAGGTCAGAGGCCAAAGAAATGCGTTCATGCTATGCAAGGGGTATTAAAAGAGTGTGCTGAGAGAGAAACCTTTGTCAAAGCAACTTCTCGTTCGAGTCAAGAAGCAAGCTCTTGTTTTCCCGGATTTCTTACATCCTTTGTGTGTTCATTTTCGTGGGACTTTGTCATGCTGTAATGGAACCTTGTTTTATGCCTAATGTTTTCTTGGATTAATCTTTATAGCCTCATTTTGCAACAATCTCTTTTGGAACTTTACTGTTGCTTTTTAAGAACTGTTAATTTCCTATTTACTAATAAACTACAAAGACTTCAACCTGTGTGCAGCCTGGTGTATTTAGCAAGGTGAAGATAACCTGAGGTGCGACAGAAACCTTGTGCATTTGACAATATAGTTTTGTCACCAATCCAGTTTAGCAGAATCCTAGAATCCTAGAACTGGAAGGGACCCCGAGGATCATCTAGTCCAGCCCTTTTCTGTTATTCAGGAATGCGCAGCTAAAGTCTTCCCAGAAGGTGACCATTCAAACTCTAAACCCATCACCCTCTAAAGAAGTTTTTTGGTAAAATCATACAGTTGGAAGGGGATTCCCAAAGGCCATCTAGTCCAAGCCATGCCCAGAAGATGATCATTCAACTCCCACTGAAAGACCTTCAAAGATGGAAAGTTCACTATCCTCCAAGGTCTGAGTAGGAAGGGGCTCCAAGAGCTATCTAGTCCACATGCCATGCAGAAATATACAACTAAAGCATCTCATAAGATGTCCTTTTAACTTCTGTTCTAGTATCTCCAAAGATGGACAGTTCTCCACACTCTAAAGAAGTCTTTTGGTAGATTCATAGTATTGGAACGGATATCAAAGACCATCTAGTTCTGCCCATTTTGCCATGCAGGAAAACACAACTCAATCTCTCCCAGCAGACAACCATTCCACCTCTTTTGAAAGTCATCCAAGGACGGAACATCTACAAAGGTACTTCTTCATAGAATTCTAGAGTTGGAAGGGACCTCAAAGGCCATCTAGTCCAAACATCTGCCATGCAGAAATATGCAACTAAAGCACTCCTAGAAGTTGGCAATTCAACAACCTCTGTTGAAAGACTTCCAAAGATGGAGTATCCACCATCCTCCAAGGCAATCTTTAGTAGAATCCTAGAATTGGAAGGGGATCCCAAAGACCATCTAGTCCAACCCTTTCCTGCCATGCAGGAATACACAACCAAAACCCTCCTGAAAGATGCCCATTCAACCTCATGCATTTCCCATCTGGAGCTGGCTTTCCGCATGCGGAGCAGCTCATTCAATAAAGCTGTGCTGTGTGTTGCCCTTTGTGATTGAATCTGAAAATGAAAAAGAAATATTCTTGACAGGCTGGAGGAACAGATTAGGGAAGGGATTAAGGCCGAAGATGCACAGAGCGATGAAGCGCTGATATTTAATAGGAGGTCAGAGGAGGATGCAGGGAAAAGCTCTTATTCTAACCAGTAGGAACAGAACATTAATGCTTGTGTGTGTGTGTGCTTTCCATCCATTGTTGAGGTCACATTTGGAAATTACAGCTGAGATTCTGCATTGGGGTTGATGTAGCATGAATCTTCATTTGCATGGTTCGTTGTGTTGACCTATAAAACCCGGGCTATTTGGAAGATTGTCTCTCCCCTGGGATGAACCCAGAGCCGGTCCTAGGTATTTTTCAAGTGTAGGCGAACAGAATTTTGGAGCCCCCCCCCCCCCCCCAAACCAATCACTGAAAAATAAAAGCGTTGGATAAGCGAAAATGTTGGATAATAAGGAAAGATAAAGGAAAAGCCTATTAAACATCAAATTACATTATGAGTTTACAAATTATGAACCAAAACATCATGTTTTACAACAAATCAATAGAAAAAAGCAGTTCAATACATGGTAATGTTATGTAGGAATTACTATATTTGCAAATTTAGCACTAAACATTGAACAGGGATATAGGGCAGTGTGGACTTAGATAACCCAGATAGCCACCAGTATTAAAAAAAACTCTAAAATCAGGACAATAAATAAAGAACAACACTCTGAAAACAGAAGAAATCCAGACAGTAAACAATCAGGGACAGCTAACTCCTCCCAAAAAAAGATTCTCCCAGGCAAGAAGAAGCCAGGCCTTGAAGCCACAGGGCCATTAAATGCTAATCAAGGTAATTAATTACAACATTCACACCTGCTTCAAAGAAAAGTTCTTTCTCCCACCCTGGACCTTCTACAGATATATAAACCCCACATACCTAGCTTCCAAGTTCCCACAGACCTCACAATCTCTGAAGGCCCCAAAGGTGGGCTCCCGTGGTGCAAAGGTGGGTCTGCGCCGGCCGGAAAGCCCAGCACGGGCACCGGGAGGCCCAGCGTGGCTGCCGAAAGGCCCAAAAGAGAAGGAGGTGGAGAGTGGTGCCCTCCTCTCAGGACGATGGCGCCCCTGGGACGATGGTGCCACAGGCAAGTGCCTAGTTCGCCTTATGGTTGGACCGCCTCTGGATGAACCTGGGATGGGTTGCCTCTGCTCAATGGCTCCTCTTGCTTCTTCCTCCTGGAGAGAAGGGAAGATTTGGGGCCATAAAGAGGGTCCTGTCCTGGGCCTTTCAGGGCTATGCAACGCCTTTACCAATGACTTGGACAACTATATAGACGGCATACTGATCCCATTTGCAGATGGCACCGAATTGGGAGAGAAGAGAGGTGAGGATTAGGATCCAAAATGACCTCGGCAGATTCAGAGAGTTGGGCAAAATTCCATGTGTCACACCCCAGACCTGAAGCCACCTATGACCAAAGCATAACACAAAAGTCCAGAGCATGGCAAACAGTTTATTGCAAAATCACGCAAAAGATATACAGTAGAGTCTCACTTATCCAACATAAACAGGCCGGCAGAACGTTGGATAAGTGAATATGTTGGATAATAGGGAGGGATTAAGGAAAAGCCTATTAAACATCAAATTAGCTTATGCTTTCACAAATTAAGCACCAAAACATCATGTTATACCACAAATTTGACAGAAAAAGTAGTTCAATACACAGTAATGCTATGTAGAAATTACTGTATTTACGAACTTGGCACCAAAATATCACGATGTACTGAAAACATTGACTACAAAAAAGCGTTGGATAATCCGGAACGTTGGATAAGCGAGTGTTGGATAAGTGAGACTCTACTGTATATAGTAAAAATCAGGGATAAGGAAATAAGGTGTAGAATCCTCTTGTAAATCCTAAAGCAAGACAGTCCAAAGATAGCCCCAAAATACAAAGGCAACTAAAAGCTATAAGCAAAACTTGAACAAGAATACAAAACAAGAACATGAAGAACTTCCAGAATGCCTGAATCCCAAAACTAAGACTTGAAACAGGAACTAGAGAACCCGGGCCTAGCTATACTTGAAAGCCACGTTGCCTGAACTGAAATCAGAGGGTCCATTAGCTCCTAATAAACAGACATGAAAGCATTACGTCTGCCCTGAAATTTCTTCTTCTCACAAAGCCATGTTGATCTACGAAGCTGGCTATCTGCTCTAATCTCCTTGTTGAGGTCAGCAAGTATCACCAGGTGCTTTCCCATAAGAGTTTCTCATCAATTCATCTTCACTAAATTCCTTATCTAGAGGGGATGATTTCAACCCCTGTATCTGGCTTTAAGGTTCAGAGGCAATTACATTCTCAGGCCCTGCATTTGTGCTTGCATCTGTATCTGACACGGTTTCACTTTCTTGGCCTGCATCAGAAGGAATCCCAGGAAAGCCCACAATCCAGTGTGACTCTAAGTCATGAGGGGACTCATCAGCCCCTGGCTGTTGTGACTGCTGCTGAGCCACAACACCACGTGCAATTCTACTTCTACAACTTTGAAATTAACACAGAAGTTGCATGTTGGATAAAAATGGCCATCCAGTTTTTCTTGTCATCAATCTAGTCATTTTCCTCCTCTTGGGGCAGCCTAGATTCGCATTGGCTTTTTAAGCTGCCGAATCCTATTGCTGGCTCATATTCAGCTTGCGATCTGCTACTCAAACTCCTAGATCCCTTTCCCATGGATGGTTTGAAGCCATGTCTCCCCCATCTTGTATCTGTGCATTTTTATTTCTCTTTGTTGAGATTCATTTTGTGGATATTGGCCCAGCTCTCTAACCTGTTCATGTCACTTTGCATTCTGCATCTCTCCCTAAGGGTATTAGAATAGCTAGCTGTCCCTCCTAATTTGGTTTCCTTTGGCTTGAACTTGAACCAATCTCTTTGGCAACTCCTTTTGTGGATCCAGACATGATTGTTTGCTTTGTTTGCCTTTGGACAGTTGGGTTGTCCACTCCTTGTTGCTTGAAATCAGGACACCAAATGACCGCAGGAGATTTTGGAGCCAAAGCCCAAAGAAAGGCAGAGTCTTGTTTTGCACCAGAAGCCAGTTGCAAATTATGGCCGGTCTATTAAGAAAGACTACCCAACACAGCAAGGAACCCGAGGCCATTTGAGAAGATGGTGCCTTTAAATGTCAACAGAGATGGAAGAAGAAGCTCTTCTGGGGGAAAGCAGTTAGGAAATTGCCTGACCGTAGATTTATGGGTGGCCCTGGAGCAAATTGGGGAAACTTTACAAGACTTTTCTGGTGCAGTTGTTACGGGAAAGCGGGGGGAAAGGCGGAGGGATGGGATGACGTTTCTGTCCTTGCAAAGAGAAAGTGATGGATATTTCTGATCAAGTACCGGAATGATGAGCCACGTCTCTCCGAGCAACTTCTTTCCAAGGGGAGAAGGGACTTGCTAAGAAATTGCTTTGTGTTCCAGAATGGGAGGGCTGATTAATCTCTAATGCCATTCCATTATTGATGAATAAGTCATATCCAGAACAAGGCACTATCATTATTAATACGGCAAGACCTCCTGCTGCCAGAGTCTGGTATTTTGATTGCTCACGATGGGATCTTGGAGGAGTGACACTTCGGCAGAGGGGCTCCGCTCTCGTCCCCAAGAAGGTCACTGCTGCCGCTGTCATCTCCAGCAATGCCTCTCCCAGGAAGGAGAGCCACCTTGCCCAAAGGGCACCCGAGACGGATCGTGCTGTCTCCCTGGGTGGATCTCCGCTGCCAACAAATCTCAAGGTTGGTCCGTCCATTTATCTCAGGAACACAGTTGGCTCTGGGAAGGACTCAGTAGAAGATTCCTCAACTGACAGAGCAATGGACTTTTCAGCCTGATATACGATGGCTATCCAGAAAGTAGATTACATTTTGGAATTAAAAATGAACAAAGTATAGGAGAAAACATTTACCATATGCAGTTGAAAGCCAGACCCAAATACCACTTCTCAACATAGTCACCATTCAAATCTAGGCACTTCTCACAGCGATAAAAGAGTTTGGAAAGTCCTTCCTCACCAAACTTTGCCGCTTGGCTTGTGTCCTCAACCAGGCAGGCATCCCTTCCCACAGCTGCGCATGTGCATACGCTCAACTTTCCCCCACGCTTGTCCTGGATCGCTCTTCTAAGGTTTTGCAAGAAGCACACCATTCCTGTCCCAAAAAATGGTTGCCATAACCTTCCTTGCAAGCATTTGCAAAACAGAAGAGTGATCCAGGTCGAGTGTGGGGGAAAGTTGAGCGCATGCACATGCGCAGCTGAGGAAGGAACGCCCGCCTGGTTGAGGACGCAAGCCAATCGGCAAAATTGGTGGGAAAGGACTTTCCAAACTCTTTTATCGCTATCAGAAGTGCCTAGGTTTCAATGGGGACTATGTTGAAAAGTGGTATTTGGGTCTGGCTTTCAACTGCATATGGTAAATGTTTCCTCCTATACTTTGTTCATTCTTAATTCAAAAACGTAATATACTTTATGGATAGCCCTTGTACAATCACAGAGCTGGGAAAGACCCCCAAAGTTCATCCCTCTTTGGCCATTCATGAAGACACTATCCAAGCTCTCCTGACAGATGGCCACCCAGCCTCTGCTTAAAAACCTCCACAGAAGGAGACTCCAGGGTCATCTGTTGAGAGGGCTTTGATTGTATTTTCCTGTGTGGCAGAAGGGGGCTGGACTGGATGGCCCTTGGGGGTCTCTTCCACATCTAGGGGTCTAGATACCGCCATATCTCCCAAAAAGGGACTCAGGACAGTTACCCCTACACCCCTAGTCCCTTTTTGGGAGATGGTGGCAGGATATAAATAAAATAAAATAAAATAAAAATAATACCCTCTTGGGGAAAGTACTTGAGCATGTGGGTGGCTGCGCAGATTCAGCCCTCCTTGGAAGAAACCCATTATCTGCCCCCTTTTTTGGCCTGGTTTCAGATCAGGGCACAGCACCAGGTCTTCCTTAATAGCTTTAACCTGAGGGGCCTAAATACCCCAATGTCTCATCTAAGCAGGTTTTCCTTTGGTTAGTATTTTTGAGACAGCCCTTCCTATCGTACATGGATTTAATTGGAAGCAATAGCCTAAAGTCCCCCAGGTGTTTGATCTCCAGCTCCCAGAAGCCCTAGCCAGCTTGTCCAATGGCCAGGGATTCTGGGAGCTGAAGTCCAAATCTCCTAGAGCAGTCTTCTCAACCTGGGGTCCTCAGATGTTTTTGGCCTTCAATTCCCAGAAATCCTAACAGCTGGCAAACTGGCTGGGATTTCTGGGAGTTGTAGACCAAAACCATCCAAGGACCCCAGGTTGAGAACCACTGTCCTAGAGTTCGATACCACTGCCCTAACGGTGCCAGATCTGGTCTGATTTTGGAAACGAAGCAGGATTTGGCTTGATTAGTACTTGGGAGACTGGCAATGAATCCCAGGTGCTGTGAGAAGGAAATGGGAAAATCCCGAGTCTTCCTTGCCCCAGAAATCCTGAGTCTGAAGCGGATGGGGCCACCATAAGCCCCACAAGAAGAAACTTCTCCAAGCCTCAAAGGACCATCAATGGATACCATGTTCTGTGGGCTGTATTTCAGAAGACGTCTACCTCCTTGCCTAAGACAACGCTATAAAACCCGTGAGCTCCCCACAAGTCATCTGTTGACTTGAAGGCACACAAAGTCCCTTTCCCCCACATGCTGTGGCCTAGAGCTTCCAAAAAACCATAAGGAGATTAAAGGGATCGCCATAAGCCAATAAGCGACTTGCATGCACTCGTACTCAGACACTTATCCAAAAAGCTCAGCCTTCCTTCTTTAGCAGCAAAGAATCCATGCATTTTAACTGCAACTGTTTTGCATTTTTGAAGAGGCACGCAGAGTGCTGCCTTTGGTTAAAGGAAAGGTACAAACAAATTAAATAAACAGCTGCAATTATTGACTACAGACCCTCCCAACCACCTTGTTGGCATCTAGCTGGGCTTTGCAAAGAGAGAGAGAGATCCTTTTGTTTTTGGGTTCTTGACTTTCAAGCACTGATTTTTGTGTCCTTTGGGTCAGCAAAAAGCTCTGAAGAAGCCCCAAACCTGAAGACTTGGGTGATTCCACAAAAGGCAGAAGGAGTCTGGCATGACAGCTAATGAAGATGTAGCATCTGACGGCTAATGAAGGGGACGGTGTAGGAAATGAAGGCTAATGAAGATGCCAGACACCCAAAGGACCAGAGCAGCTGGTTTCACATTATATCACATCATGTTTACAGTAAATGCAAGCTATCACTTGTAAACATCCCAAAGCATTCTCAATGCTGATCCTCGTTGCAAAGTAGCCATTTTGAGAGACAAAGTCTCCTTCTTCCTCCTTTTCTAACTGCAGCTCCATTGGGGCAATTTAGATTTCAAATGACCGGCCCCTTCCCTTCCATTTGCGGATTCTCGGTCCCTGCCTCTGAATCCACAGCTGGAGAGGAGCTTCTCCGGAGCAAGGCTTTCATCTCAACAGCAAAAGGGTTTTTACGGAATGAATAATGGATGTGCTGAAAGCTGTGAAAACCGAGAGCACTGAGTTGGTTTTGGAGAAGGCGACAATTTGGGCCCAAAGCGGTTGCCCCTAAACCTGCCTTCTGCGCTGTTGCATGGTTGTGTTTCAGGAACTGATGTAGCTTGGTAAAATCTCCCTTGAAGAGTTTTCTGCTTTGGAGGAAAACACAACTGAAGTGCTCCTAAGAAATGGGCATCTATGAGCTTATTTGTGTTGGGAATTGATGAGCCGCTAAGCTCTAATCACCCCCTTTATGAGGTAAGTTCCCATTAAAATAGAAGAGTAAAATGCAGCAGTGAGACTTATGCGGTGTGAGTTTTGGAAGGCCTCTGTGTCTTCAGGAAGGCAAAGGAACGCAAAGTTAGCTTTAAAGTTTAAAAGCATTTATTGAGGTAAAAAGAAATCCATTGATGGATAGAAATGGTTGGGAGCTAACTAGCTAATCTATCCTGTTCTAATACACATAGACAGATCAAAATAACAAAGGTATAGATAGCTACATCTTGGCTAGTAGAGGGACAAAGTGCGTCCTCTGGAACAAAGCAGGAAGCAGGAATGTCGACCAATCCTCATGGGTCACTTCTTCTCTAGGGCCATAAACATTCCAAAAGCCAAATTGGGGAAGTTACGTCAAAGCCCTAGGAGAGATCACATTTCTAAAGCATCAAAGGGTGGGTTGACCTAAACAGGACAGGAAAGAGGAAACTATAGTAAAACCTAATCAAAGCATGCAAAGGACTGAGGAAAGGTGTCCCTAACTCTTTTCTAGGCTTCCTATCTAACCATAGAGACTTAAGCAGTACAGGATGACATTTTCCCAACAATTTGGAGGTTCTAGCCGAGGGAGTTGATGGTCCTTCTCAGGTGTCCCATCAAAGAGAGTGGAAGGGAAGAAGGGTCCTTGATGCTGAAGGTCAGGGGAGGGATGGAAGCGGATCCCTCTTTCTTCCCGTCTTAGGGTCACATGATGCCATTTGTGGGTCACTCTCCCCTCCAGGCCCAGAATGAGCCTCTGTTGCGTTGACCTGTTTTCTGACTGCCGGGCTTCCCTTTCTCTTTCCAAATCCTACCTGCCGTGAGAAGGCCCAGACGGCCGCCCAGTGTGGCCTGAATGCCGATCGTGGAGAGGGAAGCTGGCCCTTCCTGCCGGGAAGATGGTGGAGGGGCTCCGAAATGGCACGGCGCACTGCCATTATGCGCGGCAGCATGTAATGAGGAGAAAGGAACAATGCATGCTCACAAACCCATTCTTAACAACGTCTTAAGATGCTAATCCGCTTTTCCTCCACTTGTGTCTGGTGCCCAGGGATTTCCTGCATTTTTCATCTGGAGTTCATTTTTGTAGCACGCAGCTAGAGTTGATATACTGTATATACTCGAGTATAAGCCTAGTTTTTCAGCCCTTTTTTTAAGACTGAAAAAGCCCCCCTCGGCTTATACTTGGGTGAGGGTCCTGGTTGGCTTATATTTGGGTCAGCTTATACTCAAGAATATATGGTACTTTTATTATTTTTCTCTATTATTATTGACATTATTACATTTATTATTTTTCTCTATTATTGTTGCTACTACAGTAGAGTCTTGCTTATCCAACGTAAATGGGCTGGCAGAATGTTGGATAAGCGAATATGTTGGATAATAATGAGGGATTAAGGAAAAGCCTATGAAACATCAAATTAGCTTATGATTTTACAAATTAAGCACCAAAACATCATGTTATACAACACATTTGACAGAAAAAGTAGTTCAATACGCAGTAATGCTATGTAGTAATTACTGTATTTATGAATTTAGCACCAAAATATCACGATGTATTGAAAACATTGACTACAAAAATGTGTTGGATAATCCAGAACGTTGGATAAGCGAGTGTTGGATAAGTGAGACTCTACTGTATTACATTTATTTTACTCTATTTTTATTATTATTAATACATTTATTATTTCACTCTGATCTTATTATTATTATTATTATTGCATTTATTATTTTACTCTATTTATTATTACATGTATTATTTTCCTGTATTTATTATTATTATTATTATTATTATTATTATTATTATTATTATTATTATTATTATTACATGTATTATTTTACTCTATTTTATTAAAAGGATACATAAGCACATTTACATTGAAGAAGATGAGAATAATGATTGAATCAGAGTTGGACAGTCTTATCTTAAATTTGAACTTTATGTAAATATTCAAAAACATTTAACCCACTGATGCCTCAATTAATGTACTTTTATGGGTATCTATTTTTATTTCTGAAATTTACCACCCTCGACTTATACTGGAGTCAATGTTTTCCCAGTTTTTTGTGGTAAAATTAGGTGCCTCGGCTTATATTCGGGTCGGCTTATACTCGAGTATATACGGTATATTTGTTAGGGCTTAGCATTTACAAAGGGGGAAAGGGGAAGTACGCTTCTTGTCCGTCTTGTTTTCTCCTTGTTGTTGCTGTTGTTGCATGTCTTCCCATAAGAGCCGCTGTGGCACAAGGGGTTAAAATCTTGGGCCGGCTGAACTGCTGACCTGAAGGTTGAGTTGCTGACCTGAAGGTTGACAGTTTGAATCCGTGAGATGGTGTGAGCTCCCATCTGTCAGCTCTAGCCTGCAGGGACATGACAGAAGACTCCCAGTAGGATGGTAACACATCCAGGCCATGTTCCTTGGGCAACATCTCTGTAGACAGCCAATTCTCTCACACCAGAAGCAACTTGTAGTATGTTCTCAAAATTTCAAAAATGCCTTCCCATCATTTCTGATATTTGGCATCCCTAAGGAAAACCTGTCACAAGAGTTTCCTTGGCAAGATTCGTTCGCCATCATCTTCCTCTGGGGCTGAGAGAGTGTGACCATCCAAGATTATCTAATGAGTTTCATGGCTGAGGAGGAATTTGAACCTAGGCCTTTAGTGGCTTAATCCAATGCTCAGATCAAAGCACATTGCAGGCGATGGGAAATTCAGGAACCCAAGGCCAGGCCAGATTGACACAACAACTCTATTCTGCTTTGGTCAGATCTCAGTAGGGGTCCATCTACACATAGTTTGACATCTCCAATACTCAATACTATTGAATCCCAGGAGTTGTAGTTCTGGAAGATCTTTAGCCTTCTCTGCCCAAGACTGCAGGGGCCTCCCCAAACTACAACTCCCAGGGTTGCATAGCATTGAACCAGGGCAGTTAAAGAGGTGTCAAGCTGCATTCATTCTGCACTGTAGATGCACCACAGGAACCCTATGTCCAGTTGTGGGCATCAAGGTCCAGGAAGGATATGGTCCCATCCCTTGGGACACCCGACTTGGCCACAGGGGCACATGTCTTAGCTATATCCTTTTGGGATCACTGCAATTTGCTCTACTTGAGGTTGCCTTTGAAGAGTGTTGGGAAGCCATAGCCAGTCCAAAATTCTGCAGGCAAGTTGCAAACTGGAGCTGGTTTTCAGGAGCACCAAGCAACTTGCCATAGATGATCCACTGGCTGTTTGTGAGCATAATTCCAAGTGATGGGCTGCAATCTTCTACAGCAGTTATGGTGATCTAACCTGTGAAAGTTAATCAGATTTAAAGGATTTATATAGAGAGACAATGGAAGCCACCAAATGCAACTTATCAGGCAGCAGCTTCTGTGATCAACAGGGCTCTGTTCCTCTGTTGCTCAGGAAGCAGCTCACCAACATTTCTATGCTCCCTTGTGCATGAAGGAGACGTGCAACAGGGACCTAGTTTCTGTCTGTTGCACCAAAAATCACCTGCAGAAAGAAATGGAAATGATAGTTGGTGACTTCTTGAGCAACAAAATACACGATCTCCATCGATTGCAGCGGCTGCTGCCCAGTAAGTGAGGATTGCAGAGAGTGAGGCCAAGAGTAATTGCATAGTGCCATAACCATGGTGCATACACATTTGTAATTCCCATACATGATTCTGACTTTAATAATCTATATTTATAAAAGAGTGATGGAATCCTGGCGACCGACAAAACAACAAAACTAAACACCCCACAACCTCGAAAATTGACAACACAACCCCTCATCCACGCCTCTAGGTTGATACAACAAAAAGAAAAGAAAAATAAAGTCCTAATTAGAGGGAGAGGAATAATTGTTTTTATCCAATTGCTGCCAGTTAGAAGGCTAAGCTCTGCCCACTTGGTCTCCTAGCAACCCACTCAGCCCAGGGGACAGGAAAAGTTAGGCCTCACTTAGGCCTCTTCCACACTGCCTATAAAATACAGACACCACCAGACAACGCCACAGCAATGCGTGGCCGGGCACAGCTAGTCTCTATATATAAAAGTCAAAGTACCGGTATGTATGTATGTATGTATGTATGTTTTTAATGTATGGATAGGATGTTGTGTGGTTTCCAGTCTGTATGGCCATGTTCTAGCAGCATTTTATCCTGAAGTTTCACCTCTGAAGGTGCCAGTCACAGATGCATGTGAAACATCAGGAGAAAATGCTGCTAAAACACGGCCATACAGCCTGGAAACTACACAACGTCTCAGTGATTCCAGCTGTGAAAGCCTTGATATGTATGGACGTCTGCTTGATCTACAAAAGCTCCTTGATAAATCTGGACCATACTTGGTACACCTATCCTTCATGATCCAATGAAAAATACTTTTGGGGTTTAAAGAGGACTGATGGAGGATGATGGGAGTTGCAGCCCAGCCTGTGGCACACAATGCACATTAGTGCCCAATGTGGGTAGCTGTGCATTGGCCTGGCATGCGCATTAGTGCACCAATGCTCACTGGGTGTTCCTGCCGATGCCCCATTATGCGCTTTCATAATTCACTAAGAGGATTACTTTACGTCACTGCGACACACCTAGGTATACATATACCCACCTAATGTCACATTTACCAATCTTTTGGTGGGTTATATATATTTTGATTTTTGGAACATTTATATTTGCATATACATACATCACATGGTATTTTGGAAATGGGATCCAATTCTAGACGTGAAATTCATTTCTGTTCCAAATGCACCTTATGCACATAGCCTGGAAGTCACAATACCTTTGATAAATTAGTGCTTGAAACAACGTTCGTGTCCATCAAACCATCAGGAAGTAAAGGTGTCATTATCTCAACCACTCATGTGGACGATTTTGGATTTTGGAGGATTTAAGAATTCTGGTATAGGGATGTTATCTTAAACCTGTTTTTTATTGCATTAATAAATATGCATTTTGTAATGCTACTTATTAGAAATATTAATTATTCAGGTACATAAACCAGTGTTTTATTAAAGTGTCAGTATTGATCTTATCCACACAGATTAACTCATCTTAATTCTTTTCTCCATGCACAAAAAATTACACTGCTCTGAATATAGGATTCTGTTAAGAATGAATTATTACCCAAGTCTTATTCTCTTTACGGACTCCTTTCTTCCTTCTCCATCTTGCTTCCATTTTTGCCTTTCAATCTATATCCTGTCCTCTTGTGGGTGCATTTGAGTACTGCATGCAAATCTTAATTTATTTGGGGTCCTACCCCCCAAACAGTGGATTTCTTTAGTTGAAACCCCAATAGTATTTCAAGTTGGATCATCAAAAGTTTGTGCATTTAGTTTGGTTCAGAGAGACCAAGCCATAGGGGAGTCTTTGTGGAACAAACACACATACATATTTTCACTTGTAGATATATAATGGATTTATATTTTATTGAAACTGGTTTTTTTTTCTTGAAAACTGCCCTGAGATCTTTGGCTATTGGGTGCCATAGATATATTTAGTAAGAACAATATTAATAAATCATCCTGTATGTACATAGGATCTCCACACCATTAAGGACCTTGTGTGCAGAAACTCTCATAGAAAACCTATGCACATAATCCATGGAAGCTCTGTTGGAGTATGGTTGTATTTGTATGAAATGTAAATCAAGTGTTTACTGCTGATGAGCAAGAGTGTGTATTTTTCAGTAATGAAATAGTTAACAGCAGGCTAGTTTTGACTGACAGCCTGTTGTGATTGCTATGACCTATGAGACTTGATTTCCTGCTTTTGAGGGTTGGAGCTTCCTCCGAACTGAGGAATGTTGTTTATCTTATCTGGTGAGTTCGGCATGAGCATTCGCTGAAGATGGACTATGAATGCTATGCTCTGAAGCCGAGAAATGCAACTGTAAATAGATATGTAAATAAAGTTTAACAACAGTTGATTTTCAACTGACCTCTTCACCTGCTGGAGTGTTTCTTGACCAGTGCTGATTCTCCGCATGGGAATACAGTCTGGAGAAGGAGGTGAGACCGGGATGATGAATTTTGGAATCCACTCTGCACCCCATCATCCCCATGACAAGCTCAACCTTACAGGTGTTTTGTCTAACATAGTTGTGAGGCAAGGGGACTTAGCTGTAGTGTTGCGGTTTTTGTATGGAATTACTGTTCGTTTTGTGTAGTTTCATTTGTTTCGTCTAATTTTCGTATTTGTTCCTGCTAACGAAAATGGGGTGCCAAGATGAACAGAATTTTCATCTGTCTTATGAAAAAAATGAAAAATTTCAGACCATTGGCTGCAATGGGATGGCTTACGAGGCTCACGTGCCCCTTTCCAGCTCAGTTTTTGGGCTAGAGGGGTGAAAATCGCCATACACAGTGAGCATTTCGACCCCTTTTAGCCCACCAACTTTAAAAACGTTTGGGTCATCCTTAGAATACAATTGCTATTATTATTATTATTATTATTATTATTATTATTATTATTATTATCTTCCATTGGCATACATCAGATGTCAGGGGGAAGCACTCCTCTCTCAGACTCATCTTAGGGTCCCAGAATAACTATTGCTATTAATATTAATATTATTATTAACACCCATTAGCACACATCAGGTGTCATGGGGAAGCACTCTTCTCTCAGACTCAGCATAGAGCCCCAGAATAACTATTGTTATTAATATTAATATTAAGACCTATTAGCACATATCAGGTGTCATGGGGAAGCACTCCTCTCTCAGACTCAGCTTAGGGTCCCAGAATAACTATTGTTATTAATATTAATATTATTATTAAAAGCCATTAGCACACATCAGGTGTCATGGGGAAGCACTCCTCTCTCAGACTCAGCATAGAGCCCCAGAATAACTATTGTTATTAATATTATTATTAAAAGCCATTAGCACACATCAGGTGTCATGGGGAAGCACTCTTCTCTCAGACTCAGCTTAGGGTCCCAGAATACCTATTGTTATTAATATTAAGACCCATTAGCACACATCAGGTGTCATGGGGAAGCACTGCTCTCTCAGACTCAGTTTAGGGTCCCAGAATAACTATTGTTATTAATATTAATATTAAGACCCATTAGCACACATCAGATGTAATAGGGAGGCACTCCTCTCTCAGACTCAGCTTAGGGTCCCAGAATAACTATTGTTATTAATATTAATATTATTATTAAAAGCCATTAGCACACATCAGGTGTCATGGGGAAGCACTCCTCTCTCAGACTCATCTTAGGGTCCCAGAATAACTATTGTTATTAATATTATTATTAAAAGCCATTAGCACACATCAGGTGTCATGGGGAAGCACTCTTCTCTCAGACTCAGCTTAGGGTCCCAGAATACCTATTGTTATTAATATTAATATTAAGACCCATTAGCACACATCAGGTGTCATGGGGAAGCACTGCTCTCTCAGACTCAGTTTAGGGTCCCAGAATAACTATTGTTATTAATATTAATATTAAGACCCATTAGCACACATCAGATGTAATAGGGAGGCACTCCTCTCTCAGACTCAGCTTAGGGTCCCAGAATAATGATTGTTATTAATATTAATATTAAGACCCATTAGCACACATCAGATGTCATGGGGAAGCACTCCTCTCTCAGACTCAGCTTAGGGTTCCAGAATAACTATTGTTATTAATATTAATATTATTATTAAAAGCCATTAGCACACATCAGGTGTCATGGGGAAGCACTCTTCTCTCAGACTCAGCTTAGGGTCCCAGAATAACTATTGTTATCAATATTAATATTAATATTAAGACCCATTAGCACAATCAGATGTCATGGGGAAGCACTCCTCTCTCAGACTCAGATTAGGGTCCCAGAATAACTATTGTTATTAATATTAATATTAATATTAAGACCCATTAGCACAATCAGATGTCATGGGGAAGCACTCCTCTCTCAGACTCAGCTTAGGGTCCCAGAATAACTATCGTTATCAATATAAATATTAAGACCCATTAGCACACATCAGATGTCATGGGGAAGCACTCCTCTCTCAGACTCAGCTTAGGGTCCCAGGATAGCTATCGTTATTTATATTCATATTAATATTATTATTAAGACCCATTCACACACATCAGATGTAATAGGGAGGCACTCCTCTCTCAGACTCAGTTTAGAGTACCAGAGTAATTATCATTATTTATATTAATATTATTATTAACACCCATTGGCTCATATCAGCTGTCATGGGAAAGTAACCCTCTGTCAGTACCTTCTAATTGTTACGAGGCCGAAATGAAAGGAAAACGAAAGCAAGCATGATGATCGTACAGCTTTCATTTTCGTGTCACCTCCCGTTTCCTACGAAAATGTCACCATTTGTTTTGTGTAGACAAACAGTCCAAACGAAATGATAGCACAAAGGAAACAAAAGAAAAATTTTTCACTCACATCTGTACTTAGCTGTTGGGTGAAGTTTCTTGTAGTTGGTTCCTTGTCGTTGCATGTGTAAGTTTGATTTGACCCACAATGCAATATAAACACCATCTGTGATGCTTCATCTATGTCGACTCCTTCATACAGTCAGGCTTATCCACAGAATCATAGAATTGGATGAGATCCCAAGGACCAACCCACTTCTGCCAGGAAGGAAGGTACAATCCAATCCCTCCTGACAGATGGCCACCCAACTTCCAGAGAAGGAAGGAGAGTCCAATTGACTTCCTGGCAGCAATATATTCTGCTTCCTTATCATCAGGAAGTGCTTCCTAAGGTTGGGTCAGGCGTGGGCAAACTTTGGCCTTCCCTCCAGATGTTTTGGACTCCAACTCCCACCATTCCTAACAGTCTCAGGCCCTTTCTCCTCTCCCCCCCCCCCCCAGCTGCTTAAGCAGAAAAGAAAGGGAAAAGGGGTCTAAGGCTGTCAGGAATTGTGGGAGTTGAAATTCAAAGCACCTGGAAGGAGGGTTGAAGTTTGCCCATGCCTGGTTTAAACCCAACTGCACACTTGCAACAGCCCATGCAATGTACAATAGGCAGTGTGCATTTCTATGTATAGTGCACAATGTGTATTGAAAAATGCACAGCTGGATGGACAATGTTCATCTGCATGTGCAATGCAGGAATAGGCACATGCTATGTACATTTTCATGCGTAATACACAATGTGCATCAGACAACGCACAGCTGCATGGACAGTGTGCACGTTGTGTTCACAGAGCTCTGTGTCTACACATCAGAATGGCAGGGAGATGCTCTCCAACTGGACAACCGAAGATGCATTCCCTGTCATAGGAGAATGCACAGAGATGTAAGACACCAAGAGGACTCCAGACAAAAGAAAATAGTGACCAATGTGATCACTCAAAAGGCTTTCCAAAGATTCAGCATTTGATATCTGCAAGGGTTTTATTCCATGGATACCCAATTCCATTGATGCTCAAGTCCTCATTATACACAATGGTGTCATAGAACGGTATCCCTGATACAATATGGCAAAATCAAGGTTTGCTTTTTGGAGTATTTCTCCATATTATCAGGCTGCAGATGGTGGAACTCGTGGATGCACAATTTGTGGATATGGAGATCTGGTTAGGTGGATCTGTAATTGGCTAAGCGAGCGTCGTCTTCATCTTGGAAAGAAGTGACAAGTGGAGTGCCATAAGCAGGGCTCCGTCCTGGGCCCGGTTCTGTTCAACATCTTTATTAACGACTTGGACGAAGGGTTAGAAGGCACGATCATCAAGTTTGCAGACGACACCAAACTGGGAGGGATAGCCAACACTCCAGAAGACAGGAGCAGAATTCAAAACGATCTTGACAGACTAGAGAGATGGGCCGAAACTAACAAAATGAAGTTCAACAGGGACAAATGCAAGAGACTTCACTTCGGCAGAAAAAATGGAAATCAAAGATACAGAATGGGGGACGATGCCTGGCTTGACAGATCTTGGAGTCCTCGTGGACAACAAGTTAAACATGAGCCAACAATGTGATGCGGCTGCTAAAAAAGCCAATGGGATTCTGTCCTGCATCAATAGGGGAATAGCGTCTAGATCCAGGGAAGTCCTGCTCCCCCTCTTTCTATTCTGCCTTGGTCAGACCACACCTGGAATCACACTGTGTCCCATTCTGGGCACCACAGTTGAAGGGAGATGTTGACAAGCTGGAAAGCGTCCAGAGGAGGGCGACTAAAATGATTAAGGGTCTGGAGAACAAGCCCTATGAGGAGTGGCTTAAAGAGCTGGGCATGTTTAGCCTGCAGAAGAGAAGGCTGAGAGGAGACATGAGAGCCATGTACAAATATGTGAAGGGAAGTCCTAGGGAGGAGGGAGCAGGCTTGTTTTCTGCTGCCCTGCAGACTAGGACGCAAGGGAACAAGGGCTTCAAACGACAGGAAAGGAAGGAGATTCCACCTGAACATCAGGAAGAACTTCCTCACTGTGAGGGCTGTTCACCAGTGGAACTCTCTGCCCCGGACTGTGGTGGAGGCTCCTTCCTTGGAGGCTTTTAAGCAGAGGCTGGATGGCCATCTGTCGGGGGTGCTTTGAATGCGATTTCCTGCTTCTTAACGGGGGGTTGGACTGGTTGGCCCATGAGGTCTCTTCCAACTCTACTATTCTATGACTCTATGACTCTATGACTCTACTCACCGAGTTTGAAATCTCATCCTTGGAATTGATGTCGATGATTCGGAAAAGGGAGCCATAGCCATTGGTCAGGAACTCGTTTTGGGTTTTAGTGCGAACCTCAAAAGACCCGCCTCCCCCAAAGATGTTCAGTGCTATTGATGACCCCTTTAAGAAGTTCGGATTAAAACCCAAATCGGGGGTAAACTCCCCCCAAAACCACCGCCAAGTTATTGAACCACGTTGTCTTCCTCCTTATTCCTTTCTCTCCAACATTGGCTCCCTTTTCTCACAATACAAACCAAAGTTGGATTCTCCAAAAGCAAATGTGTTTTTTTTTATTTTTTCTCTCAAAGATAACACCTTTATTATGTAATTTATTACTGTTAGATAATAATAATTAATTCATCGTAATTATTATAATTTTTTAATTGTTGTTATTTCTTATGCAGAGATGAACAATTCCTCCTCCCCCCCTCCCGATCTTTGATCACAGAGCAAACAGCTTTGCTGTTTTGTGATATATATATTTCTGTAATATATATATATTATATATATTTATATTTATATTTAATGTTAATGGAGTCCTGATTGAAAATAGATCTATGCGCATTGTTTTCGCCGTTTCTGCCCCTCGTCGCCGGGCGTCGTCGTGGTCGTGTGGGTTTCGGTGTTGGTGTGTCGTGTCGCCAAAGGTGCCGAACCAGGCAAGGCCTCCCCGTTCCAAGCACAGGCCGAGGGATGGACGGACGGAAAGAAAGAAGGAAGGAAGGAAAGAAAAAAAGAAGGAAAAGAGGAAGGAAGGAAGGAAGGAAGGAAGGAAGGAAGGAAGGAAGGAAGGAAGGAAGGGCGGCCGGGTCCCGAACCCACAGCCGCTCCCTGGGAGCCCCTGCCTGCTCCGTGGGGCGCAGCTGGCATCTCCGTGAGCGGGTGGACGGTCGGTCGGTCGGTCGGTCGGTCAAAGGTTGGATGCGGGGGTCAGCGAGGCGGCGGCGGCCATGTTGGCGGGGGCTCCCCCGGCTATGTGGAGTCCTGGTTGACCACTTTGCCTCCGTTCATGGTGGGCGTCCCCGAGCTTTTCCTGGAGCGGCCTTGTTTCTCTCCGATTTCATGCAGGGAAGGCTCTCTGTACATGCACACTGGAGAGGAGAGAGAAGCGGAAAACAAAAGGGGAGACGCTGTTACGCCCGGGTGTTTCACATATCTGTCTATCAAGAAACACCGAAGCAAAATGACCTTCGCAGATAAGAAAGTGTCATGGTTTGTAAAGGAACTGTGCTGTGCGTGTGTTAACTGGAAAATGAAGTTCATGAAGCCGATTGGTTGAGCTTGCAAAGTTCTGGGGATTGATTTGATACTGTTTCTGTTCTGCTGCTGCAGGACCAGTTTGGACAAGTTTTCAGTGCTGACTGAATGCTGCTGGTGAAGAGAGCAGTGTACTCAGAGAGGCCTTGCTATTTTGAGGTCTGTTTGCTTCTGAGAAAAGAGGGAGAAGAGCCAGGACTGTATTCTTCTCTGAAGCAGATTTGTGGACTGAGAAAGGAATATTTATGACTGTGGACTTATATAAGTGATCAGAGTGACTATTATAATACAGTGTTCCCTTCCTACTTTGCGGTTCGTTTTTTGCTCCCTCACTGCTTCGTGGTTTTTTTCTGAGAGGCACGCATGCGCAGAAGGTGCCAGTTTCCCTTTTGCACATGAGGTCGGTGTCCAGCCGGGCCACTCTGGATGCCGACAAAAGGGAGGGCGCATGCACAAAAGGGAAACTGGCAGGCACCGGAGAGGAAGAAGCGCAGGAAGAAGGGTTGCAAAGGGGAGAAAGGCCACCTAACTACTAATATAGTGTGTAAATATTGAAATAAATATAGTGCCCCTACTTTGCAGAATTTCACTTATTGCGGATGTTTTAATTCAGTCTGATGATGAAGGGGGATTTGGGTCTATGCAGGCTGAGCATGGAAATGTTGATGAGGGAAATGTTGAAGGCTCTGAATTGTTAGAGAGGCCGCAGACTTGCAGGGAAACAAGCCTGTGATAAACAGACTAGCAGTGAGGCAGAAGCCAGTGATAAGGGTAACCTTTCACAGGATTCAGAATATCAATAGAGTTCAGAACATCAACAAGTCCCAGGTGTCTCTGGCAGCGAGTCAGAGGAGTCTTCCTTAGATAGGGATACAAGGTTAAGGTTAAAAGTTCATCAGCCCAGATGTTCTCTTAGAATAGCTGGTAAACGTGTGGGAACCCAAGGACAGAGAAATGCTTTCTTGGTCTGTAAGCATGGTTAAATAAGAGAGAAACAGGGAAAGATTTCAGACAAAGCAACGTTGGTTTTGGAAGCAGAGTTCCTGTCTTCTCTATGCTCTTGGAAAAGTATTCTTGCTTTTGTTCATGCCTGGATCTTGTATTTTGGATGGTGTTTTAAAGCTTATGCTGCCTTGTTTTCTGGATTGATCTGTTTATTAGAGATTTTGAACTATATTCTCCAGACTGCCTTTGCATTGGATTATTGCCTTCTACTGACTGCCTTGCATTTGGATTATTGCTTTCAACTGACTGACTTTACCTGTGGATTATTGCCTTCTTTACTGCTTTTTATCCAGACTTTGCTAACTTTTATCAATAAACTATTTAAACCAAGCTTGCTGTGGTGGTATGTGTGTAAGAGCAAGGTGAACCAGCCCAGAGATACAACAACGGGTGGTTCTGGAACGTAACCCCTGCGATAAGTGACAGAACACTGTACTACTGTTTTTTTTTAAATCTCTTGGACTCAGTAAAGTTCCTGTATTTTTATTCTGCAAACCGGAGTGGCATGTTATTGTTCTGTGGGCGACTCTGGATTGCAGGCACATGTAAGAGCTTCCATTTATCATCATCAATCCGCTACAGAGAGCCAGGCCAAAAGGAACAACAATGAATTACAATGGGGGAAATACCTGTTTTAATTTGAGTCTAATGCCTGTTGGAGATAGCAGCCTTCACAATCATCCTCTATCCAACGTTTTGTGTGTTTGTAATGTGTATCATTTATTCCCCGAAGTGTATGTTTTCTATTGGTGTTTACAATATTTATATGGTGCACCTTACCTAGTCTACTTTTACAACCTCTCCATTTTAATCCATGGTTTTATTAGTTCTTGTCATTTGTTTTTATTGGCTAATGTTTAAATTTTTATAATTGTGCATGTCTCTTGTCTATTGTTGTGTTTTATATTGCTATTCTTTTTATTCGGGCTTGGCCCCATGTAAGCCGCCCTGAGTCCCCTTTGGGGAGATAGAGGCGGGGTATAAAATAAAGTTATATTATTATTATTATTATTATTATTATTATTATTATTATTATTATTATTATTATTTGGTTTGCAGTTTTCTTAGCTCTATGTTCTTGAAGCAGTGGGAGGGGCTGCAGACCATGTGGCTCTTTAGAATGCTTAAAAAGGATGACAGTTGAGGCTTGAGTCTGTTTGTGTACAGAAGCCAATGTTAGAAGTTAGAAGTCAGTTGAGGCTTGAGTTCCTTGGAAGTAAACTGTTATAAAAGTGAACTATACAGAGTGTTATGGCTTTAAAGAGGCCGTTAAAGACTATAAGTTAAAGATACAAAGCTTAACCTGACAAGAAATGTACCTGTATCTTTAAGTACATGAAGTTGTGAGTAAAATAAATCATGTTATTTTAAAGAATTCTACTTGAGTCTTTGCCTGCTGAGAGCATCGAAAAGAAAAGATATTACCATGCCCACATCGCAACATTCACACTTGCCTCCAACTGACAAGACTTCGTTCTCCCACCCTTCCACCTATGCACATCCCACAGATATATAAACCCCACTTGTGTAGTTTCCAGCAGGCATCACAACATTTGAGGATGCCTGCCATAGATGCAGACGAAACATCAGGAAAGAATGCTTCTGGAACATTGCCCTACAGTCCAGAAAACTCACAGCAATTCAGGATCTAGGAGTCTTATTTTATTTATTTATTTTATTTACAGCATTTATATTCCGCCCTTCTCACCCCGAAGGGGACTCAGGGCGGATCACATTACACATATAGGCAAACATTCAATGCCTTTTAACATAGAACAAAGACAGACAAGCATAGCGGGTCTCGAACTCATGACCTCCTGGTCAGAGTGATTCATTGCAGTGATTCATTGCAGCTGCTCTCCAGCCTGCGCAACAGCCCGAGTGGTCTTGGCAGACCACAAACTGAATGCAAGTCCACAGTGTGATGAAGCTGCTAAGAAAGACAATTCAATTCTAGGCTGCATCCAGAGGAATCTAGTACCCAGATCTAGGGAAGTTATAGTCCTAGTCTATTCTAGGCAGACCTCACCTGGAACAGCCCTTAGTTCAGTTTTGTCCACAAGTCACAAAGGATAATGGGCTGGACTGGATGGCCTTTGCGGATCCCTTCTAACTCCTAGGACCCAGATCTAGGGAAGTTATAATCCAGGCAGACCTCAACTGGAACAACCCTTAGTCCAGTTGTGTCCACAAGTCACAAAGGATAATGGGTTGGACTAGATGGCCTTTGCGGATCCCTTCTAACTCCTAGTACCCAGATCTAGGGAAGTTATAGTCCAGGCAGACCTCACCTGGAACAACCCTTAGTCCAGTTATGTCCACAAGTCACAAAGAACAATGGGTTGGACTGGATGGCCTTTGGGGGATCCCTTCTAACTCCTAGTACCCAGATCTAGGGAAGTTATAATCCAGGCAGACCTCAACTGGAACAACCCTTAGTCCAGTTTTGTCCACAAGTCACAAAGAACAATGGGTTGGACTGGATGGCCTTTGGGGATCCCTTCTAACTCCTAGTACCCAGATCTAGGGAAGTTATAGTCCAGACAGACCTCAACTGGAACAACCCTTAGTCCAGTTTTGTCCACAAGTCACAAAGAACAATGGGTTGGACTGGATGGCCTTTGGGGATCCCTTCTAACTCCTAGTACCCAGATCTAGGGAAGTTATAGTCCAGGCAGACCTCACCTGGAACAACCCTTAGTCCAGTTTTCATACACTGTGTGCTGCTTACTATACCAATGTGTAAAGAGTTAAACTTGGATTGCATCAGACAGCAGAGGATGAGATAAATAGCTCTGTACTTCCTATCTCTGTCCCTTCCCGTGTGTGCCTGCGTGAGAGCTGTGTATTGTCTTGTGGATTTCCGTTCGTAAGTAAACTTTTGATTGAAAACTGAAGACTGCAATGTCGTTATTTATCCAGAGCTTCTTCGTCAGTGACTTCTGCTGCGTGTGCCTAGCGAAGCCGCTCTGATAGTCTCTTCTAGGCAGACCTCACCTGGAACAACCCTTAGTCCAGTTTTGTCCATAAGTCACACAGGATAATGGGCTGGACTGGATGGCCTTTGCGGATCCCTTCTAATACCCAGATCTAGGGAAGTTATAGTCCAGGCAGACCTCACCTGGAACAACCCTTAGTCCAGTTTTGTCCACAAGTCACAAAGAACAATGGGTTGGACTGGATGGCCTTTGCGGATCCCTTCTAACTCTTTCTTCTCCCTCTCCAGCTGCAGAGTTTCCATCCTCTCCTTTGAAGCCCGGCTGCTAAAGACAAGGTTCTGGACTCTAACAGATAAGGCAAGTCCATTCCACCCCACCCTCCCTTGGTGCGATATTTGGACTCCAGGCCTTCGATGCCGAGCAAACAAAGGTGGATCTTCCAGCTCCGGGTCCTCTTCCCGCCCGGCATTAACTCCGCAAGCTCTTAAAAGGGCAGCGGGCCAGTCTTCAGCCCGGCTTTGGCTCCTTATCGAGACCAAACAGCCAAGCAGCCGGCTGCCTAGGAGTCTGGAGATGCCTCAAGGGATTTGCATCACGGAGGCCTTTGATGTGGACTCAGAAGCCGGGCAGCCTAAGAAGCCAAAGCACAGCACCGCCCTCGGGTTGCCTTGAGGTCGGCTTCAAGGCAGAAGGAAGAAGGCAAGAGTCTGATCCTTTTTGGGGAGCCTGGGCTGGTTTTGTGCCTATATCATATCTCAGAGGAGCACCTCCGAGGATCCCTTCTTGCTTTGAAATCCATGGGGTCACTCTGAAGTTGGCAGCCTTCATGAAGGTATGCGTGCAACTAAGACTCGCTATCTGGGCAGAAGAACCCAAAACGCATGAGATCCTGGAAGTGTGATCTTGGAAGTGAAGCAGGGCCTTGCACACCAGGGATTGTAGGCTGTTTCAGTGGAAGGTAAAGGTGAAGGTTTCTCCTGATGTTAAGTCCAGTCGTGTCTGACTCTGGGGGTTGGTGCTCATCTCCATTTCTAAGCCGAAGAGCTGGCATTGTCCGCAGACACTTCCAAGGTCATGTGGCCAATGGCATGACTGCATGGAGCGCCATTACCTTCCCGACGGAGCGGTCCCTATTGATCTACTCTCATTTGCATGTTTTTGAACTGCTAGGTTGGCAGGAGCTGGGGCTAACAGCGGGAGCTCACCCTGCTCCCTGGGGTTGGTGCTCATCTCCATTTCTCAGCCGAAGAGCCGGCATTGTCCGCAGACACCTCCAAGGTCATGTGGCTGGCATGACTGCATGGAGCGCCGTTACCTTCCTGCCGGAGCGGTACCTATTGATCTACTCACATTTGCTTGTCTTCGAACTGCTAGGCTGGCAGGAGCTGGGGCTAACAGTGGGAGCTCACCCTGCTCTCTGGGGTTGGTGCTCATCTCCATTTCTCAGCCGAAGAGCTGGCATTGTCCGCAGACACCTCCAAGGTCATGTGGCTGGCATGACTGCATGGAGCGCCGTTACCTTCCTGCCGGAGCGGTACCTATTGATCTACTCACATTTGCATGTCTTCAAACTGCTAGGTTGGCAGGAGCTGGAGCTAGCAGCGGGCGCTCAAGCCACTCCTGGGATTTGAACCTGGGACCTTTTGGTCTGTAAGTTCAGCAGCTCAGCGCTTTAACACACTTCGCCACCGGGGCTCCTATGTTTCAGTGGAAGGATCTGCCAAAACCGAGGATTCCTTGCCTAGAAAAACCCTTTGAAATCCATAGGGTCACCATATGTCAATAGGCGCAAACACTATATATACTTCTATCTATGTACAATTGTCTGTCTTGTATAAACGACACTGAATGTTTGCCACATATGTATGTTCTGTAATCCGCCCTGAATCGTGAGCTAAACAGCAAAACCACACATCCCAGAACCTCGAAACTTAGCAAAGGAACCCAGCGGCCATGCCATTAGGTTCCTACCTCAAAACCAAACATCTGGAAACAAATCCAGCCCAAAAAAACCCACCAAAACCCACAAAAATCAAACACCTCCCAATAAAGGATTCTTCCAGGTAGCAACCAGCCGGACCTTGAACCTGCAAGGCAATTCAATGCTAATCAAGGAGATCCATGCCAACATCCACACCTGCCTCATGCGGACAAGAGTTTTTTCTACCACACTGGACGTTATTCCACAGATATATCAACCCCTTTGTGGCCCAGCTTAATTAACATTGAACAGCCTTGCAGCTTCAAAGCCAGGCTACCTTCTAGGCCACAGCAAAAAAAACCAAAAAAACAAAAACAAAACAATTTCAGTGTAGACTTTACACCGTTGTGTAGAAGGGGCCTCATATAATCCTGTTCTAGGCAGATCATATAAGATTAAAAATATAATATCTAATAATTACTGTGGTCTAATAAGAATACACAACAATATAATCTCTAAAATCAGGACACTAAATAAACAACAACACTCAGAACACAGGGGAATTCCAGGCAGGCAACAACCAGGCCCAGCTAACACCTCCCAATAAAGGATTCCCTCAGGCAGGAAGCAGCCAGGCTTGGATGATGGAAGACCATTAAATGCTAATCAAGGTAACTAACAGCAGCATTCATACTTGCTGCACTGAGACTATTCAT